>NC_000081.6:22161278-22479278 GCF_000001635.26 Mus musculus | reverse complement strand
CTTTTCCATCATGCATGAAAACTAATAAATATTTCAAAAATTAAACATTATCTATGTTTCAATCCATCTTATATATGCTTTTCTTATCCATACATAATTCATTAATTTAATTTTTATTATTAATGTTATTTGGTTGAGTCTGTGCATGTGTGTGCTTGTGTGTGTGTGTATGTGTGTGTATGTGTGTGTGTGTGTGTGTGTGTGTGTGAGAGAGAGAGAGAGAGAGAGAGAGAGAGAGAGAGAGAGAGAGAGAGAAAGAGAGAGACTGAATAGGGAATATTTATGAATATTCTGCAGATCTGCCTGTCTTCATTTCCTGAGCACTAACAATGCAAGGACATGTAACCACACCTAACCACACCTGGTCTATTTTTCATGTCTTCTGGGCAACTAGATCAAGTGGTCCTTATCATCTCAGTAAGCATTTTACTCACTGAACTGAACAATTTGCCCTGTCTACATAGTTTAAAAATATAAATTCAAAGTCTCATACATAGGCCATACCTATTAACAACTCAAATGAAGTGACAAAAACCACTATCAATCCTAGTTAAATAGTTCTTATTTTAGAATCTTAAGGAACATCTAATTCATAATAGGTCATAAAGAAGCAAAGTTGACTCTGAAGGTGGGATTCCTGCTTATTTTAGCTACATGCCCTATCAACTGTGATAAGCTAGTAAATTCATTGCCACTACTTCAGCGTTAGTGACAGCCCATCACTTTTTTCCATGATGCTCAATTGCTCTCAAATAGTCTGTAAGATTAACTACTATTGCAATCTTTTCTGGAATTGTAGATTTGTTAAGCCTGCTGTTTCAGTTAACTATAAGTGGGGAAGAAAAAAAAATATGCGTATGTGTGTGTGTTTGTGTGTGTGTGTGTGTGTGTGTGTGTGTGTGTGTGTGTGTGTGTGTGCGTGCTCCCTCTAGTTTCCACAGTTGACATTTCATGTATTTCAGTTCTATTTCTATTTCATGAAGATCTGTGTGAGTTTCAAGCCAGGTGAAAAATTATTTCATTATATCTCAGCAGGCATATAAAATAATTTCCCTGAAGCCCAGCTGGTTTGAAAATACAATGCCTGAAAATTGGGTAGGTTTTACTTGTTGGCAGTTTTAGAAATCAAAGCTTTACACACTTCTGATTACATTTGAATTAGTATTCACAGTAAAGGTTATAAGCTATATCCAATTATAATAATTCTACTA
Organism: Mus musculus; assembly: GCF_000001635.26. Classification (NCBI taxonomy): domain Eukaryota; kingdom Metazoa; phylum Chordata; class Mammalia; order Rodentia; family Muridae; genus Mus; species Mus musculus. The sequence goes on along the minus strand of NC_000081.6, from coordinate 22,478,067 downwards.
TGGTATTAAAAGTGTCTCAGCCTTGGGACTGGGCCACTATTGCACAGGCATGTGCTCTGTCAAGCATTAGACAGAGGTGGTAAGGGTGTATATTCCACTTGCCTATCAGGAGCACCTGTACCATGTAACAGAGCATCTATTAAGTCACCTTGACCAGAAATCAAATATTCTGATGTTTGAAAGGCTCAAAGAGATTAGCAGTTATGTTAACAAATGTTCCTTCCCTAGCTATATATCAGGCAATGAAAATGAAATGAATACAAGATACATGTATGTGTGTACACATGCACATATATGTATACGATATATATGCTAAATAAGAAAAATATGAAAAAATTGTATTTACTTATTCATCACCATTATAATGAACATTTAGTGTTTATTTAATTTGACCTACCTCTACTTTAGTGAGGGTGTTTGCTGCGAACAATCTATTACATATTTGATGGAACACTGAATATATTGACTGCATCTAAATATGGTAAATGGCATACATTATTGTTAAAAATCAAGAAAGCGCCATGCTGTGTATATTAGCCATATATACACAAGTGAGTCATATCAGCATGCTGTGGTTTAATATGTCTTCTTCACTTTCTGTGTTTAAATTTAATTGTTATGTGAATTCTTCTTTAATATTAACTTATTTAGCAAGTTCAACTGGTTTCACTTAAGTAAAATTTAAATGCTTTTAATAATAATTATTTTTTTAAAAAAATCAGCTTTGGGAAGGGCAAAATGGCTCAGTGGGTGAAGGTGTCTTCTCTAAATCATGTTTGTCTCATGGAACCACAAGTGAAGGAAAGAATAACTCCGGAAAGGTTTCCTCTGAGCTCCAGACATGCATTTCACAGCATGTCTCCATCAACACACATGCAGAGAAAAAATATAAAATCAAACCACATAAAAATAAATATTTTTTTCATATTTTGTCATACAAGTCTGCCCTGCCGTTACACCCTAGTCATATTCTTTAATTAACTTGGGAATTATATTTTCATGGACTACTGTGTGCTAAAATCATTGTAAAACCTTGTGAATGCATGAGTAAAAGTTACCCTCACTTGGTAAGATTATGAAGCCTGTAGAAGATCAAAACTTGTCTGAAGAGGTTTAATAATAGAGGTACTTGAAAATCTATAGCCCTGCCCCCAATTCTCATCCTTCTCTGTCTCTTTCTGTGTCTATCTCTGTCTGTGTCTCTATCTGTCTCTGTATATCTCCCTAACTCTCTTTCTCTCTGTCTCTCTGTAGATCCCTGTCGCTCTGTGTCTGTGTCTCTGTTTCTCTGTCTCTGTCTCTGTCTCTCCAAGTGAGTGAATGTAAATGAGATTAATTTCCTATTCTTGCTTCCTGGTCTTTCTGCCTATGTTGTCATTGCCATGGTTGTCCCTTTATGAGTGACTCAGTGCTAATAGAACTGTGAGCACAAATAAATGTCTTCCCTCAAATGCGTTTGGCTATGATATTTTATCATAGCCACAGAACATGCGTAATATAATAGTAAAACATATTTTGACAAATTTCTATTGTTTAAAACCTTAAGACAAATAGAATGAAGGAATCTGATTAGTTTCAACAGTTAGTACCAACAGGTAAAATATAACTGATTATATTACAGGGCAAGAAAGAATTGTGGATGCTGGCTTCATGTTGACAGAAATTCTACAAAAAACAAGCAAGTAAGCAAGCAAACAAACAAACATACTGTTCTGCCTTCAAGGGTAGCAGTCTTATTGCTAAATAAACTTCTTTTCAAGAAAAGATATCTGAGTGACCAGTCCTCCATAATTAACCCATTCAGGTCCTTGCTCTTTCTGAGAAAATGTCAGCATTTTAAAATTTGACATTTTAAAGTAACCAGAGCATTTTGACACCAAATCCAATAAAAGCTAATTAAAATTAGTCAGTAAATGTCACAAAGATAAGTGAGACAAAAGAATCTTTTTCTTTCCAGTTACAACACATTATTTAATAAATAAAAATAGATAAATAACTGTTTAGGAAAGGTTGCTGGTCACTGTGTTTCATTTTGGTAAGGAGAGATACAGACATGCTAATGTTGATCAGGTTTCTTAACTTACTTGAGCAGTAGAGTGTGTTTAATGCCAGGAATATGACATGAAGATACAGTTACTGTAAAGTGGTAAGAACACAATAAACTGTATAACAAACCCCAAGCATTCAAATAAAAAAATAATCTGATAATCTACCTGAATTCTAAAAGGAAATGTGAATAAGGGCATGCTGGGAAAAAACCCTGAATTTTAGAAATTATATGCATTCATTTTTATTTTAAACTCAGTATTCTTTCATTTTTCTGTATTCAAGTAAAAGTACACTGAAAATTGAGCACCTATATAAGATTGGGGATAGAGCTGCACTTCTCTTGACCATCAGAAAATCTGTAACAGAGGGAAGAAGAAGGTGAAAAGACAATCTTGGAAACCTCTTTTCCCGCAGTGCTGTAGGAACCCAGATATTTCTATTGCTCTGTAAGGGAATTTCCTTTTGTATTTCCAAGTATAATTTTCTTGTTTGTTTGGAATAGTAGGTTTGCTCATTTTTCTATTGTTTTATACACACACACACACACACACACACACACACACAAACACACACACAAACAAACACTACTACTACTACTACTACTACTACTACTACTACTACTACTACTACTAGTACTACTGTGCTGGGGAGGTTGTGTGTGATAAGAAAATAGACTGAACAAGCAAGTAAGCTGTATTCCTCCATGGATCCTGCATTGGTTTCTGCATTTCACTCTTGCCATGTGTAAGTTCCTGTGCTAAATCCCCTTAGTGATAGATCTGAAACCTTTGAGCTGAAATAAATTTTTTTTCCTCTAAGTTGTTTTTGTAATGGTGTTTTATCAAAGTAATAGAACCCACATATAAGATATCATGTCTATAGACGTTGTCATTGATCAGGTGTTTTTTAGGTAGCCACAATATTGAGATATCATTGATATATATATATATATATATATATATATATATATATATATATATATATATATATATATATATACATATATATGTGTGTGTGTGTGTGTGTGTGTGTGTATGTATATGTATATATAAAATTGATATAGGTTCATTGTCATACCTAGGAAGTGCAATCTCAGTTTTCCTTTTCCTCAGGCTCTGGAAGTTTTCTCACCTCCTCTTTCACCATGTTACCTGACCTTTAGGAACATGAGTCATGTAGGTGTTTTTACTGGGGCTGAGCACTCCATAATCAGTTGATCTCTGAATTTTGACCACTTGTGATTTTGTGCAACAATTGCTATCTACTACAAAGAGAAGGTCCATTCTTGAGGGGTAAGGGTTATATATCCTTCTAAGTAAGGCATTCCCATGTTATGCTGCTTTAGTAAAGTGCCTGAAGTTGATTCTACACTGAGACCCATGGCTCTTGAAGAGTCCAAACCTGTAAGTTCTTATAAAATGAAAACCAAGACAAATGCTTCTCTTTTTAAAATTTTTTTATTAGGTATTTTCCTCATTTACATTTCCAATGGGACAGATCACCATTGAGATCCATGGAAAGCAGGGGAACGATGGGAAAAAGGATCAGAGAACCAGGAGAGTAAATGAGAATATGAAGCAGCTGCTGGAATGAAGTTTTGGGGGAATATCTAGGATGTATGAGACCTGGAAGAGAGGAGTCAGGGTATGGGACCTAAAATGAAAGATGCAACAGTGAGGATTTGGAACCTAATGAGGTCACCTCCTACAGTCAGCAGGATTCCCTGTGGAGGGATAAGGACACCAACCCATCCACAAATCTTTCGACCCAAAATTTGTCCTATCTACAAGAAATGCAAAGACACAGATGGAGCAAAGACTAAGGGAATGAACAACCAATAACCAACCTAACTTGTGACATATCTACTGGACAAACACTAGTCCCTGACACTACAAAGATGCTGTTATGCTTGAAGACAGGAGCATACCATAACTGACCTCTGAGAGGCTCTACTGAGCAGCTGACTGAAACAGATGCAGAGAACCACACCGTAATGATGGAAGAAGCTCGGGGACTCAAATATATATAATTTAATTACATTTCAAATTCTATTCCGAAATTTCCCTGTACCCTCCCTCTGCCATGCTCCCCTACCCACCCACTCCCACTTCTTGACCCTGGCATTCCTCTGTACTGGGGCATATAAAGTTTGCAAGACCAAGGGGCATCTCTTCCCAATGATGGCGGACTAGGCCATCTTCTGCTACACATGCAGCTAGAGACAGGAGCTCTGGGGGTACTGGTTAGATCATCTTGTTGTTCCACCTATAGGGTTGCAGACCCCTTCAGCTCCTTGGGTACTTTCTCTAGCTCCTTCATTTGGGGCCCTGTGTTTTATCCTATAGATGACTGTGGGCATCCACTTCTGTACTTATAATAGCCAGAAGCTGGAAAGAACCCAGATGTCCCTCAACAGAGGAATGGATACAGAAAATGTGATACATTTACACAATGGAGTACTAATCAGCTATTAAAAACAATGAATTTATGAAATTCTTGGGCAAATGGATGTATCTGGAGGATATCATCCTTAGTGAGGTAACCCAATCACAAAAGAAGTCACTTGATAGGCACTCATTGATGAGTGGATATTAGCCCGGAAACTTAGAATACCCAAGATACAATTTGCAAAACACAAGAAAATCAAGAAGAATGAAGACCAAAGTGTGGATACTTCATTCCTCCGTAAAATAGGGAACAAAACACCCATGGAAGGAGTTACAAAGACAAAGTTTGGAGCTAAGATGAAAGGATGGACCATCTAGAGACTACCCCACCCAGGGATCCATCCAATAATCAGCCACCAAACCCAGACACTATTGCATATACCAGCAAGATTTTGCTGAAAGGACCCTGATATAGCTGTCTCGAGTGAGGCTATGCCAGTACCTGGCAAATACAAAAGTGGATGCCTGGGGACTCTTATGAAAGAATTGGCGGAAGGATTAAAGGTTCTGAAGGAGTTACAAACTCCACAGGAAGACCAACAGAGTCAACTGACCTGGACTCTTTGGGGATACCAGAGACTTTAGCCACCAACAAAGAGGACACACAGACTGGACAGAACTCCCCTGCATATATGTAGCATATATAAAGCTTGGTCTTCATGCTGGTCTCACAACAACTGGAACATGTTTTGTCCCTAAAGCTGTTGCCTGTCTGTGGAATTCTTTTCCCAACCTCATCTGGACTCAATTGTAGAGGATATGCCTATCCCTGCAGATACTTGATGCCCCAGGGTGCTGGGATACCCAGGGAAGGTCCATCCTCTCAGAGGAGAAGGGGGGGGGGGTGGCGATATAGTGAGGGAACTCTGTGAAGGGGAGTTTTGGAGGGGAGGCAGGAATCTGGATGTAAAATGAATAAATAAGTAAATGAATGGGGGAAAAACAAAAGAAATTCATGGAAGGAGGACAAGGCAAGCATCTAGAGCAGACGTTATGGTGGAATGGAGCTTTCTAGTTTGCTTTCAAGTTCATGTTTATTTAGCTGTCATACACATCTCAGGTCTACATTACTAGGGATTCACAGTGAACTGGGCCGTTCCAAGTCAATCATAGGTGAAGACCATTTCTTACACACACGTCACAGAACAATCTATCCAAGGCAAAATTGCCACTCAGACTTTCTCAAATAAATCTGGGTTGGATCAATATCACACCTGAAGCTCACTGGGACAGATCTAGGCTGTAATTGAGAGACAGTAGAGGAGATGTTTTGGGATCTGCACCTCCAGTTACTTCTTCTGCAGGTGTCTTATGTTAATTCTGACTTTGACGATCACTTTCTGTAAGACTCTGCCTTTCTGTAGAAGCAAGCATCTACGACTTGTGATGTTTTGTCAGATTCTGAAAACTTTCTCACATCACCATGCTGAGCCTTGCTGAATAATGAGAACATATCATCACTGGCCACAGGAGTCTCATAGGAATAAGCTCTAAGTTGAGAATATTATTAGCTTTGTCAGAAAAATTGATTGGTCCCAGAATCAGAAGATATTTCTTAAGTGATGAATCTGACATTTTAAAATAATGAAAAATTCCCATATTCCTTTTCATATTTTTCTAAGATCAGCAAACACTTAGATATATTTACTCAATGTAAATATTTATAACCCTCTTTATTCTTCATATATTCTGACTTAAAAGCAACTTTGGATGTTATTGTGGAGAAGGTAATGACCAATTATGCCTGTCTTACTCAGGGTATCTATTACTGTGAAGAGACACCATAACTCACCATGAACACAACCACATTAACTCTGATAATGGAAAGTACTTATTTGTGGAGACTGGCTTACAATTCAGAAACTTAGACCATTGTCATCTTAGCAAGACACATGGGCACAAGTAAACATGTTGCTGGAGAGATAACATGGAGTGCTACATCTGTATTGACAGGAAGTGAAAGAGAGAAGAGAGAGTGGTGGGAAAGAGAGGGAGACAGTGGTGGAGATAAAGACAGAGAGGAGAGAGAAAGAGACAGAGAGAGACAGAGGGAAGTCCTGGCTTGAGCATTTGAAACCTCAAAACCCCGTAATATACTTTCTCCAATAAAGCCACACCTACCCCCAAAGGCCACACCTCCTAATAGTCTACTCCATAAAGACCAAGCATTGAAATATATGAACCTGTCATTCAATTTAAATCACCACATGCCTAAGAAAAAGTAACAGGTTATATACTATATTGACTGGTAGAAACATGGAAATTTTAAAGAATTATTTTCTATTTTTTAAAAATATAAAATCACAGGGCCACTCTCCTCCTCAGCTTCTTCAGGCCTTTCCCTCTTTCATCCACGGGGCGGGGGGTGGGGGGGGGAGGGTGTCAGCTGCTTCTGTCTGTTGGTTGGGTGAAAATATCTGCATCTTATTCTTTCAGCTGCTTGTTGCGTCTTCCAGAGTGCTATCATGATAGTTCCCTTTTTGTGAGCCTCAGAAATAGTGTCAGGCCTTGAGATCTCCCTGTGAGCTGGATGCCACTTTGGACCTATTGCTGTACCTTCTTTTCCTCAAGCTCCTCTCTATTTCCATTCCTGTAATTCTTTCAGACAGGAAAAATTATGGGTCACTGGACCACCAACCAGGCAGCATACACCAGCTGATATGAGGCCCCTAACACACATACAACAGAGGACTGCCAGGTATGGGTTCAGTCAGAAAAGATGCACCTAACCCTCAAGAGACTGGAGGCCCCAGGGAGTTTAGAGGTCTGGTTGGTGTGGGTGACATCCTCGTGGAGACAGGGGTGTGGGGAGAAGGTATGGGATATGAAACAGTCAGAGTGTGGATAGCGGGAGCAATAAAATCTGAAGTATGCAAAAATAAACAAATAAATAAAAGACAAAAAATAGTTGTACAGAAAAAAAGAAAATTAATATATTCCAAAAATATATAAGGTTACATTTAGTAGGACTAACAATCTGTCTAACAAAATAATAATGGATAGTTTCAACAATATTCAAATTCACAGGAAGTATTTATGCCAAGGTAATTATGATTTGTAAAAGCACGAAATTCTTATATTCCTATTTCACTGTCTAAAGAAAATACTGATTAACCTGTCATAGTCTTGTTAAATTCTAACTTAAATATGAGCTTCTCCTAGTAGATTGAATACTTCTGCATATTTAGTACTTAACATGATTGTCTTATTCTTTAAAATTTTCTGCATGATCACGTTAAAAACTGACGGTCGCCTAGAGATGATCTTAGTTTGATCTGAAACTGACCAGGGAAGTAATTGCTGCACTGGCATCTTGTCTGTTTTCAATTCACTGTACCAGATTGAATTTCCTGGTTTATTTGTGGTTTTCTTATATCCATTTCTTTGTCCCTTTAGGGGGTATTTATTTTCATTGATTCCTATGGAGTAATTTTCCCATTTTCTAATACTGTGAGGTTTTATTTCCTAAAACAAGCAGTGTTTGCTCTTGTTACTTCAATATTAAGTGCTTGAGCCAATTCCAATCTCACATCCCTCAAGATAAACTTTTACTCAAGAGTAATCATAGCAAACCGAGACTGGTTGTACAGACATTTCAGAGGACAAGAGCTTGGGATATATAGCTCCCTGTGATATGTTTAATTTCTTTTGAAGATCTGTGAAAAAAATATTTTGTGAAAACAAATTCATTTGTGTGTCAGTTCATTGGTATAAACATATTTACTCACAATATGACTTTGGCAGTAATTTCGACAATTTGACAAAACAGTTGGACCTTCAAAAAATTAGCACTCCAAATTTCTTGCTCCAGTACAGATGAATAGCTTGGCAATGAAATCAAGAAAATTTGTTTTATTTTGCAGTTTAACGGGAAAAACAAAACAAAACAAAACTTAATAAATTAAAAACAAATCTAGGAAACCTAGGTTTTTATTCCTTATAGTTTGTCAGGACAGAGTACAGGAATGGAGTCACATGAGGAGAATTCTGAGTGCTTCTGAGAATAATTTGAGTAAACAAGAGTCTTGTGACCTCAGTTTCTTTAAAACATGGAATTGTGTCTAGAATGTGTTTTCTGGCTCCTCCCAGGTGTAGTGGATAGGACTGTCTACTTCAAACTACTCACGGTGTCTTGTTGATGGTATTCAAGTAAATGTATAAATTGTCTTTTATATGCCTGTATTGGAAACCACATTTTGTATGTGCAACTGAACCTTGTGATGGTCTACAGCATGAACTCAGGAGAAAAGGTAATTATTATTATTATTATTATTATTAAAATATTTTTTTTACAGTCCATACATTATCCCCCTCCTAGTCTGCCCTCTGAGAGTTCTTCATCCTATTCCTCCTCCCCCATCTCCAAGATGATTTCCCCATCCCACCAGACTTCTCTACTTCCTGGGTTAGGTGCTTCTTCTCTCACTGAGGCCAGACCAGGCAGTCCTCTACTATAAATGTCTTGGGAGCCTCATATCAGCTTGTGTATGCTTCAGGTTGGTGGATCAGTGTCTGAGAGATCTCAGGGGTCCTGGTGAGTTGAGACTGATGATGGTCTTCCTATTGGGTTTTCCTCCTCCTCATCTTCTTCCAGCCTTTCCCTATTTCAACCACAGGGGTCCAGCCTTCTGTTCATTGGTTGGGTGCAAGTATCTGCACCTGAGTCTTTCAGCTGCTTGTTTGGGCTCTCAGAGGGCAGCCCTGAAAGGTTCCTGTCTGTAAGCACACCATAGCATAAGTAATAGTGTCAAGCCTCCAAGAAAAGGTAACCTTTTAACCCTCAGAGTATAAATTGTCTGATGCTATGGATAAAGTTGGCTATTGCGTGAGATTTTATTCTGCCTCATTTATCATCTCTATTCTCCCATGTCTCACTGCTTTAGAATGGTGACTGTAGTTAAATGCAGATTTAATACAACATGGATATTCCATACAAGTGAGACTTTTACTAGCATATATTCATATTTAGTTTGCATGGAAAGATAAATGAGACTTATGCATTATTCTGATAATCTCTCAGTCTCTCTATCTATTGCAGTCAATTTTCCTTTGTATATTATATATCCTTTGTAAATTGCTAACATATTTTGATAAATGCATAATATGATTTGATTGAGAGATAAACAAAATCATGTCTGATAGAACTAAAGATTATTCATCATAAATATGTTTTAAAATGTAGATATTTACCATGTTAATCAAATTTCATTTGTGAACAAGTAGTTAAGGATCGCTTCCTTTTTGTGTGAAATTGATTTTTATTCAATGTGATAAAGAAGAATGAATTAAGAAAGCTAAAAGATAAATCACTCTGGCCATGGTAAAATATTTAGTAGTGATATAGCCTAGGTCCCATGAAAACACAGAAAACACTTATTAATGTCTGCAAAATTTTTCTGAGTAGAAAGTAACCACTTTTGACAAACTGAAGTAAAGCTGAACTTGTATCTAAAGAGAATGTAAGAGATTTTGAAAAAGAAAATACATGTTAAAATGAGCTGTTATACACAGCTAAATAATTGTGTGAACATTTACTCATCAGAAACATGAAGTAATAATTAGGGTTTGGTATAAAACAACTTAAGAGACATTGTTGAGAAATAATTATGGAAAAGGCTCCTCTATTATTTAATATTTTGTGATAAAGACTTTGAATTTTGAAAAAATAAGTTTTATTAGTGTGATCATTTGTCAGCATTTTTCTTTTGCTCTCCAAGACTTTTGGCATGAAGGATTGTTGGATTTTGTCAAAGGCTTTTTCAGCATTTAGTGAGATATTCATGTTTCTTTTTCTTTCAGTTTGTTTACATGGCGGATTATGCTAATAGATTTTCATATACTGGACCACTCCTGCATCACTAGGATGTAGCCTACTTGATCAGGGTGATTTTTGCCTTTGATGTGTTCTTGGATTTGGGGAGGATATTTTATCCAGTATTTTTGCATCAGTGTTCATAAGGGAAATTGACCTAAAATTCTTATATTTTATTGAGTGTTTGTGTAGTTTAGATATCAGTGTGACTATGACCTCATAGAATGAGTTTGACAGTACTGTTGGTGTTTTGTGGAAAAATTTGAGGAGTATTGGCATTAACTCTTCTTTGAAATTCAGATAGAAACCTGCACTAAAACCATCTGACCCAGAGCTTTGTTGGTTGGGAAACTTTTAATAAGTGCTTCTAATTCCTTTGGAGTTCTAGGACTATTTGCATAGTTTGCCTGATCCTGATTAAGCTTTGGCAATAGATATCTGTCTAGAAAAATCATCCAATTCATTTATATTTTCTAATTTTCTTCTTTTAAAGTAAGGCAAATGATTCTTTTAATTTCCTTAGTGTCTGTTAATGTCTGCCTTTTCATTTCTGATTTATTAGTTAAGGTACCATTTAATGAATTTAACTAAGGGTTTGTCAACTTTGTTGATTTTCTTAAAGATCCTGCTGTTGGTTTCATTGATTTTTTTTTTTTAAGAATTATTCCTTTTGTTTCTAATTGATTGATTCCAGCCCACAGTTTATTTCCTGCCTTCAATTTCTCCTCTGTGTTTGTGTGTGTGTGTTTTCCTATCACATCATATATACTTTTAATTCATTAGTATGAGAACTATTCAATTTTTAATGTGGTCATTTAATGACATGATCTTTCCTCTTAGCATTACTTTCATTGTGTTCCATAAGTTTAGATATGCTGTGCCCACCTTTTCATAGAATTCTAGAAAGTCTTTAATTTCTTTCTTTATTTTGTCCTTGACCCAGTGGTCATTGAGTAGAGAATTGTTCAGTTTCCATGAGTATGTAGGCTTTCTGTTGTTTCTGTCGTTGAAGTCAACCTTTAATCCATGGTGATGTGATAAGATGCATGGGGTTAACCCAATCTTCTTGTATTGGTTGAAGTTTGCTTTGTGACTCATTATATTGTCAGTGTTGGAGAAGGTTCAGTGAAGTGCTAAGAAGGTATATTCTCTTGTGTTTTGGTAAATGCACACACTAGCAAGATTTTGCTGAAAGGACCCAGATATAGCTCTCTCTTGTGAGACTATGCCAGGGCCTACCAAACACAGAAGTGGATGCTCACAATCAGCTATTGGATAGATCACAGGGCCCCCAATGGAGGAGCTAGAGAAAGTACCCAAGGAGCTGGGGGGATCTGCAACCCTATAGGTGGAACAACAATATGAACTAACCAGTACCACGGAGCTCTCGACTCTAGCTGCATATGTATCAAAAGATGGCCTAGTCGACCATCACTGGAAAGAGAGGCCCATTGGACAAGCAAACTTTATATGCCCCAGTACAGGGGAATGCCAGGGCCAAAAAGTGAGAGTGGGTGGGTTGGGGAGTGGGGGTGAGGGTATGGGGGACTTTTGGGATAGCATTGGAAATGTAAATGAGGAAAATACCTAATAAAAATATTTTTAAAAATGTTGTATCTGTTAGGTACATTTGAATCATAACCATTATTAGTTTCATTACTTCTCTGTTTAGTTTCTGTCTGAATGGCCTGTCCATTGGTAAGAATGGAGTGTTAAGATCTTCCACTATTAATGAGTGGGGTTTGTTGTGTGATTTAAGCTTTAATAATGCTTGTTTTACAAATGTGGCTGCTCTTGCATTTGGGGCAAATACGTTCAGAATTTAGATGTTCTCTTGGTGGATTTTTTTTCCTTTAACCAAATGTATGACTGGAGGTGGCAAATACCGTAGGTGATCTTTGCACTATCTATAGGGCCAGGACACACCAAATTTCTGTAAGTAGGGCCAGAGACATCTAAGAGTCTAGGTGACCTTTATCTGTATGTCCAGGGTCTCCCACAGCCTCCTATAACCAGGACCAAAAGTGGCTAATTGCTCAGATATCTTCTACACTTATTGTATAGCTGAAAAACATCTCCCCCAGGTTGTTATGATAACACATGTTACCAGTCTTTAGAACCCATCTTTATGAAAGAAGTGAAATATACTTTGAGAAGGGTTTTGATGTAATTACACCTCATTGTGAAGGTAGAATACTGTCATGCATGGGAACTGCATTTCCAAATTGTACTGTACTTAAATATGCCTAAAATATGCATGATGTCAGACTTTAGAAGTTTGAATGAATCCTGGTCTCTGAGTCATGTTGAACTAATATCTGTTTTTACTCACAGATAATCATTACTCTACTGGCCCTGGTGTTTGCAAAGACATCCACATGTGAGTAATTAGGAAAATGGAGTACAAACAATTCCTCTGGTACATATTTCATGGTGTCGAATACTGAATACTGCATTTGAGATGACAGTGTTATGAACATTTATAACTGTTTCTTCCCTCCAAACTCTTTGATGGACCTTTGTTGTCTTTTTCAAATTCTTGGCCTCTTTTTCTTTAATTATTAAGACATGTGTTTATGTGTTTAAACATACATGTATGAAAATATAAATTTTACATAATACATTTATTATATTTTGCTTTTTGCAATGGTTCGTGCAGGTTACAGTGAAAATTAGATGAATATTTTATTTAAACAAACAATTAGGAAAATAATAGATTTTGTGTGTGTGTATGTAAAAATTCCCTGCATTGATTGGCAAGGTTAATTCTGCAGTTTGCATTTCCAACCAAAAAGAACGAGACTCCATTTCCCGCATTCTCACCCAGTATTCAATTTCAGTTTTTTTCATTCTAGGCATTCTGACTATATATAGTAATATTATAGTAAAATCTCAAACTAATTTAATTTTAATTTGCATTTGTCTACTTGACAAGAAATTTGTATACCTTTAGAAGTAATTTTTTGCTGCTTTGGTTTTGAGACTTCTGTTGAGATTTGTAGCCTACTTTTAATTAATTTGTTTCCCAGATCTTTCCTTTTGGGGGCTTTTTATTTTGGTAATGAATCCATAGTCAGATGTACAACTCGATGGGATTCTTTTTTTTTTTTTTTCCTGCCACAGGCTTCCTTAATACTCAGTTGATTGTTACAAATGCTGTCAGAAACGTTGTAATTTTAGGAAATCCCATCTGTCCATTGTCCTGAATTTAAAAACAAAACAAAAAAAATCTTATTCAAAAAGTTCGATCCTACATCTATATCTTGAAGGGTATTGCCTATGTTTCTTTCTAACAGATTTACTTATTCAAGTTTCATTTTTAAGTCTTTGGGTTATTTTGATCAGGTTGATTTTTGCCCAGGGGCAGCGATATATGTGTCAAACATCCTTTGTCTGTCTATCCATATCCAGTATTTTACATACAGTTTCTGGAAGAGACTGTCTTTTCTTGTGTGGGTATTTGCTATCTTTATCGAATATCAGGTGGTTTATGTTCAGTTATGGTGCTTTCTTTCAATGTTCTCCATGCCTGCTGTTGGGTTAATTCCCTGCTTTATCACTAGAGCTTTGTAATAATTATTGAGATCTGGGAAGGTAAACCTTCCCTCACCATTCTTCTTTACTTGACATTGTAATGCTTATCTGGGGGTGCCTTGTGATCCAAATGAACATGTGGATTTTTTTTTTTTAATTTCCATGAAGAATGCCATGAGAATTTTAATTTGTATTGCTTTGACTCTATATATTGCTTTTATTAAGGTAGTCATTTTCACAGGCTTAATTCTACCTAATCCATGAACAAAGCAGGGAAGGAGTGTGCTTTCTTCCCCCCTTTGAATTAAATTTAATAAGGCCACACTTAACTGAGGTGATCAAATGATATTCTCATCCTTGAATGAGTGGGCATTAACCATGGCTGGGGGAGCATTGACCCGATTCCTCCTGTGGTTGCTGTCACAACCCACACTCATGGTTCTTGATATCTTTGGGGGAGAGGAGGCAGAACCTTAGAAAGATTCTTCAGTTGTAACTGGAATGAGATACCAACCTCTGTGCAAACCGGGTGTGTCCCTCAGGGAACTCAGAAATGGTCTAATTGGACCTTCCCCTGCAGTGCTTAGCCTCGTACCCATGCTGGTGCCCATACTGAATTTGTATTATCACGAATCAGTATGCACAGTTCTGAGTCCTGTGCAGCTCCCAAAGGACAATTGTCAACCTCAGATTCAGCAGGGCCTCTGGGCTGTATCCACAAGAATTATACCAATTGTAACACCACAATTTGTGTCTCTTGGGCTATATTAGGAGCTGGATGTCACCTTCCTTATCTCTATTGTCTCCATGGCTTGAGGAACTAAGGGGACTCTGTGTTTGTAGCAAGGGCAGAAAACTGGAGGCCAGCAGCTGCTCATTCTGTATCAGTGGAAGGGAGATCTTCGTCTGAGTCTCGGATATCCAGTCGATGGTAATGAACTGCAACCAGCTTGCTTAAAGCAGCTACAATCTGTGACTTAACAAAACTGGTTAATCTATTGAAGGCCCAAGGGCCAAAAGACAAAAGCAGTAAAATACCCATGAAAGGTTCCAAAAGGCTGGGAAGTAGGGTGGTGAGTCAAGGAGAAGTAGAAAACCAATTTTGATACCAATATTCTTGTTACTCTCTGTTGGGTTTTCTCTCTTACAAACTAATTCTAACTTTTTCTATGCTATCTTGAACTAAGCCAGTCTTATCAGAATAAAAACAACATTCTTCTTTGAGGGCTGCACATACCCCTCCTTCTTGTAGGAACATTAAATCAAGGCCTCACCTGTTTTGTAACACTACCTCAGAAAGAGAGACCAGGGAGTCTTTTAAATTTTTTCAAGCCGTTTTGTAGCTCTTGTGTATCTCTGTCCACAGCAAGGCTAAGCTGTGTGTATTGCTGTTGGGAGGTGACCAAAGAGGCAATACCAATTCCTGCACCTGTGGCTCCTAAGCCCAGGATTACTGCTAAGGTCACTGCAGAAATGGGCCCTCTCTTATCACAGGGTAGGTCTGTCCCTCTCTCCCAGAATCAGAGGAGATCCTCTGCATGGTGTACTGTCAGTTTTGGGAGAAGCTGAACCAGAACACAATAATCTCTGTCTGCTAAAAAGGTCTGGGTAATCACATAGGTAGTAAGTCCAGTAGAACATGCTAAATAAGTACCATTAGGTGCCCCAAGGTATCAAGAGGTGGAGTTTATAAAAATAGTCTGATTTCAAACCTCTAACAAGACCTGAGGGGGAAGCATGGAAGGCCCCAAAAGGCATAAGCATAGGCTGGAAACTTGACTCAGAGTGAGCCCATCATGGTTCTCAGGGTTCCATCCAAGTCTGCTGGAATCATTGATTGCAATATTGATCCAAATGTTGCCACTCCTTTGTAAAAGGGAGGTTGAGGAGAAAAGCACACCCAACATTCTTCATCTTGTTTGCAAGTAGCTGCTCTCCCTGATTCTTCTTTCTCTGTGTACTCAACACAGCATTCCTGTCTCCACTGTCAGGGCACTCAGAAACTCACAGGTCAGTCTGTCACAGGAATCATTCTGGAAGCTAGCATGCTTCTGCAGTACTCTATGGAAAAAACAGAGACACCCCCTCTCTCCCCCATATTAACTTTCTGTTTAGGATAATGCCATGCGCCAATAAGTGGATCCATTTCATCTCACCTAGACATAATTATGTCTAGTTTTAAGATACTATAAGGCATTTATTAAGTTCTTTGACATCCAAATTTCAAAATTCTTAAAAATAAAAGTATGATTTAAGTAATGTGTACGGGGATATAATTTCTCCCCCCCCCCCTTTTTTTAAGAAGATAGAGTTTTTAAAGTTCTACAATACCTTGTCTTTGAGAATTATTAAATTGTTGACAAAACATCTTAAATACTTGACTGTTATAGTAAATTTTAATATAACATGGGCAGTGACTAATTACACCTTCAATTGTTTCTCTTGAAGAGCAGTTGTAACTAGAATGCTTGAAAAGTTATTATAGTCACATGTGTATAATTTATTTATTAATCAGAAATAAGAGCATTTATTTGCAGCAATTGATTAGGTATAGGTCCTCAAGAATTAACACCATTATGTGGAAACAGTTTGAAACTTAGGACACCAATATCAAATTTTTTACAATTTGACATGCACATTCTCTAAAACTACCAAAATATTATCTTAAACCATTACTATTTTGAATATATAAAGAACGAGATTATATAGTCAAATTTTTAAAGTACGATGAGCACGTCCAACTATTTCTTGTCTGATGTAGTTATAAAGAGTTCCAGTTTTATGTTTGATGCCAAATTCTTTACAAAATGAAGTAAAATTCTTGCTGGAATAGGATGCCCTGTTATCTTAGGCAATCCCATGGCATGAAAGACTTGTAGGCAATGATCAATTACATTTTTAGAGGCCTCTACTGTATGCAGAGAAGCAAAAGGAAATCTTGAACAAGTGTCAATACAAACATGTATATATATTTTAATTTTCCAGACTCCCCATAATGGGTTACATCCATTTGCCAAATTTGATTAGACATAAAAGCTAGTGGATTAACTCCTAAATGTGGCACTGGAGATAATGTAATACATTTAGGACATTGTTTTACAATATATGGCTCTTTGCCAAAATAAGTCAGTGCCTGCGTCTTTCCGAGGATAACAGTTTGAGCTACTGCTTCATAATATGGCAAGATATTACATTTAGGAAAAATCCTCGAATATATTTACATTGGAAAAGACTTTTCTATAACAATCCTGGAGGCATATGATTCATATTAAAAATTGACAGGTGTAAAGTCAAAGAGTAATCTATATAAGTGACAAATTGCTCTTCAATAGCTTTATCCACTTGTTGTAAGGCCAGCAATCCTTCCGAGGTTAAAGGATCAGAACACCCTTTAAGACTATCAAACAAAGGGTTTAACTCCCTTATAGTGCACTTTAAATAGGAGTGAATCCAATTAATATCACCTAAAATTTTTTGAAAATCATTCAAAGTCCTTAAGTTGTCTCTGCGAATAACTATCTTCTAGAGAAAAACAGCTTGATTAGTAAGTCTAAAACCCAAATAATTATAAGGATCCTGAGTTTGAATCCTTTCAGGAGCTATCTGTAATCCTTATCAGTTAAAGCTTTATGTAAACCTCTATAACACAAAAGCAAATCTTTTGTATTTTCCAGGCAACCAGGATTTGTAATTCCCAGGACAATTTTTTTTCTTTTTTTTTTTCCCATTTTTTTAAAAAAAATTTTTAATGAGGTATTTTCCTCATTTACATTTCCAATGCTATCCCAAAAGTCCCCCATACTCTCCCACCCATCCTCCCCCACATATTGGCCCTGATGTTCCCCTGTACTGGGGCATATAAAGTTCGCAAGTCCAATGGGCCTCTCTTTCCAGTGATGGCCAACTAGGCCATCTTTTGATACGTATGCAGCTAGAGTCAAGAGCTCTGGGGTACTGGTTAGTTGATAATGTTGTTCCACCTATAGGGTTGCAGATCCCTTTAGATCCTTGGGTACTTTCTCTAGCTCCTCCATTGGGGGCCCTGTGATCTATCCAATAGCTGACTGTGAGCATTCACTTCTGTATTTGCTAGGCCCGGCATAGTCTCACAAGAGACAGCTATATCTGGGTCCTTTCAGCAAATGCTTGCTAGTGTATGCAATGGTGTCAGCATTTGGAAGCTGATTATGGAATGGATCCCTGGCTATGGCAGTCTCTAGATGGTCCATCCTTTCGTCACAGCTCCAAATTTTGTCTCAGTAACTCCTTCCATGGGTGATTTGTTCCCAATTCTAAGAAGGGGCACAGTGTCCACACGTTGGTTTTCGTTCTTCTTGAGTTTCATGCGTTTAGCAAATTGTATCTTATATCTTGGGTATCCTAAGTTTTTGGGCTAATATCCACTATCAGTGAGTACATATTGTGTGAATTCCTTTGTGATTGTGTTACCTCGCTCAGAATGATGCCCTCCAGGTCCTTCAATTTGCCTAGGAATTTCATAAATTCATTCTTTCTTAACTGTCCACAAACAGTCTTCTTAAAGGAACAGTATTTTTTCTTATAAGTTGCATAAGCAATTGCAAGCTTGAGAATTAATAGCATCTGAGGCATGAACAATTTTAAGCATTGTAAGCTCTGAGATATAATATTGACTATTAATATACAACTTAAAATTTGATTGTTCAACATTTTAAAACACCATGTACAGCACACAATTTAATTATCTGTGTTGAAGAAGTAGAAAACTCAAAAGAATAATTGTGTGATCCAATTCACATATACTTTTCTCCCATATAAAGGCTTTTTTTTAAACACAGTAAATGGGATGCATGCATGCATGCTTGAATTTATAGAGGATATAGAAGCATGCATAAAAACAATTTTTAACTATCATAGGATAGAATTATCAATTTTATTTAAAATGATGGTATGCAATAGATCAAACTTCAATATTCTGTAAAAATCAAACTAATGGCTGTTTGGAACAAGGAACAGACACTTAGTCGGGTTCTTAAGAGACAATTTTTGTCATAGTGTATTTAAATATATAAATTTACCTTACAATTCTTTATTTGCACCACAGTAGCTTTATAGGGTGTTAAAACTTTACTTTGATGTGAGGAAGGATGATTTTACAACAATGTTTTCTCTTGCCAAAGATCTGTTGTGGACACATAAATAAAATAAGCATGTAATATTTAATTACCATTGATTATAATTGATAACAATTGATCACAGAAGTTTCTTCTGCTTTCTGTGAAACCTTTTTGTTTCTTACCAGTAATTTTGAATCTCACTAGATAGCACCTAACAAAGGTTTAATTTGCTTTAAGGCCTCAAGGTGAGGTCTTAGGCAATTAACATCTCCTGGAGGCTTTTGAAAATAAAATGTTGAAGCAAATCAATTTTTCCTTCTTAGATTTTCTGTACCACGATTTTCTAATATAGCTAAAAAAAAAAAAAAAAAAAAAAAACCCTAAGTATTAAAAGATATTGCCTCTGAATCCTATCTGGAGCTACAGTTACTCCCCAGAACTTAAAAGCTCATTGTGTGAGAGCAAGGATTTAAAGTTAACTTTATTTAGAACAACATCTGGCTAGTTCTGCAACAAGGCTCTTTTAGCTAAAAGGAAGGGAGGGAGAGCTGAAGTGGTTTGTGAAACAAAAGAAGTACAACAGGAACCTAGCTGAGGCTGCTCCCCTCTGAGCTGATCTCAGCGTCAACCCAAACGCAAACATTTCTCAATCTCAGCTCTCTGCCAGATCCTGGCCCAAAGATTATCCATATTGTGAAGTATCCTTAAAGACCTGTTTTCTTGGGTTCATGACTCCAACCCTGAGTTACCAATTTTAAGCTAACTTTCTGTTACAAGCATATCCCGTCCCTCAAGACTCAGTTATTCGTGGGTTCGAGGGGTACCGCAAACCTGGGAGAAAATGGAAGGAAGAAAAAAAGGAGCTGGAGACCAAGTAGATGGTCCTATCAAGGTCTCAGTTTATTAGGCAGAAACAGCGGGTTTTAAAGCATACATCGAGGGGAATAGGGAGGGGTTGAGGGGGAATTAACAAAGAACAAAGAAGTGGGTATCTGCTGACATAAGGGCCAAAGTCAGGCTCTAGGCAGCTGGTACTCTTCCTCTTATCTCCAGAAGGTCTAATCCTCCTTAACAGCCTTGGGTGTCAGGCCGGGCTCAGCACGTAACTCATGTCCTTGGATATCATAGGAGTCAGGAAAAGATAAGGAAGAGGGGACTATAATTCAGCCTTTACAGCCTCAGGTGCCAGGAAGGGAACAGGGAGAAGGGAGTGACAACCAGCTCCTAGCATGAGACCATTTGGCATGTCAGGGTGGGAGATTGTGAAGGGCTCTCTTTCTCATGGTATGGTCTCTAACATCTCCCCCTTCTGAATTAAATTTAATAAGGCCACACTTAACTGAGGTGATCAAATGATCTTCTCATCCTTGGATGCATGGGCATTAACCATAGCTGGGGGAGCATTGACCCGATTCCTCCTGTGGGTGCTGTCACGACCCACACTTATGGCTCTTGGTATCATTTGGGAAGAGGAGGCAGAGCCTTAGAAAAATTATTTGGTTTGTACCTGGAACTAGATACCAACCTCGTGCAAACCAGGTGTGTCTCTCAGCGAACTCAGAAATGGTCAAATTGTATCTTCTCCTCCAGTGCTTAGCCTCATACCCATGCTGGTGCCCATACTGAATTCAAATTATCATGAACCAGCATGCACAGTTCTGAGTTCTGTGCAACTCCGAGAGGAGAATTATCAACCTCAGATTCAGCAAGGCCTCTACAAAAATTATGCCAAATGTAACACTACAATTTGTGGCTTTTAAGCTATATTAGGAGCTGGAGGTCACCCTTCCTCGTCCCAATTGTCTCCAATGCCTGAGGAACCAAGGGGACCCTGCATTAGCAGCAAGGGTGGAAAACTAGAGACCAGTTGCTCTTTCTGCATCAGTGGGAGGGACATCTTCTTCGTCTGAATCTTGGAAATCCAGTTGATGGTAGTTAACTGCAACCAGCTTGCTTAAAGCATCTTCAATCTATGACTTAATAAAACTGCTTAATCTTTTAAAGGCCCAGAGACCAAAAGACAAAAAGCAATAAAATACCCATGAAAGGTCCCAAAAGGCTGGGAAGTAAGGTAGTGAGCCAAGAAGTAGAAAACCAATTTCTATGCCAATATTCTTGTTTCTCTCTGTTGTGTTTTCTCTCTTCTACACGAGTTCTAACCTTGTCTGTGCTATCTTGAACTAAGTCAGTCTTATCAGTATAAAAACAACAATCTTCTAATATCTGAATTTTCTGTTTTTGTAGCCTTAATATTTGTTATACCCTGCCTTATTATTGAGACCATTACTTCTAAGACATTAACCTTTGCCTCCAATTTTTATCTTGAATAAGTTGCTAATATTCTTATGCATATCATTAACAAAATGAGCATTATGCAGCTGTTGATCTAAAGCTGTGGTAGATATTGAAGTTAAAATTGCAATTAAAGCAGTAAATCTTAAAATTGCTCATTTGACTTTTTATAAGTTTGCATTCCCGGATTTTTAAGCCAAGGATCATTTCCTAACTCTAACAGGCCACAAAACATAAGCAGGTCTTTATAACAAAATCATAACATCAAATTCCTTATCTAAATTATGATCTACACAATTATTTAATTAACAACAAATACAATGAATATGAAAAGAATTGTCATGATTGGTGATCTTAACTCTTAAAAGTATCTAACAATATAGCATATAGGTAAGGTACAAAAGGTTTTACAGCTATAGCAGAGTTGGCCTGAATGGCAAAAACAGTGTCTCTGATGAAATCTTGTTAAATACACTGTAGCAGTCCCTCTGCCTCATCGGTCATCATTTATGGTTGTCCTCAAATTGACACCAGGTCGGCTCTCCTTGCCCATGGCAGAGATAGGAAGTTTCTTCTTCTTTTTTGCAAGTGGCTGCTCTCCCTGATTCCTCTTTCTCTGTGCACTCAACACAGTTTTCTTGTCATCACTGCCAGGGCATTCATGAACTCACAGGTCACTCTGTCACACGAATCATTCTGGAAGCTAGCATGCTTCTGCAGCCTTCTGTGGAAAAAAAACAGAAGTACCGCCCGTTTCCCCATAATAACTCTCTGTTCAGGCTCATGGCATGTGTCAATAAGTGGATCCTTTTCATCTCACCTAGACATAATTATGTCTAGTTTAAGATACTATAAGGCATTTATTAAGTTCTTTGACATTCAAATTTCAAAAATTCTTAAAAATAAAAGTATGATTTAAATAATATGTATGTGGGTATAAATCCCCCCCCTTTTTTTTGTTTTTAAGAAGATAGAGTTTTTAAAGTTCCACAATACCTTGTCTTTGAGAATTGTTAAATTGTTGACAAAACATCTCAAATACTTGACTGTTATAGTCAGTTTTAATATAACATGGGCAGTGACTAATTACACTTTCAATTGTTTCTCTTGAAGAGCTATTGTAACTAAAATGCTTGAAAAGTTATTATAGTCAAATGTGTATAATTTATTTATTAATCAGAAATAAGAGAAAGTCCTTAAGTTGTCTCTGTAAATAACTATCTTCTAGGGAAAAAAAACAGCTTGATCAGTAAGTCTAAAACCCAAATAATTATAAGGATCCTGAGTTTGTATCCTTTCAGGAGCTATCTGTAATCTTTATCGGTTAAAGCTTTATGTAAACCTCTATAACACAAAAACAAATCCCGGGGGTCTTTTCCAGTCAACCCAGAACAATTTCTTAACTGTCCAAAAACAGTCTTCTTAAGGGAACAGTATTTTTTTCTTTCTTATAAGTTGCATAAGCAATTGCAAGCTTGAGAATTAATAGCATCTGAGGCATGAACAATTTTAAGCAATTGTAAGCTCTGAGATATAATATTGACTGTTAATATTCAACTTAAAGTTTGATTGTTCAACATTTTAAAACACCATCTATAGCACACAATTTAATTATCTGTGCTGAAACAGGAGGAAACTCAAAAGAATAGGTGTGTGATCCAATTCACATATACTTTTCTCCCATAGAAAGGCTGTTTTTTAAACACAGTAAATGGGATGCATGCATGGATGCATGAATTTGTAGAAAATATAGAAGCATGCATAAAAACAATTTTTAACTTATCTTTGGGATAATGATTATCAATTTTATTTAAAACGATAGTATGTAATAGATCAAATATTACTATTCTGCAATAACCAAATTAATGGCTGTTTGGAACAAGGAACCGACACTTATACATATAAGCAAACTCTGTACACTACAACTTTATATAAAATAGGCAAGTCAAATCACAATGTCTTGATAAATTCCATAGCCTGTTTGACCTTTTATAAACTTTGAATTTAAACTTTATTTAGAACAACATCTGGCTAAGTCTGCAACAAGGCTCTTTTAGCTAAAAGGAAGGAGGGGAGAGCTGAAGTCCCGGAAATTTGCCTAGTCACGGTTTGCGAAACAAAAGAAGTGCCACACAAGCCTCGCTGAGGCTGCTCCCCTCCAAGCTCAGCATCAACCTAAATGCAAACATTTCTCAATCTCAGCACTCTGCCAGAGTCCTGGCCCAAGGATTATCCCTTTTTTGAAGTATCTTTAAAGACCTGTTTTCCTGGGTTCATATTGTTTAGAATGATTCCAACCCTGAGTTTCCAAATTTAAGCTAAGTTTCTGTTACAAGCAAAAGGCTGCATGCCTTTTTAAGAGCTCCATTTGCAATTGGTTCCCATCAGCGCTTTTCTAGCTGTACTTGAATCCCAGCCACAGTGCAATGTAACATCATTTTCTGCTGTGCAAACTGAGACTGCTTTTTAAACAAGTTAAAATAAATCAAAGGATGGACAGCCAGCAGATAAAGTTTTAACCATTTTTTTTCAACATGAAACACAGAACAACAATCATTTAAACAAAACAAAAGCAAACATAAATAGACAGACATATGGACAAATTGGTGCACTGAAAACAGGCAATAGACAGACAGGGAATGGAACTTGATGTCTCAAAGGGACCCAGATATCCTAACCAGAACTAAGAATATCTCCATAGGAGCCAGAGAGAAAGCAGGACATCTCCCAATTTCCTCCTGTCCCCAGCAGAGCTCTGAAATAGCATATTTTCACTTTCCCTCTTTTTTGTTAAAAGGTCCCAAACAGGGGAAACTGCTTTTCTGAAACTTACACTCTCTCTCTTATGTTCAGACTCTAAAACTTTATCTACTTCTTCTGGGAATTCTGTTAGAGAAGGGAGGGGAGACACAGTGGCAGCTTCTGATAGTTATTCCTCAATAAGAAAAGATGGTTGCAGGGACCGCATCGGGACCTTCATTAGCTAATTTATCATTTAAATCTCTACCTACCTTTAGCCATTTTTTACAATGTATCTCTGCTCCATGTATAATAAACCATGGACATGCCTGGTCTATGAAAATAAAAAAGTTTATCAAATCTTTCTTTTTAACTCTAACTCCTCTCTCTCTGAGAGCTATCTTTAAGCCTTTAACGAAGGCTGCCTCTTTATATAGCTTATTTCTGATTTCCTGAAGTGGAGATGAATCAACTCACCAAGAACTTCTTACTCCCGTGAGCGGTAGAAGCAGTACTTCAGTACTTTTAAATTCTTGGGGTCATGATAAACTTCTCTGGAACCTCCACTGGAAGGAAGTACGATCCAAACCTCGCCCTCATGTTGGGTGCCACTTTTTCCTGTCCCTCAGGACTCAGTTATCCATGGGTTCGAGGGGGACCACAAACATGGGGGAAAATGGGAGGAAGAGAAAAAGGAGCTGGAGACCAAGTAGATGGTCCTATCAAGGTCTCAGTTTATTAGGTAGAAATGCCAGGTTTTGAAGCATACATTGAGGAGAATAGGGAGGGTTTGAATTAACAAAGAACAAAGAAGTGGGCATCTGCTGACATGAGGGCCGAAGTCAGGGTCCAGGCAGTCGGCACTCTTTGTCTTATCTCCGGAAGGTGGAATCCTCCTTAACAGCCTTGGGTGTCAGGCCGGGCTAAGTGCATAACTCATGTCCTTAGATGTCATAGGAGTCAGGAAGATATAAGGAAGTGAGGACTATAATTTAGCTTTTCAGTCTCAAGTGTCAGGAAGGGAACAGGGAGAAGGGAGTGACGACTGGCTCCTAGAACGAGACCATTTGGCTTGTCAGGGTGGGAGATTGTGAAGGGCTCACTTTCTCAAGGTATGGTCTCCAACACAAAATTCTGTCTGCCCCTTTAAGAGGTCTGTTTGCAATCGGCTCCCAGCAGGGCTTTTCCAGCTGTACTTGATTCCCAGCCACGGTACAGTGCCACTTATCAGTTTCTGCTGTGCAAATTGAGACTGCTTTTTAAACAAGTTAAACTCAATCAAAGGATGGACATCCAGCAGATAAAGTTTTAACCATTTTTTAACATGAAACACAGAACAACAATCATTCAAACAACAATACAAAAACAAACATAAAAAGACAGACATATGGAAAAATGGTGCACCAAGGACAGACAATAGACAGAGAGGGAATAGAACTTGATGTCTCAAAAGGACCCATATATCCTAACCAGGATTAAGAATATCTACATAGGAGCCAGAGAGCAAGCAGGACGTCTCCCATTTTCCTTGTGTCCATAGGAGAGCTCTGAAATAAATAGCATATTTTCATTTTTCCTCTTTTTTGCTAAAAGGCCCCAAACAGGGGATACCTGCTTTTCTGAAACTCTCTCTCTCTCTCTCTCTCTCTCTCTCTCTCTCTCTCTCTCTCTCTCATTCAAATTCTACTTCTTTATCTCATTCTTCTGGGAATTCTGCCAGAGAAGGGAGAGGAGACTCCGTGATAGCTTCTGATAGTTACTCCCTAATAAGAAAAGATGGTTGCAGGGGCCGCATCAGGACCCTCATTAGCTAGCTTATCATTTAACTCTCTGCCTACCTTTCACCATTTTTTACAGTGTATCTCTGCCCCGTCAATGATAAACTAGGGGCATGCTTGATCTATAAAAATAAAAAAGTTTATCAAATCTTTTTTCTTTACTCTAACCCCTCTTTCCCTGAGAGATACCTTTAAGCCTTTAATGAAGGATGCCTCTTTAGTTTAGTTCCCATTTCTCAGTGGAGATGAATCACTTACAAAGGGCTACTTTCTCCTATGAGCTGTGAGAGCGGTCCTCCACTACTTATTTCTTCTTTGGGTCATGACGAACTTCTCTGGGGGAGTCAAACTCCATAATCTCCACCTAAGGTAAAAGGTCTGAACCTCGGCCTCCCATTGGGCGCCACTTGTCCTATCCAGCAGAACCCAGTTATTTGTAGGTGTGAGGGGGACTGCAAACCTAGAACAGAAACAAGTTAGAAAGAAGAGTGAGGGTCCCTTCTGATCGGCACCAAGACCTTGGGTGCTGAGTCTGCGGACACCCCCAAGTACCCCATAGGACTCTCCACTGGATCTTAAAACCTCTGGTGAGTGGAACACAACTGCTGCTCCAATACAATCTCACGGGACTTGAGACAGCATTAATTGGGGAAGCAGAAAAGCAGGCCTGACCAGGGTTACAAGGCCCTTCCAGTTGGCACCAGCACCTGGGCACCTTGGGCACAGAGTCTGTGGACACCCCCAAGGTCCTCAGAGGACTCTCCACGGGATCTTAGGACCTCTGGTGAATGGAACACAACTTCTGTCATAAGGCAAGTTCGAACACCAGATATCTGGGCACCTTCCCTGCAAGAGGAGAGCTTGCCTGCAGATAGTACTCTGACCACTGAAACTCAGGAGAGATCAAGTTTCCCAGGTCTGCTGATAGAGGCTAACATAATCACCTGAGGAACAAGCTCTAACCAGAAACAACTATAACAACTAACTCCAGAGATTACCAGATGGCGAAAGGCAAACACAAGGATCTTACTAACAGAAACCAAGATCACTCACCATCATCAGAACACAGCATTCCCACCCCACACAGTCCTGGCCACCCCACAACACCCGACAAGATAGACCCAGATTTAAAAGCTTATCTCATCATGATGGTAGAGGACATCAAGAAGGACTTTAATAACTCACTTAAAGAAATACAGGAGAACACTACAAAACAGGTAGAAGAAGTTACAGAGGAAGCACAAAAATTCCTTAAAGAATTGCAGGAAAACAAGACCAAACAGGTGATGGAATTGAATAAAACCACCCAAGACCTAAAAAGGCAAGTTGACACAATAAAGAAAACCCAAAGTGAGGCAACGTTGGAGATAGAAACCCTAGGAAAGAAATCTGGAACCATAGATGCCAGCATCAGCAACAGAATACAAGAGATGGAAGAGAGAATCTCAGGTGCAGAAGATTCCATAGAGAACATCGGCACAACAGTCAAAGAAAATACAAAATGCAAAAAGATCCTAACTCAAAACATTCAGGAAATTGAGGACACATTGAGAAGACCAAACCTACAGATAATAGGAGTAGATGAGAATGAAGATTTTCAACTTAAAGGGCCAGCTAATAACTTCAACAAAATTATAGAAAAAAAATCCCAAACATAAACAAAGACATGCTTATAAACATACAAGAAGCCTACAGAACTCCAAATAGACTGGACCAGAAAAGAAATTCCTCCCGACACATAATAATCAGAACAACAAATGTACTAAATAAAGATAGAATATTAAAAGAAGTAAGGGAAAAATGTCAAGTAACATATAAAGGCAGGCCTATCAGAATTACACCAGACTTTTCACCAGAGACTATGAAAACCAGAAGATCCTGGACAGATGTTATACAGACACTAACACAAATGCCAGCCCAGGCTGCTATTCCCAGCCAAACTCTCAATTACCATAGATGGAGAAACCAATGTATTTCACGACAAAGCCAAATTCACACATTATCTTTCCACGAATCCAGCCCATCAAAGGATAATAACAGAAACAAATAAATACAAGGACAGAAACCACACCCTAGAAAAGCAAGAAAGTAATCCTTCAAAAAGAAGACAGCCACAAGAACAAAATGCCCAGAAGAACAAAAATAATAGGAAGCAACAATTACTTTTCCATAATATCTCTTAATATCAATGGACTCAATTCCCCAATAAAAAGACATAGACTAAAAGTCTGGCTACACAAACAAGACCCAACATTTTGCTGCTTGCAAGAAACCCATCTCAGGGAAAAAGACAGACACTACCTCAGAGTGAAAGGCTAGAAAACAATTTTCCAAACAAATGGTCCAAAGAAACAAGCTGGAATAGCCATTCTAATATCGAATAAAATCGACTTCCAACCCAAAGTATCAAAAAAGACAAGGAGGGACACTTCATACTCATCACAGGCTAAAATCCTCCAAGAGGAACTCTCAATTCTGAATATCTATGCTCAAAATGCAAGGGCAGTCACATTCATTAAAGAAACTTTAGTAAACCTCAAAGCACACATTGCAACTCACACAATAATAGTGGGAGACTTCAACAACCCACTTTCATCAATGGACAGATCCTAGAATCAGAAACTAAGCAGGGACACAGTGTAACTAATAGAAGTTATGAAACACATGGACTTAACAAATATCTACAGAAAATTTTAACCTAAAACAAAAGTATATACCTTCTTCTCAGCACCTCATGGTACCTTCTCCAAAATTGACCATATAGTTGGTCACAAAACAGGCCTCAACAGATACAAAAAATATTGCAATTATTCCATGCATCCTATCAAGCCACCATGGACTAAGGGTGATCATAAATAACAACATAAATAATGGACAGCCAACATCCACGTGGACACTGAACAACACATTTCTCAATGTACCTTGGTCAAGGAAGGAATAAAGAAAGAAATTAAAGACTTTTTAAAGTTTAATGAAAATGAATCCACAACATACCCAAACTTATGGGACAGAATGAAAGCATTTCTAAGAGGGAAAATCATAGCTCTGATTGCCTCCAAAAAGAACCTAGAGAGAGCACACACTAGCAGCTTGACAACACACCTAAAAGCTCTAGGAAAAAAAGGAAGCAGATTCACACAAGAGGAGTAAATGGCAGGAAATAATCAAACTCAGGGGTGAAATCAACCATGTGGAAATAGGAAGAACTATTCAAAGAATCAACCAAACGAGGAGCTGGTTCTTTGAGAAAATCAACAAGATAGATAAACCCTTAGACAGACTCACTAGAGGGCACAGGGACAGCATCCTAATTAACAAAATCAGAAATGAAAAGAGAGACATAAAACAGATCCTAAAGAAATCCAAAACACCATCAGATCCTTCTACAAAAGGCTATACTCAACAAAACTGGAAAACCTGGATGAAATAGACAAATTTCTAGACAGACACCAGGTACCAAAGTTAAATCAGGATCAAGGTAACAATCTAAACAGTCCCATATCCCCTAAAGAAATACAAGCATTCATTAATAGTCTCCCAACCAAAAAAACCCAAGACCAGATGGGTTTAGTGCACAGTTCTATCAGACCTTCCAAGAAGATCTATTTCCAGTTCTGCACAAACTATTCCACAAAACAGAAGTAGAAGGTACTCTACCCAACTCATTCTATGAAGTCACAATTACTCTGATACCTAAACCACAGAAAGATATAACAAAGATAGAGAACTTCAGACCAATTTCTCTTATGAATATCGATGCAAAAATCCTTAAATAAGGGTCTTGCTAACCAAATCCAAGAACACATGAAAACAATCATCCTTTCTGACCAAGTAGGCTTTATATCAGGGATGCAGGGTTGGTTTAATATACGGAAATCTATCAACGTAATCCATTATATAAACAAACTGAAAGACAAAAACCACATGATCATCTCGTTAGATGGAGAGAAAAGCATTTGACAAAATTCAACACCCATTCACCATAAAAGTCTTGGAAAGATCAGGAATTCAAGGCCCATACCTAAACATGAGAAAAGCAATCTACAGCAAACCAGTAGCCAACATCAAAGTAAATGGTGAGAAGCTGGAAGCAATTCCACTAAAATTAGGGACTAGACAAAGCTGCCCACTTTCTCCCTACCTATTCAACATTGTACTTGAAGTCCTAGACAGAGAAATTTGACAACAAAAGGAGATCAAGGGGATACAAATTGGAAAAGAAGTAGTCAAATTATCACTTTTTGCAGATGATATGTTAGTATATATAAGTAACCCTAAAAATTCCACCAGAGAACTCCTAAACCTGATAAACAGCTTAAACAGCTTCGGTGAAGTAGCTGGATATAAAATAAACTCAAACAAGTCAATGGCTTTCTCTACACAAAGAATAAACAGGCTGAGAAAGAAATTAGGGAAACAACACCCTTCTCAATAGTCACAAATAATTTAACATACCTTGGCTTGACTCTAACTAAGGAAGCTAATGATCTGTATGATAAGAACTTCAAGTCTCTGAAGAAAGAAATTAAAGAAGATCTCAGAAGATGGGAAGGTCTCCCATGCTCATGGATTGGCAGGATCAACATTGTGAAAATAGCTATCTTGCCAAAAGGAATCTACAGATTCAATGCAATCCCCATCAAAATTCCAACTCAATTCTTCAACGAATTAGAAAGGGCAATCTGCAAATTCATCTGGAATAAGGAAAAACCTAGGATTACAAAAAATCTTCTCAAGGATAAAAGAACCTCTGGTGGAATCACCATGCCTGACCTAAAGCTGTACTACAGAGCAATTGTGATAAAAATTGCATGGTACTGTTATAGGGACTAACAAGTAAACCAATGGAATACAATTGAAGATCCAGAAATGAACCCACACACCTATTGTCACTTGATCTTTGACAAGGGAGCTAAAACCATCCAGTGGAAAAAAGACAGCATTTTTAACAAATGCTGCTGGCACAACTGGTGGTTATCATGTAGAAGAATGCGAATTAATCCATTCCTATCTCCTTGTACTAAGGTCAAATCTAAATGGATCAAGGAACTCCACCTAAAACCAGAGACACTGAAAAGTATAGAGGAGAAAGTAGAAAAAAGCCTCGAAGATATGGGCACAGGGAAAAAATTCCTGAGTAGAACAACAATGGCTTGTGGTGTAAGATCGAGAATTGACAAATGGGACCTCATAAAACTGAAAAGCTTTTGTAAGGCAAAAGACACAGCCAATAAGACAAAAAGGCCACCAACAGATTGGTAAAGGATATTTACTTATCCTAAATCAGATAAGGGGCTAATATCCAATATATATATATATATAAAATCAAGAAGGTAGACTCCAGAAAATCAAATAACCCCATTAAAAAATGGGGCTCAGAGCTAAACAAAGAATTCTCACCTGAGGAATAACGAATGGCTGACAAGCACATAAAAAATTGATCAGCATCCTTAATCACCAGGGAAATGCAAATCAAAACAACCTTGTGATTCCATCTCACACCAGTCAGAAGGTCTAAGATCAAAAATTCAGGTGACAGCAGATGCTGGCGAGGATGTGGAGAAAGAGGAACACTCATCCATTGTTGGTGGGATTGCAAGCTTGTACAACCACTCTGGAAATCAGTCTGGCGGTTCCTTAGAAAATTGGACATAGTACTACTGGAATATCCCGCAATACCTCTCCTGAGCATATATTTAGAACATGTTCCAACTGGTAAGAAAGACACATACTCCACTATGTTCATAGCAGCCTTATTTATAATAGCCAGAAGCTGGAAAGAACCCAGATGCCCCTCAACAGAGGAATGGATACAAAAAATGTGGTACATCTACACAATGGAGTACTACTCAGCTATTAAAAAGAATGAATTTATGAAATTCCTAGGCAAATGGTTGGACCTGGAGGGCATCATCCTGAATGAGGTAACCCAATCACAAAAAATTCAAATGATATGTTCTCACTGATAAGTGGATATTTCCTCAGAAATTTAGAGTACCCAAGATATAATATACTATTTGCGAAACACATGGAACTCAAGAATAAAGAAGAGTAAAGTGTGGACTCTTTTCCCCTTCTTAGGTTTGGGAACAAAACACCCATGGAAGGAGTTACAGAGACAAAGTTTGGATCTGAGACAAAAGGATGGACCATCTAGAGACTGCCATATCCAAGGATCCATTCCATAATCAGCCTCCAAATGTGACACCATTGCATACACTAGCAAGATTTTGCTGAAAGGACCCTGATATAGCTGTCTCTTGTGAGACTATGCCTGGGCTTAGCAAACACAGAAGTGGATGCTAACAGTCACCTCTTGGATGGATCATAGGGCCCCCAATGGAGGAGCTAGAGAAAGTACCGAAGGAGCTAAATTGAACTGCAACCCTATAGGTAGAACAACATTATTAACTAACCAGTACCCAGCAGCTCTTGTCTCTAGCTGCATATATATCAAAAGATGGCCTAGTAGGCCATCACTGGAAAGAGAGGCCAATTGAACGTGTAAACTTTATATGCCCCAGTACAGGGGAACAGTAGTGTCAAAAACTGGGAGTGGGTGGGTAGGGGAGTGGGGGGGGAGGGTATGGGGGACTTTTGGGATAACGCTGGAAATGCAAATGAGGAAAATACCTAATAAAAATATTAAAAAAAATAGAAGAAGGAAAGAAAGAAGAGCGAGACCAAGCAAAGAGTTGTCAAGGTCTCAGTTTATTAGGCTGAAATGCCAGTTTTTAAGCATGCAGTGAAGGTAAATGAAATAGTGATGGGCTGAGGGGGAATTAACAAAGAACAAAGAAGAAAAAAGAATTGGGACATGAAGGCCAAATTCAGCCTGCAGGTGGGAGGTACTTTGAGGTCTATCTCCGAAATGTAGATCCCTCGTTAACAGTCCTGGGTGTCAAACTGGGCTCAGCACATAACTCATGTCCTTAGAATTCTTGGGAGTCAGGAAGAGATAAAGAGGTGGGGACTATAATTCAATCTTTTAGGGTCTTTAGTGCCAGCAAGAGATAGGGAGGATGAGGCGATCAGCTCCTTAGCATAACCCATTTGGCTTATTGGGTGGGAAACTGTGAAAGACCTACTTTCTCATGGTATGGTCTCCAACACTTTCTTTCTTTCTTTCTTCCTTCCTTTCTTTCTTTCTTCCTTCCTTCCTTCCTTCCTTCCTTCCTTCCTTCCTTCCTTCCTTTCTTTCTTTCTTTCTTTCTTTCTTTCTTTCTTTCTTTCTTTCTTTCTTTCTTTCTTGTCTTTCTTTCTTTTTTCTTTTCTTTTTTTTTTTAGATTTATTTATTTATTATATGTAAGTACACTGTAGCTGTCTTAAGACACTCCAGAAGAGGGAGCCAGATCTCATTACTGATGGTTGTAAGCCACCATGTGGTTGCTGGGATTTGAACTCAGGATCTTTGGAAGAATAGTCGGGTGCTCTTACCCACTGAGCCATCCTCTAGTCTCTCTCTCAAATTTATTATTCAGATATTTAAATAAATGATTTAACATTGTAGGGGAAATACTGCTATTAAAATAGAATAGGCCTTATAAATAATACAATTAAAACAATACAGGAAATGTATAAAAGAAAATATTTATAAATGCTATAGAGGTAGAGATCTGTCTGCTTCTGCAAGCACAAAACATAAATTTAGCTGGTTGGAATCTGGTCTAGAGATTACCATTCCCACCATGCCTGGACCTAAACTTGCTATATCTCATGCTGACCTTGAACTCAGGAAAAGATCTATGTATATTTTTGATAAGCTGTCTAATTAGTGCAGCTGCCTTTGTACTTTTAGGTCCATGAAACTCCTCATACAATTCATATTGTATCATATTTTGCATATTTGAGAAATTATACACTCTTGGACTCATGTTTTCAGAGTTCTTTCCTACACCATTAAGGGCTGTCTTGAAGGTCACCACATTTGCAATTTTACTGAGGACATTAGATTCTCCATCACCTCCTGGACTCCTGATGCTTTTAATTGTCATATAGTCATTAGTCTTGGCAGAGAGAACATTCCCCAACAACCTTGGCAGGTAGAATATCTCGCAAAGGAGGAACATAAAAATATGTACATTATTATACAAACAAGCCTTACACCTAGCAACTGTCAACACTTGTGGAGGGTCACACCCTGCTTACTCTACTCCAAGGGTGGGAACTGGCCTTGCTGTCCCTTCCACAGTGGCTCTGCAACACCTTGAACACCACAGTTGATGAGCAAATGAGAGCAAATGCTATTGCACTTGTTGTACAGTACACAATTTGAAAATTGTTCTTTTTCTTCATTTTATGTTTTTTATTTTTTGTTTCTTAATTAAGATCAAGTATAGCTTTTTTCCATTTCCTTGAACACAGAGTAACAGTTTCTGATGGTCTGGACAGAGTCTATTTGAAAACATTTCACACCATTGCAGAGAGATGTGTTAAAAATCAATGGTCAAGACAGATACTACTGTCTTATGAAACCATCTTTGCACAGAACATGAAAGGGAATATTAGAAAAATATTTTTTACCTTTTTATTGGAAAGTTTATATTTTCATCAATAAAAATATCCCCACAGGATTTGAAAATAGATTGGAAAACATGAAATATGACATAAAACATATTATTTGAATACTCTAGAATACTTTATAAGACTGCTTATATCAAGAAAACTTTTCTAGTATTTGAACAAGAAAACTGTCAATATTTTAACCTGAAAAAGGTATAATATCCTATTCTATATAGCTCAAGAGAACTAATAACAAAAAAAGAAACTTTATCTTTCCTGTAAACATGGGGACTGTTATTCCTATTCACATTATAAAGTATACAAACCAAATTGTTAATGAAATAAATTGAATGCATGCTTGTATCTGTTTATATGGAATCACACTTCTAAACTTATACAGTTACTAAAAGTATTATGAGATACATTTTTGTGAACTGCAGTATTTAAAATCAAAGAACTTCACTTAATGAGTATAGATGTATTTTTGAATAAAAATATATTAATTTTACAAGTAACAAGAGGAGTTATCAATGACAGTGTGTATAGGAACTCAATGTTAATTGCTTTTAATACCATTTACTGTTGTCAGCATTTTCCATATTCTATTCATTCTTACCAAGTATGCATGCATGCATGCATGTACATTGAGAAAGTGACAGAGAGAGAACAAAAAGTTTTGATAGCGAAAGAGAGGTTAGACAGAGATTATGCAATTGAAAGTGGATTTATTATGGGAAATATTTCACTTGTCTGTGGCAGCTGAAAAGGCCCATGACAGGCAGTTGGAAAATGAAGAAAGATAATTATGAGTAACAGAATTTCTCAATTCCCAAACTTGAAAACCAGAGAAGTGAGTTTGCATCTATGACTACAGTCTCAAAGCAAAATATGCCAGAGAGCTCTTTCAAGACAGTCTGAATATCAAACTCTGAAGAGCCTGGTGCCCTGATGTCTGATGATAGAAAAGGAAAAATGAACAGTCTTCTTGGTAAATAGCTAGAGTTGTGAGTTTTCCATCCTTTAAACATTTGTGACTATCTGAACCTCAAACTCCTCCTCATAAAAGTTCAGGTGTACTCTTTCTCTCCACTGAGTATATGCCAGTTATTTAAGAAGTTCTTGAAGAAAAATTTTCAAGCATACCCAGGAAAACTTAATAAAGTTTATGTTATAGTTTTCTGTATATTCATTCATTAGATCATATTCTAACTTAACATGTATCATCAACCAAAACAGTTTTATAAATACTATTACAATTACATAGTATTACATACTTTGAAGATTTAAAGATAAAATTAAAGGTATTCTTCAGTGTCGTGAAATTGGAATGACATATCAATGATATATCATCTTCTAAACCCTACTCTCAAACCTTGTCCTTTTTATATATCAGCAGTAGGAGACACATTCTCTCTCTCTCTCTCTCTCTCTCTCTCTCTCTCTCTCTCTCTCTCTCTCTCTCTCTGAAAACCTTCAGGACACAGGCCTGGGAATTAGGTGGGTGAACTTCAATTTTCTTCCCATTCCTTATTTCCAATTTTTCCATATCAACCCCAGTCCTATAACATAGCACATGCAAGACCTATTTTATCTCACTCTTTCCATTCACCGGGAATTCCACATATCCTCTTAGCCAAACCAGCTTTCCTCTCTTCTGTGGAAGCTCTCATGTCCACATCTTACAGCACATCCCCACTCTTTCCTGTCCAGCTCCAACCTAGAAACACTTTCTACCTGAGATATCCAAAAAAAGACCAGCAAAGAGTGGCAAGGTGAACCAATGCCAGAGTTGTCTACTGTCTCTTATATTCTTTCGAAACATCATGTGTCCTCTTAAACATCTGCTCTGGCAAAACATCACATAACTTTTCTACAAGCAGCTTCCTGTAAATCAGCATGTGTGTATTTTTACTGAAATGTCCTCCTATGTGTCTGCTTCAGCAAAACCTCTCATTAAACAGTTACCAGAAAAAAAAAAATCAAATGATACAGCTGAGTCTCCACAGAAAGCAGAAATGTCCATTTTATGTTACACATGACAGGGACTAAAAAATTACTCCCTTCTAAGCAACCTACCCTCATCACATTCTCCTAAGGTCTGCTGAGGGCAACTGAAACAAAGGATGGACAAGCCACCCAATAAATAAATTAATTTACACACACACACCAGACTTGGAAGCAGGATTTTTTTTCTGCATCCAAGAAACACCTAAACATCCAACATAAACACCACTTCATTGTCAAATGAAGGAAAATAAGGTATTCCACACAAATGGAGCCAATAATAAGCCAGTATAGCCATTTTAGTATGTTTTAATATCTGACAAATAGACTTCAGAACAAAACTAATCAGAGGGCATAGGGAAGTACACTGTATAAACACAAATAGCCACAAAAAGATATTACAATGCCAAACATCTATGCACCGAGTACAAAGGTGCCTAAGTTCACAAAAGAAGCTTTACTACAGATCATATCACATATTGATTCTTACAGTGTATAGTGCCTATTCCTGGTTGTCAATTTGACTATATCTGGAATGAACTACAATCTGGAATTGGAGGGCTCATCTGTGATACAGATCTTGAGGCTGGAAAACACAAGTTTTAACATGGGTCTTGGCATGGAGATCTTGAGGCACAGTGGCTATGAAAAGCTTAGGTCCAGGCAATTTAGTATATGCCTTTATTCCAGGGAGACTAAGACAAGGAGATCTCTGAGTCCAAGGCCAGCCAGGGACAAAACCTGGCCCACATCCAGGTGCGGTGGTACACACCTTTAATCTGAGCCATACCTTCTGTTTGAGACATATATAAGGACATTGGATGAAGGAAGATTTGCTGTTCTTCACTGCTTACACTTACTTGCCAAAACATCTGTTAAAATCTATTTCTACAGAAGACCATCTGAAACAATTACCCTTGTAAGACTGAGCAAATACTGGATTCTTGGACTTCCAATTCTCAGATGACCATTTTGGGGGAGTTGGACTACAGACTGTAAGTCATCATAGTAAATTCCCTTAGTATATAGAGAGTGCCCATAAGTTCTGTGACCCTAGAGAACCCTGACGAATACACAGTGGTAGTGGGTTGCTTCAGTACCCCATTCTCACCAATAAAAGGATCATCCAGACAAAAAGTAAAAGAGAAATGCTGGGCCTAAATAACACTTACCAAATGGACTTGAGGGATGTTTACAGAACATTTTACACATACACAGAAGAATATGCCTCTTCTCAGCAGCCCATGAAACTTTATGCCAACATGACCACCTACTTGGACACTAAGCAAATTCAAGAAGATTCAAGAAAATTATAATATCATTGTACATCCTATCTGACTATGACATATTAAAGCTGGATATCAACAACAGAAGCAACAGAAAACTTACAGTTCATGGAAGGTGAGAAGCTCATTACTGAATAAAAATTATCAAGAAAATATGATTTACACAATGGAATATTACACATCCTTCAAAAAATGAAATCATAAAATTCTCAGATAAATGGATAGAGTTAGAAAAAAAATATTCTGAGTAAGATGACAGAAACCCAGAAAGACAAGTTTGTTTCTGTGGATATTAACTATTAACTCATTGATAAGCTAGCCATAATTCATAGACCACAGAAGTTAGGTATAAATAAATGGGACAAGGGGATGCAATTCCCAAGGCATGGGGAATATAATAGATGTAAATGAAAGTGTGGAGAGGAATGGAATGGGAAAATCAAACAGGAGGAGACAGCGAGAACTACAGACCATTTGGATGGGGTTTGTGGAAACTCATTTTTATTCAGTAATGAGTTTCTCAGCTTCCATGAACTGTAAGCTTTCTGTTGCTTCTGTTGTTGATATTCAGCTTTAATGTCTCATAGTCATATAGGATACACAATAATATGATATACATGTATGAAAGTTATCTAAGTTAAATAACCAACTAATCAAGAAGCCAGATAGACATCTCTCAACACACAATTAAGTTTCTAGTACATGGAATGTGTTACAGCCAACTGGGTTGTTGGTCAAAGTGGCTCATGGAAAGGCCCAAATAATCCAGGCTATCGTCAAGACTATCAGTTGCTCTCCACACACTGATGTGCATACTCTAGTGTTGAAAATACACACAAAATTTTAGGGATATTTAGAGAGTTACTTTGTTGTTCTTTTTGTTGTTGTTTTTGTTGTTGTTGTTGTTGTTGTTGTTGTTGTTGTTGTTCTGTCTCAATAAATCAGCTGGATTGTTTTCCTTTTTTCTTACGGTATAAACCTTTTGCTTATATATTATATTTGTGGTTTGTTTGTTTTTATGGGATTGCTGTAAGTGTCCTTGTGTGTGCACATGCCTTTGTATGTCTGTGTCTCTGTACCATTTTATTGGCTCTTTGTTTTCCTGTTCATTTGTTTGTCTTGTCCCTTTCAGGCTTACTTGCTTTTACTTTATCTTACTTTTCATTTATTTATTTTAAAGTATCTCTTTATTTTCCAGTGAAAGAGAAAGAAATGATGTCGTTTAGAGTGGGTAGGTGATTAGGGAGGAGTTTGGGGGAGTTAGGGAAGGGAAAAATCATTATCAGAATATATTTTGTAAAAACATTCTTATTTTTAATAAAGAAAGGAAACCAAATGAAAACAAGAGTCAAAACAAGGTTTCTCACTCTAATACATGTGATTTTCCGTTGACATTTGGTCTGTTGCTATGTATTATAATGCTCATACTGGTCCTGGTTACCTTAGGGATAAAGAGATCCTCACATAAACCAAGTGAATCTATGTAAACTTGCTCCTTGCTTTAATTTCACTACATCAATTTCCAAGTAATTAATGCCTGTACAAATGAATATATGTTAATTATGATAATAATGATGATTTGATATGGATACTAAAATCTTAGGTCAACAATCTGAGATGACTCATCAATGCATTGTATTAAATATCTGGATGTTTGCAACTCCGTAGGAAGAACAATACCAACTAGCCAGAAAGACCTCCCATACCTCCCAGGGACTAAACCATCAACCAAAGAGGGACCCATGGCTCCAACTGCATATGTAGCAGAGGATGGCCTTATCTGGCATCAGTGGGAGGGGAGGCCCTTCGTCCTTCCTGCAGAGGCTTGATGCCTCAGTGTAGGAGAATGCTAGGGCTGTGAGGTAGAAGTGGGTGGGTAGGTGGGAGGGCTCCCTTATAGGAACAGGTGAGGGGGGTGGATGGTATAGGGGGATTGTGGAGGGGAAACCAGGAAGGGGGATAACTTGTGAAATGTAAATAAATAAAATAACCAAAAAGAATATATCTGGATGGACACTTCATGTATTTAGGAAGGAGTGCAGAAAACCAATGAAAGTGTTGTAGTGTTAACTCTGTGCTAAAGAATGAGCAAAATAATCTAAGAATAGTATGCAGTTTATTTAGTACTGGTGGTGGGGTGGGGTAGAGATGTCCTCTATTGTACTGGGTAAGGACTGTTACTAGCCTGTTGCAGTAAAGTCTGACTTCCTTTTTTTTTTTTTTAACCCAATATAGGTGGTTTCAGATCAAGATAGTAACAGATTACTTCCCATTTTTATGTCTTGTGAAGGTTTCAGAGACTTCCCTACAAAGCTGAAGAGACGGATCCTTCTGTCAACATTGGCACCTACTTTAATTGATGAAGTATGTCGAGTCTTTTGTGTGTTGGCTGTACCTGAAACCATTGCTGAGCCTTGAATCAATCTCAACCTAGAACTCACCCTGAGCCCTTGCCTCTTTCTCTAAGTGCCTCTTAGTAACGGGAAACACTTCATTTTTGAACTGGACTGAAAATAGTTTTTTCTACTTCTTAATGTAACCACCGAGCATCTTCCCAGTAAGAGATTTTGTAATCCATTTCCTCACCACAACATTCCCACAGTCAGGCTGGACCACTTCATCCACAGTATCATGCTACTGTCCCAGGGTCTTGCCAGCAGTTTCCCAAGCCACATGTCAAAGCCCACTGTAATTTATCAGCATCAAAGTTTGACATTTTATAACATTTTTGAGATTACTTACACTTTTCTCTCCCTTTCCTTCCAGCAAGACTTTCCCATGAATCACTCACCTCTCTACTTCAAATTCATAGCCTCTTTTTTTCCATTATATTTTTATAGTGTGCATATGTGTATATGTGTATATACATATATATTAGCAGCTATAACCTACTCAATACATAAAATGTTATTTGTTTGTATATTTTAAGGGCTGACCACTTGACACTGAACAAACAAAAATTAGTAACATGTAATAGTCAAAGATTACTTTTGTGAGCAGCAAAAACTATTTTGGGTTTATATTTGTAGTCACATATGTATGGCTTATATTAATTCATCTTAGTATCTTTCTTAAAGTTTAAAGCAATTTTTTAAATTAATAAGTAAGGATGTATTAAATTGTCTCTATGCCCTTTTTTGGATACATTCAATAAATTTGATAGAAAAATATAATTTATGGACTTCTATGCCAGAATTGTCTTCAGCAATATAATAATAAAATAACAGAAATATTACTTATAAGGTTTGTCAAAATGTATTTATGAAAATCATCAAAATGAATAAATATAAAAATAAAAATAACTAATAAAAATTTTAAAAACCTAAAAGTAAAAATTAAGTGTCATCCAGATTGTAATTAAACAAAACTGAAACTTCTAGCTTTAAAAACAGAATTTCTTATTGTTTTAAACTTAATAATTCTCCTGATAACATTTGGGGCAAACATATAAAATTAATTATGAATATTTGTCATTATACATGGAGGTATAGATGATAGATAGTAACAGATTTTATATATATATATATATATATATATATATACATATATATTATATAAACTTACATTCATACATAAATGTATATATATACATGTTTACACATATAAATGCATACATGCATATATACAAATATGTACATTAGTTTGTTTGATTTGATTTTATAGCTACAGCACCTCACGTATACCAAGTTGGATTTACCCTCTGTAGAGCTAAGGATGGTTTTAACCTTATAACCTTCTTGTCTCTAATCCCCAATAGCTGTTATTATAGCTATGTACTATACGCCCAGATTGTGTGTTATAGGCAACCAAACTTAAAGCTTCCTACTTAGTAGGCAAGGACTCTACCAACTGAGCTATATCTCCAGCCCTTAGAAATCTTTGACACTACGATACCATCATAATGATATTATATAGTTTATTATTTTCTTAGTCTGGATGTGTTCAAGCAATCTAGAATTGACTGTGGGATGAAAAAGATGCTAAATGGACTATGTGCACCTGAACACATGGGCATGTAAACAGCAATACAGAATCAAAGTGTGGTTATCTTCCCTTTTACCCAATAAAGAACTGGAATTGTGGCTATGAAGAAAGAGCCAGAATGGTAATATTATTAATTTCACCAATTAAATTCATTCCAAACTAAAACAGAACTCAACGTTGAGAAAGAGTTTATAACCCCAAATATTTATATTTTGCTTCAAATTCTGTTGAATTTTAGGTTTATATTATTGGTTAATAATTGTCCTTTAACCTATTGAGGCAAACTTTAAAAGCATTAATCATATAATTGAAAATAAAATCTTCTATTCTACTGAATTACATTTATAGGCATCAAAAATTAAAAGTGCAAATATATTATAGCTGGAGAGGAATTTAATGCTCTCTATAATTTGTTTAAATTGAATATACTTTTATGCCATATATAACAATTCAATCCTGGACCAATTAATTTGATTATGTACGTTCTGGGAAATACAGAATAGAACAAGTCAACCCAAAGTAACTCTAATGTTGTATAGGGAATATGTAGAAGGAAATAATCAAATAATGATTATATATCAATAAGGTTGAAAAATGCTGGAATACCGTCAAAAGTTTTGCTGAATAAAAGCAAAATTACTAACATTGATGGTAGAATTTCATTAACTAGACTTATCTTAAATAATAAAGAAGGTAATTGAGAAGTTCAATTATCTTTTCATATCTTTTTAATGATTACATCCAAACCTTTGCATAATACATATATTCTCAATATATCTTGTTTTGTTCATTTTATAGAACACTTTCATCACCAGGGTTCATTTCAGTAAACTTCAGTAGGAAACCAAAAATCACTGTCTATGAAATAACACAAAACAAAACAACTAGCTCACATTATACAAAGTAGAATGTCTAAATAAACTGACAAATTATATTTGTATTAAAAAACTCTATGAACATGCTATTCAAATATAAATTGTAAAGTTCTTTTGTTAAATTTTAATAACAAGAATATAATGATTTATTTTTCAAATTCAATACTAAATTGACTCAGAAACAAATATTGTACTGCACATTAT
Organism: Mus musculus; assembly: GCF_000001635.26. Taxonomy (NCBI): domain Eukaryota; kingdom Metazoa; phylum Chordata; class Mammalia; order Rodentia; family Muridae; genus Mus; species Mus musculus. The sequence continues at coordinate 22,435,464 of NC_000081.6, read as the reverse complement.
AAATACATAAATAGCCTTTTCAGAGAAGAGTAAACAAGTAGATTATCTAGTATCTAATGCTCAGCCATGAAGACATATGCCAAGGACCAGCCACAGTTTGTAAAAGGGGTGTCTTGTAGCAGTGAAACAAATGACTTAAGTCAAATCTTAGGTTCTCTCAAAAGGCTTTCTCTCTCTCTCTCTCTCTCTCTCTCTCTCTCTCTCTCTCTCTCTCTCTCTCTCTCTCTCCCTCTCTCCCTCCTTTCCTTCCTCTCCACTCTCTGTGATATGTTTGGGAGACAGCTTCCTCCTGTTATTCTAAAAACTCTCTAGATAGCTCATAACTTACAGATCAAAAAACTAGTTTTTATTTACATATAATTTCTGTCATTACCCCAGGTTCAAATTTGATTATACAATGAATCAGCATCCCATGACCCCAGGCCCTTAATGCTTAGAGAGAGATGTCAAGCATGGAAAATAAAATAGCGGGGTGGGACCTCTCCCTGAAATTACCATTCCTACCATGCCTGGACCTGGACCTAAACTCCCTCTGTCCCTGGCTGACCTTGAACTCAGAAATCTACCTGCCTAGGTAAACATAAAGAAAAATATTTAGCTTGATGGGATCTTGCACTGTGATCATCACTCCCTAAATCTCTTAATCTCTTTCCTTAGTATCTTTCTGGCAAGCTGGCTTATAGCACAGCTGCATCTGTTCTTTTACATCTGTGGAGCTCCTTATATAATTCATAATTCATATTGGATTCTTATATTTTGCATACTTGAGAAATTTCATATTTTTTGAACTCATGTTTGCAGAGTTCTTTTCCATAACCTTAAGGGCTATTCTGAAAGTCATAACATTCTACAATTTTGTGGATACTTAGACACACCCTCACCTTCTGGAGACACACCCTCACCTTCCTGAACTCATGCTGTCTCTAATTATGGAGTCATTAACCTTAGCAGAGAGAACGTTCCTCAATGGAGGAACATAAAAATATGCACACTATTATACAAACAAACCTTATGCCCACAGCAACCATTAACACTTATGGAGATACCCACCCTGTTGGCTCGGTTCCAGAGGCAGGAAACTGTGTCATACCGTCCCTTACATGATCAAGCCAGATTGCACATATGTATAAATAGCACACTTACTGATCAGTTTGTACTATGTATAGTATTGGGAATACAAAGGAACACACAGATACATAGACATACACACACATGCACAAATACATGCAGACACTTGCAAAACACTGAATGGGTAGTTCATGATGTGAAAAAGATCAGGAAAGGATATATAAATAGATTTGGAAGGAGAAAAATAGAAATGATGAAATTATGTTATTATCTCATCAAGAGAAGAGTAAGAATACTGATACAGACATTTAGAAAGTACAGGTTTGATAAATGTTGATATATATGTATATATATATTCATGTATTATGTAATTATTATATTCATCACACACATGTTAATCCATATGTTATATAGCATCATATATGTATATATATACATATATATATATATGATTGCATTGTTCATTTATTCATGCAGATTTCAAAATATATCCAAATTATGAGATGGATAGCTAACATACTATTATAAAATATAAACTAGGAACTACTGGAACATTCTTTTATTATGTTTATGACCAGTCTAATAAGAGGGCTTTCTCCTAGTGTCTTTAAAATAGACAGGCATGGAATTTTTGTCCAGTTAATGAGTCTTACATATATTTTCCACCTAATGGATTGAAACTAAATAGATTCTTAATATGGCTAACTATTACCATAATATTTATGCAACTATTGCAGTGGTGGTCATATCTTCATATCTTTCCAGGCCAGTAGTATTGTAGCTCAAAAGGCTCATAGCTGCATAAGATTATCGGTGACTTTTCTCCTCTCACAGAATTCCAAGAACCTTCTAGTACCAGCTACAGATGAAGCTTCTAGGTGAATTCCAGTTCTATTTCTCCGCATTCATATCCTATGACTCACATGTATGGTGTGTACTTTTTGAAGTAAATCATGTTTAGTACAGAAACATAAAACAAGTCTACCTGTAGAAAACAAAAGGCTGTTGTAGTGCTAATCTCTAAACGGGACATCTATATAACATTCTACACAATGGCTTAGCAGCCATTGAAACAGGACAGGGTATAAAGAATCTAAGAGTGAGGAGATACATTTCCATAGAGAAAGAGTATTTGGTGAAGATGACATCAGTCATGGTGAACTCATAGTAACCAAGACTGCTTGCACAAGATCAAGGTGCCTAGAATTGCTGCATAGGCTCTCATAAATTCTAGCTTTTCTTTAAAACTATTGTCCATGGATGACTGTTGAGGACACAGGATATGCTTTCCTTAGGCATGTGGGCTTGAGAGACGACCTATGCTCTAGGATAGATTTTACATAAAGGTACATACAGGGAGTTAGAAATGGTTTTAGTGGACAGTAAAGAAAGAAAGAAAGAGAAAATATGAAATTATTATGGAAAGCACTTGTGAGGAAGGAATTAGAGAGAGGATATGAGGTAGATTTGGTTCAGGCTTGTTAAACTTCATATATGAATATAAAATACCACCTTTTAAAAAGAGAACATATAAAATAGGAGGTTAAAGTGGTGGGGACATAAAAATAAAATTGAAGGAAAGACATGGAAATTCTTTATACATACTTATATATATGAATGAATATTAAATGATTTATAGTAGATCATATTATTAATCCTAAAGAGTATTCATTAGACTTATTATGAAGGATGAATCTAGATAAATTTGGAAAAATTTATAAGTCAAATACCCTATAGTGCAATAGAATCATCAAACTGAAGATCTAAAATTTTGATGATCTTACAGGAAGCTAAAAATTAGAGAAATTAAGCTTTTCTATATTAAAGCAAATAGGATAATTGAAATTAATTTTTATTATACATTTAACAATGTTTTAGCATGTATATATTCTCTCCCTATGATACATTGATATTTTATTTATTTATTAACTTAGTTATCCAGGTAAAGTGCAGACTGGCCTCAAAGTCACACTGATCCTCCTGTCTCTGACTCTGAGTACCGATATTTCAGATTAAGGCAATGTCCTTTGCCTCAGATTGTTCTCATTTAATGTCACTTCCTTCCATATTTATCATATGTCATACTTTTGCTTTTATCCCATTGTATCATAACAATCAAAATTTACAGTATCAGATTTCCTAACTTCTTTAATGAGTTGATGTGAAAATTCGAGCCTACTAACGATATTATGTTTGGGAAAATATTTCTGAGAAGCTTTTTATAATCTCCCTGTGTATTATTTACAATTTCCTCTCCAATCAAGTAAAGTGATATCCTGGCTGTTTTGCTGGCTTTTTTAAAACTAACCTTTCTACTGGGAATTTAAAACAGTCAATAGAGTTTTTAAAGGATTTGTATTAATCCTTCCACAGACATAAGAATATTAAACCAGGTCAGAGGAAACAGGTCTGTTCTGTGGTGTTAATACCTGATGCAATTGTAAATATTTTCAGCTGCATAATCCAATTTGTTTTCAACTGTAGCGTAGCCAAAAAGGTCAACAGTTCCTTGACAATATGGTGTGGATTAGGATTACTTGTAAATTATTCACTCTTGAGAAGCCCTTTAATGTCTGAATTTAATGAATGTTATTCTTTAGAAATTGCTTTGATAAATAACATGAACTCTATCTTCTCATTTCCTGTCTCCACACAACAGGCTACTGTTGTATAGTACCCTAGAGGCCCCAAATGGAATTGAAACTGATGCTCTCTTTTTCATTCCTGATGTTGACTAGAAGCTAGCTCTTATCATTTTAAAAAGTGTCACAATTGTGACTTCATAAGCAAATTTAATTATTCTAATTTCAATGTTAAGTAGATGTTAAAAGTAACCAACTGCTACAGAGTTAATCATAATGTCTCAGCAGTTACGAGATATTTAGTTACATTGACTAGAATTGCTATGTCCACAAGTCAAAAGTTCTTACCCTCTCAGCTAGAAAATAAACTGGAAAGAATCTTAAAAATTTCTATGTCTATCCCCATCCCTGTTCTATTGAACAACACAGACCTAAAGCTAAACAGAACTCATTATGGTGAGAACATAAGAGGAAAAAAAGTGAAATATTTCAGCATCACAAAATTGCCAAAGGCTGATTGATTTGACTGAAAAAAATGTTTTCAGACACATTAAAAGAAGTATTCTAAAATATTGTAAGGCAAGGTGGGATTCTAAGACAACAAAGAGGGATCATTTAATCAATAGGAAAATCAGCTGGACACTAAGGAGTTTTTCCCATAAGACTGGAGGGTTATCAGCTTAAGGTCAGTGTGAAATACATAGTGAATTCAATGGTAATATGGCCAAATAGCAAGACACTGTCTGAAAAATTAGAAACAAAATTGTAACTCTAGTTTGAGAAAATTAAATTTTTGTTATTATAGCAATTACTTCTAAATGGACAAGGAAAAATTGTTCATAAAATTTTTGTAAGATTCTCTGTATATCAAGAAACACCAACCTTAAATATGAGATCCTCTTATTATTTATGTCAAAGACAATTTCTTTTTAGTAATCTCTTGCCTCTGTTGAAGTAATGGCTATAACTAAATATATAGTTTATAGTATCTTGGGTAGTGATAAAATTTTATAAAAGGATATCTTAAATTATAAAAACTGTAGCTTTTGCTGCATCTCACAGATAACAATGTACCCTGAGGACACTTTTCCTGATATCTTGTCCGGTTTGCAAAGTCCTCTGGGACCTTGGTGGCTCAGAGCTTGTGGGAGTGGCCAACTACTCAGGTCTATCTAACCTGAATCCCACACCATTAGAGGGAACCAACCTCCAACAATGCATAGACGGCTAGGATCCTGAAGCTAGAGGCTCAGAGACCTAGGGTGAATTGACCAAAAAAAAGTCAGTGAAATGATTCTTCATGTTATTATACTATATAATCAAGGCTTTATGCCTAGCCTAATCATATCAGAGAGGCTTCATCCAGCAGCTGATGGGAGCAGATGCAGGCGCACAGGCAAACCTTAGGCCAGTCTTATTAGGAACTCTGCAGAAGAAGTAGGTAGAGGATTGTGGGAGCCAGACGTGGAGAGGACACCAGGATAACATGACTCACAGAATCAACTGAGGACCTTACAGGGACTGAAGGCTCTGCACCAGGCACTTTGCACACATGCTGTGCTTCTGTAGCCTGAGTATGTTGTAGGGGAGTCTGTGGTTGGCATGTATATCAGAAAACAATGAATAAATAAAATAAAGAATAATATTTTCTGGTAAAAGGACAGTGCAAGAAAAAAATCATCCTAAGTGACTTATCCCTGACTCAGACAAATATGATATGTACACACTTATAAGTAGACCTTAACTGTTAATGTATTGATAAACAAAATGCAATTCTTAGAACCACAGAGGTCAAGTAGCAAGTATGGGGTGGGGGAGGGATCTCATTAGGAAGAGAAAATAGTGTAGAGAGTTATGGATGAATGGCGGTGAGGATTCTGGTATTGAATGAAGTAATAGGAGGGGAGAAGAGAGAAGCATGAGAGAAACTACTGGGTGAGGCTTCTAAAACTAAAGGGAATTTGAGGGATTTTATACCAACTCAGTGCAGTTGAAGCTTTCTAAAATGCATACATACTTGAAGACAATCTAAATAAAATCTTCAGAAAGCATTGGTCTCTCTTCATCTTTTCTTGTGCTTTTTCTTAGGTTTCCTTTTTTTTTTTCCAATTTCTTCTAGTTTTTTTTTTCTTTTCTTTTTCTTTTTTTATTATTCTTAGAATACTGCTTGTTTTCTGAGGTAAGACAGAAGGGAAGAGAATATGTGGAGGAACTGCAAAGAGGGTGGGGAACCATAATTGGAACACATCATAGGAAAGAAATCTGTTGTCAATTAGAAGAATTGTCTGCCATCCCCTTTCCAGTGTAGCACTACTCACAGTGACAATCGGATAGGAAAAAAACAAAAACAAACCTAAGTGCCCACTGATGGATGAGGAAAGGAAACCTACCAAGTGAGCAAAGCCAAATTAGATTACTATAATTCAATAAGAACAGCACATTTCATACATCATATGTTCAATTGGATTTGTAATGCTTGGATCTACACTGTGCATATTACTGTGAAATAATGTCTAGTATAAAGATCTCATTAAACAAAAATTAAGAATAAAATACAAAGAACCAGTTGGAAATTTTTGCATTATTTAAAAAAAAAAAGTGTCCTATCTGTGTGTCTAGGTAAGTGGTTATGATACAGCTCATGGGAGTTTGAATCTGTAGAATAGTCAGTTCAAGACCAGAATAGGTTAAAAAGAAAGAAACTGCCTCAAAAACTTGGTGTCTACTAATAAGAATTATGATTTAAGAAATGAAAAGCAATTCATTAGATGTCCTTTGCACCTTATCTCTAAAATATGAGCAGCATTAGGCCTTAGGACCTCCCCTTGAGCTGGATACCACCTTGGGCCTGTGACTGGACTATCTTTTCTTTGGACTCCTCTCCACTTCCATCCCTGCACTTCTTTAGAGAGGAACATTTATGGGTCAGAGTTGTTACTGTGGGATGGCAACTCCATTCCTCACTTGATGTCCTGTCTTTCTGCTGGAAGTGGGCTCTATAAGTTCCCACTCCCTACTGTCAGGCATTTCATCTAAGGTACCTCTCTTTGAGTACGGAGAGTCCCTCACCTGCTAGGTCTCTGGTGAATTCTAGAGGGTTCCTCTAACCTCCTACCTCCTGAGGTTGCCTGTTTCCACTCTTTGTGCTGGACCTCAGAGCTTCTGTCCTTTTTCCCTCACACAATACCAGATCAGGTTCCCCTTTACCCCCACTGTCCCCCAACCCAGACCACTTTCCCTCCTAAGTCCCTTCCTCCCTCCCTAATTGTGATTGCTTTCTTCTCTCTAAGTTGAACTGAGGTATCCTCACTTGGAGATTTCAGCTTATTGAGCCTTTTGAGTTCTGTGAACTATATCTTGTGTATTCTGTATGTCTGTTTTGGGTAATATCCACGTATTAGTGAGTACATACCATACATGTCCTTTTGAGTCTGAATTACCTCACTCAGGATTATATTTTCTGGTTTCATCCATTTGCCTGCAAAAGTCAAGATGTCCTCGTTCTTAATAGCTGAGTAGTATTCAATTTGTGTAAATGAACCACATTCTCGGAATCTATTCTTCTATCGTGGGACATCTAGGTTGTTTCCAGTTTCTGGCTATCACAAATAAGGCCACTATGAACAGAACAGAGTGGAACACATGCCCCTATGGCATGATGGGGCATCTTTTGGGTATATTCCCAAGAGTGGTATAGCTGAGTCTTCAGGTAGATCTACTTCCAATTTTCTAAGGAACCTCCAGATTGATTTCCAGAGTGGTTGTACCAGTTTGCAATCCCACTTTCAATGGAGGAGCGTTCCTCTTTCTCCACATCCTTGCCAACATGTGTTGTCACCTGAGGTTTTGATCTTATCCATTCTTTTTTTTTTTTTTTTCATTTTTCCCTTTTTTATTAGATTTTTTTAAAATTTACATTTCAAATGCTATCCCGAAAGTTCCCTGTACACTCCCCCTGCCCTGCTTCCCTTACCACCCACTCTAACTTCTTGGCCCTGGCGTTCCCCTGTACTGGAGCATATAATATTTGCAAGACCAAAGGGCCTCTCTTCCCAATGATGGCCGACTGCATCTTCTGCTACATATGCAGCTAGAGACACGAGTTCTGGGGGTACCTGCCACCAAACCCAGACACTATTGCATATGCCAACAAGATTTCGCTGAAAGGACCCTGATATAGCGTCAAGTGTGAGGCTATGCCAGTGCCTGGCAAATATAGAAGTGGGTGCTCACATTCTTCTATTGGATGGAACTCAGGGCCCCCAATGGAGGAGCTAGAAACAGTACCCAAGGAGCTGAAGGTGTCTGCAACCCGATAGTTGGAACAACAATATGATCTTAGCCATTCTTATTGGTGTAAGGTGGAATCTCAGGGTTGTTTTGATTTGAATTTCTCTGGTAACTAAGACGTTGAACATTTCTTTAGGTGTTTCTCAGCTACTCGTTATTCAGCTATATTATGAATTTTTGGTTTAGTACTATTCTACATTTTTTGACTAGGTTGTTTGGGTTTTCGATGGTTAGCTTCTTGAGTTCTTTATATATTTTGGATGTTAGCCCTCTATCAGATGTGGGGTTAGTGAAGATTTTCTTCCCAATCCGTACACTGCCAATTTGTCTTATTGACTATGCCCTTTGCCTTACAGAAGCTTTCCAGTTTCATGAGGTCCCATTTATCAATTATTGATCTTAGAGCATGAGCCATTGGAGTTCTATTTAGGAAATTTCCCCCTGTGCCAATGAGTTCAAGACTCTTTCCCACTTTCTCTTCTATTAGATTCAGTGTATCTGGGTTTATGTTGAGGTCTTTGACTTACTTCGACTTGAGTTTTGTGCAAAGTGAAAAATATGGGTCTATTTTTCTACATAGAGACAGCCAGTAGACCAACATCATTTATTGAAGATGCTTTCTTTTTTCCACTGTATATTTTTTTTCTTTGTCAACTGAGGCTATTGGGCGCTCACAGAAAGGGACCTATCATGACTGTCCTTCAGAATACCCAACAAGCAGCTGAAAGTGTCATATGAAGATATTTGCACTCAACCAATGAACAGGAGCTGCTGACCCTGTTGCTTGAATTAGAGAAAGGCTGGAAGAAGCTGAGGACAAAGGCAAACCTGTAGGAGGACCAGCAGTCTCATTTAAACTGCATCCCAGAGATCTCTCAAACAGTGGACCAGTAACAAGGCAGCATAAACCATCTGATATGAGCCCCCCCCCAACACATATACAGCAGAGGACTGCCAGGTCTGGGTTCAGTCAGAGAAGATGCATCTAAAGCTTAAGATACTGGAGGCCCCAGGGAATTAGAAGTCTGGTTGGGTGGGGGTGGGTAGTGGAGACATCCTTATGGAGACAGAGGGTGGAGAGAATGTATGGGATGTGGAACAGTGAGAGGGTGGACCTGGGGAGGGGGCAGAGGGATAAAATCTGAAGTGTAAAATAAATTTAAAAATAAATAAGTAAATAAATAAATAAATAAACTTTAATATATATATATGAGAAATGTTTCTGAACTTCATGTCTTATTGTAAAGTATCAAATAAGCAACTGGTATCTTCATTCAAACAACTCTTCAAAGATTGTGGTTGGGAATCTTTGTTATACACAGGTTTTGAAGATGAATTATTGAGATATGGACTGGTGAGGAGGATATGCAATGCCATGCTAAAGTCATCTAGAGAATGGGAAATAAACACTGATAATTAAAAAAAAAAATGTGTGGTATGGAGAACTTGACTGTTTTCTACATCCTCAGTTCATTTCCTGGTTGTTGCTTTTTTTTTTTTTCCTGAGACATAAAATGAAAGCACGAACTACTACTTGCCTTTCATATCTCCTTTTACTTAAAAAATGTGTCGGTATGTATGCCTGTAGGGAAAATGAGTTTAATGTGCATTTATTTTCATAATTAAATGATCCAAACTTTGTTCTCATGCTCTACGAGTGGATTAAAAGACTGCAAGTATGCCAAAAACAAACATTTGAAAGAGGAAGTAGGCAAAGAAACAGGACAAGGATGAAGAAATGTATGGCTGGCAAGGGGGACCCTCTTGAAGGGGGACTCACATCTGAACCACTTTAGGCTAGAGATGTGTGGCAGTTCATAGTAGGAGGGACTAGTTTGACTCTATCTTCTCAAAGAGAGCTGACATGGCAGCCACCATCAGTTCAGTAGAACAAAGAAATGGTATATAAGACATAGACCATAGAAGTTGGATATTATGAAGCCTTTGCCTGGAGCTACAGCCTTTCAGGAAGCTGTGTACTAAAGTTGCCCCAGGGTTCCTCTCAGCTTTTAACTTAAAAACAAAACCATTGCTGAGCAAATGTGTGATTGACTTGATACTATCAAATGTTAAACAGCATACAAAAAAGCATGGTTTGAAAAGGAACATCTAAGATTTCCAGGAAATACTTACATATGAAGAGTCTACTATACTTCATGTCTCCAAGGGGAGGTCTGCCTGTAGCTATTTCTTCCAAGGAATCACAAAGAATTGAAACGATTTGATTTCCTTGTGAATTCCAGATTGTGCTGGAGAAAAAAAAATGCTACATATTACAACTAGAATTGTGAGGGTCACGTAAGTAAAACTTACAGGTTAGCATTCACTGAAAAGCACTGGATGATTGATTCTAAACAAATAGCCTTGATATTTTTAAAAGACACACCTAATTTGACTACAAAGGAACTTTTATCTCCATGATTATTTTAGTCTTCAGATTTGCTGCTTTTGATACTTATCAAATATATAAATAAGAAGGAGAATTACAGGACTGAAGATATGCAAGTCATGTCCAGTACCACAGTGAGTCTTAGAAATCTAATATTGTAACAAGCTACAATCAATGTTGTTTCGTTGTATGGAAACTTTTGATTACTGGGTAGAAGGATTTTCATAGATACGAGGCTCATGTTTCCATTTTTTTCTTCAATGGAATAACCAGAATGCTAATAGATTCTGAGTTCCAATCCCACTATTTTTTATTGGTTATTTTACTTATTTACATGTCAAAGGTTATCCCCCTTCCCAGTTTCCCCTCCTCAAACTCCCCATCTCCTTGCCTCTATGAGGGTGCTCTACCACCACCAACCCCATACCTGCCTCACCACTGCAGCATCTCCTTATGCTGGGGTATCAAGCCTCAACAGGACCAAGAGCCTCCCCTCCCATTGATGCCAGAATAGTCTCTTCTCTGCTACGTATGTAGCTGGAGTTATGGGTTTCTCCATGTGTACTCCTTGGATGGTAAGTTCTGGGTGGTCAGGTTAATTGATATTGTTGTTCTTCCTATGGAGTTACAATCCCCTTCAGCCCCTTCAGTCCTTCCCCTAACTCTTCTATTGGGCTCCCGGGGCTCACTCTGTTGGTTGGCTATGAGTATCTGCTTCTGTATTGGTCAGATGCTGGCAGAGACTCTCAGGGGACAACCAAGCCTGGCTCCTGTCAGCAAGTACTTCTTGGTATCTGCAATAGTGTCTGGGTTTGATATCTGCAGATGAAATGAGTCCCTAGGTGGGCCAGTCTCTGCATGGTCTTTCTTTCAGTCTCTGCTCAATATATATTTGTCTCTGCATTTTTTTAGATAGGAACAATTCTGGATCAAAATTTTTGAGATCGGTGGGTGGCCCCATCCCTCAATTGGGGACCATTTCTATCTACTGGAGATGGTCTCTACAGGTTCTCTTTCCCCATTCAGCTAATATCATCCCCCATTGGTTCCTGGGAACTGCTTGCTTCCCTGGCATCTGGGACATTCTAGTGACTACTTCAGTTCCCCATCCCCCACTGCTACATATTTTTGTTCCATCCTGACCTTCTGTTCTACTCTCCTTTCTCTTCACCTATCCTGCTCTCCATTTTCCTCTCCCTTCCTCTCTTCTTCCCAGGTCCCTCCTACTCTCTATCTCCAGTCATTATCTTGTGCCCGGTTCTAAGTAGGATTAAAACATCCACACTTTGGTCTTCCTGATTCCTAATCTTCATATGGTCTGGAAGTTTTATTGTGGGTATTCTGATATTGATGCTTTACACATTCTTTCATTTGAATATGTCCCTGAAATGCATGTATTTGATAAACAGTATATGGAATTTATGCTCACAAAAAATGGTTTACATCATAAAGACGATTCCATAAACTGATATAAAAATAAAGGCACAAAATTCCAGCACCATGCTCTTGGATTCTCCATCTCCAGAACTGTTAAGCAAACATATATCTACTATTTACAATTCACCCATTTTGGTACACTAGCAAGAAATGAATTTGTCGTCCACATGCTTCTTGCTAATACTAGCCTAGATTTACATAATTCTCCAAGATGCCTAAAGGCTTTTGCAAGGACTCCCCAGCTTAGAATGTCCAATCTTTAAGCATGTAGTAAAGAAGATCATTTCTCCCCATGAAATGCTCATCACCTAAATCAAGTTCTAGGAGAAACAGCCTACTTGACCCACAAGCACAATAGGAATATGAGTGCTTAGTCTGTCCTAGTCCAAGAGGTCTTTGATCTCATATTACACCTCTTGAATACTCTTGTTCCTCAAAATAGTTGAATGTGAGGAAACTATGCATGTTTGTTTGGTGTTAGTTGCTCCTCGGCTTCCGGATCTCAATAATGTCTTCATGACTTACAACACTCAAAAAAAATCATACAATGCATGAGCAAGACTTTGTTTACATTTAATGAAGAAAATGTATTTTTCTCTGTAATTAATGGTATTGAAATAATATTTGATTCAAAAATGGAAATGACATATTGTTTTCATATATATTTTCCTTTAATTTTTTGATATAATTTGCAGAAATAGTAGATTTATTTTTCTTATAATGGCCCCTTTCTATTGCAAAGTTATGGAAGGAGCAAAACTCAGAGACTCCAAACCCAGACAAAGAAATGTAGGCAATTAGGAGTCATAAAATAGAATTCCCTAAGAATAATAAAACCTATGTTCGATACCAAGTTACCCACCCTGAAAATACATTAATGCAATTAATATATGGATTAAGCATGTAGTATTTATGTGTATATATATATATGTATATATATATATGTATGTATATATGTATGTATGTATATATATATGTATACAGATATATAAATAATTGATGCAAAAATGTATATGGAGATTTGGAGAGAGAAAGGTAGAGAGGAACATGATATAATTATATTAGAATATGAGAAAATAAGAAAAACAATAGTAGTCAATATTGTTTCAATGAATTTCCTTGCCTATTAATTATATTCACATCTGCTTCATCTACTTCTCTTTTTGATTTACTCCTTGTATGTTATTTAATTCTTAAACAATCTATGTTCCATATATAAAATAAGTAATACAGTATTTGTGGTTCTGAGTAGCGTAATTTGCCTAATGTGTTAATCACCAGTTCTTTTAATTTTCCTGTAATGGAGTGATTGTTAGTCTGCCTGGTTAAATAATGAACCACTGTGTGTACTGATCGGATTTCCTTTAGTCCTCTCTTGATAGACACCAAGGCTGATTTCATATCTTGTTAGAAGTAATTTCATAATAAATATAGCTGTGCCCCAATCTCTTTCATATGCTAAGTTATATCCTCATGGTTATAAAACCATCAATCATATTGTTGGATCCTGTGGCAACTTTAGTTTGAATGTTTGGAGGAACCTCTACAGTGATTTGCATAGCTGGTACACTAACTTGTACTCCCAGAAACAGCATCAATGGATTCTTATCCTTTGCCATCTTCCTACAAGTTGATGGCATTGCTTTTTTCATAGCAATAGATGTTTCATGACTGTCATCTCAACACAGTTTTGACATGAATTTCTCTAGTATTCAGACAAAGTGGGCATAACTTTATTTCTTGGCCATTTTTACTGATTATTTTGAAAACCCAGTTCAATTCACTTGTCTATTTACTAGCTTACCCTTTTTCTCTTTACATACATTGTTAGAAGTTGTTTATATGTTCCTGGTGGATATACAATTCAGGATGTTTTTCTTCTATACATGAGTATCATTTTTTTCTGCTTTCTGTGATGTTAAAAAAGTTTTCATTTAAATTAGAGTCCAGGTAACAATTATTGCTTTTATTTCCCTCACTCCTAGACTCATGTCAAGGAAACCATGTCATGCATATGTCATCTCCTTCTTCTTATCTTCCTCTCAGTAGAATATGTGCCATTTATTACCAGTTTAAAAAATTCATACATGCCACAGTTTGATCTGCATCCTCAGCCAATCATATATTAAGATATCTACCTCAGAATCTGTAGTTATTGGTAGGATTTTTTAAAAATATTTTTATTATGTATTTTCCTCAATTACATTTCCAATGCTATCCCAAAAGTCCCCCATAGCCCCCCCCCCCACTTCCCTACCCACCCATTCCCACTTTTTGGCCCTGGCGTTCCCTTGTACTGAGGCATATAAAGTTTGTATGTCCAATGGGCCTCTCTTTCCAGTGTATCTCTTTTGATACATATGCAGCTAGAGTCAAGAGCTCTGGGGTACTGGTTAGTTCATAATGTTGTTGCACCTACAGGGTTGCAGATCTCTTTAGCTCCTTGGATACTTTCACTAGCTCCTCCATTGGCGGCCCTGTGATCCATCCAATAGCTGACTGTGAGCATCCACTTATGTGTGTGCTAGGCCCTGGCCTAGTCTCACAAGAGACAGCTATATCTGGGTCCTTTCAGCAAATGCTTGCTAGTATATGCAATGGTGTCATCGTTTGGAGGCTAATTATGGGGTGGATCCCTGGATATGGCAGTCTCTAGATGGTCCATCCTCATGTCTCAGCTCCAAACTTTGTCTCTGTAACTCCTTCGATGGGTGATTGTTTCCATTTCGAAGAAGGGGCAAAGTGTCCACACTTATCCAGTAAAATTGTGTCATTAAAATTGGTTTTCAATTTATTTCAATTACTTCCTTAGAACAAATACAGAAAAATGAGGAGGACATACAGTAGGAAGACACCTGAATGCAAAGCTACAGAGTCTAGTGATGCTTCTGTAAACAAGTACAGAAAAAAATTCCCAACATGACACTGGAAGCTATGGGAAAGACCAGCAACATATTCTGCTTAATGGTTCTCATCAGGTATCACTCCTGTTATAGCTTTAATGCTGGCTTTTTGCACCTCTAGATATATGAGACATTAAATTCATATTTTGTAAGTCATTCATTTAAGCATGTTTGCTTATGGCATATGCAATCAATTAATGTACTTATATATGTGATTCTTTTTTGTCTCTTTTTCTCTAATTTTAATCTAATTTTCTAAACTCCTTTTGCCACATTAAAATATTAGCTATTACTCTTGTTTTTACACCTTCTAAGGTCATTGAAGAATTGGACTAAATACGTAATTTTTTTCATCTTATGCTTAATCATTTATTTTAAATTCCTAGAATATGTGACAGGACCAAAAAAGTCCTTGTCACTATTGAGAAATTAGTTTACAACATGTCTGAAGCACCATTTTAAAATCTGTAGTGCAAGTTACATTTAAAGTGCTATGAAAGCAAATACTTTTTCTATATTATAACCTTCTGAATTAACATGTAAGAAAAATGTATTGCCAATACTTATTTCTGTTATGACTTATAATAATTATATTATTTTTTCTTTTACAATGGTTATGTCATTACAAAAATTACATCTATAATATATATACGTGTATGTATATTTATATACATGTTAACAGTTTACTTTCAGGTGCTAGAATAATAATGTTTATATTTATTCCAGTATGGTTATTTGTAATGAAATTGAAATTAAAATCTGTTCATTGCTCTCAGTGTTTTGCTTGACAAGATCTACAATGACCAGAACTACATACTCTATGATCGTTAAACAGCTATTTTCCCACAGATCTGTAAGCTTGAAACCCAACCTTGTGTGTTAGATTTAGTTTCTCCTGCCTACAGCACAGCCATGTTTTGCCCACGGCCATCTACTCATTCTTTTGACACAGCTGCTTCTTTGTACTTTGTTTCTGCTTTCCTGTGTCTGCAGGTCTTTCTGTGTCCTAATTGCCATCTATGAAGACACCAGGGAAGGATTAAGAGTTTGGATGAGGATCAATTTTACATAAAGACCCACTTTTATCTTCTTTATCTTTTAAGAATCCTTATCCCCAAATTCAGCCACACTCTAAACTACTAAGACCTAACCCATAGGCAAGTGAATTTTAATGATGTAATTGGGATAAACCCCTTCTTCCTATTCTTAAAACAGAAATAATTTTGCTGAGTTTTACATTAGTAGCTTGATAAAATTAACTTATCTTTATGAAAATAAAAAGACTGCCATTTCATTTCTTTCCTCATGTATGTGAATGTTGGTTGGTTATAATATGCATCTATGTGCATCTATTATATGGCAACTGATGCCATTTGTATTACTTCTTTTATCTAAAATTGCTTATTACACACATTGGAAAATCTTGTGACACCATCTTCCTACCTTGGAGAACACTCAGCAAGTATTAGAGTGCTGTGGTGCATAAATCAGTAGTCATATTGATCTCTTCATTTTACAATAGTGATGAAGGCCTACATTTCAAGGAAAGGAGTACTGTTTTTATAGTGAAGTGTTGAGAGTAATATTGAGAAGAATAATATTGGGAAATGAAAACTCTTGCATTAAAAGAAAACTCCTTCCCCAACTTGAAGGATTGCAATTGATCAGACCACAAACATGTGAAGGTATTTGAGGGATCCAGATATTTGTCATGGACCTTTGGACCCTACAAGCAGTCACATTTGTTATCAAGGGATAGCATCGTTTCATTGTACACTGCTTATTTCTCAAGCCTTCAGGAAAGTTGTATTAGATGCTGCATCCAATTATTTGCTCAGCTTGTTAAGCTTCACTTTGTTTGGGCATGGGGTGATATCTCATGAAACTACCTGGACTTGTGTCCACATTGGATTAAATGTAATGTTGAATGGAGGAATAAAACATGCATCTCTGTGGTGGTTGTAGGCTGACTCAGGAATTTCAAACAGAAAGGGAGCGATGTGTTTGACAGATCCGACAAAGAGCAGGGCAATAGGAGCTATAATTGTGTAACTGACATAGGACATGTTCCAAAAGAAAATAGTTTAAAATAAAATAAAATACTAAATTAACCATATGGTTCACCTTATTGCGATTTAAATCAAATGTTTGCCAACACCTGGAGAATTTCTAGACTAAGTTTTAGAATCCAGTAAAATTGTTTTATTGTAATTTTAAGAAGAATACCTAAGGCATGTTTATATTTAATATTAAATTTTTGTGTACACTTTCAGTATTTTTACAATCAAGCCACAGGTCAAGAAGAATAAAACAATATATTTTTCTAAATATAGTGTGCTCCTGACTAAGCACATGCTCATATGTTGTTACCTAGATTTAAATATCTACACCTTATATTTCTCTATCCCCACATTTCTCCCTTAAAGCATTTAAACTTATACATGCAGCTTACATTATTATTTATTATATTCAAACAGTAAACATTCCTCTGGATATAGAAATTACCTCACTACTAATTTCCTTGGTAACATTACTACAATTTCTTTAAACAAAAGAGAAAAACACACAGTGGTAAGGAAGAAAAGATGGAAGGAAAGGTAGAAAGTGAGAGGGAGACAGGCAGGCAAAGAAGGAGGAAGCCTTCAATTGTAGCAAATCTTTACCAGTTGAATGACGGCCACTAGGATGAGTGTCTCTATATGAAGAGAACTCTGAATTGTATTAAAAATTGTGTGTGTGTGTGTGTGTGTGTGTGTGTGTGTGTGATGTCCATATATGCACATGTATAATTTTAATAAAGATCAAATATTAAATTAGCTTATATACAACAAGAATTTTTTACACTGTTTAAACAGAAACTATAATAGCAGTCATACTAAAGTATTTGTCACTACTACACTAATGTCCACCAACAAGTTTTCACTCAAATGATATAGTTCAATACATTACAGAAAATGAGACAATATAGACACTCCTTAATTTTGACAAAGCTCTGAGCTTTCTATTTTTTCCTTCTCATGCATACTATTATGTTCCAGTATCATGAGACAATATTCCATAACGAATCTGCCTTTTGTGTCATTTATAGTACACATAAAAGTGACTCAATTCATTTTCACAAATAAGTTAGATTGTAATCATGTTCAAAGATAAAAGAAAATATAAAGAAAGTATTCAAAGCCTTGATGTAATAGTGATTGATTTCCAAATGCTTTTAGATTCCTATTGACATGGTGTCAAAGGCATATGATAATAACCATGAGCTGTTTCTTTATTTCTACTTAGTAAATAATGACTCATTCCCTCAGAGACATTAAAAAAAGCCAATGCTCTGTTTCTAATGTGTTAGATGCTCTATTAGGAAACAATAGCACTTCAGCCATTTTCTCTGCAGGATTCGGGGTGCTGCTGCTTCCTGAGATTTTTCTCTAAAGTAACCTTTCAAAGCCAGCCACAACAGCTTTTATTCTAGATCATACTGACATCTGACCTTTGTAAACTTATACATAAGAAAAAAAATAAGAAAAAAGAAGATGCTAAGGGAGACACAGCTATCTGTTTCAAAATGCAGCTATCCCCACAAGGTACAGAGATATCATGACCTATAAAGTTCAGAGCTGTGTTGGTTCTTCCTAACAATTACCCACAGCTATTATGATTCTCTCCCATCACTAAAAATGTCAGAGCTAAGATAACTGCTCCAGTTTGAGAAGGTAGGAAGGTATGTGATTTAACAAGGAGCTGCTGTGTAATGGGTGGGTTTGATTTGATTGCTGCAATTTCAAGCTGCTAATGCACCAGGTGATACAATGTCTCATTCCCTCTGAACTATGTAACTAACCTAGAATTTCTGAGAAAGGATTCTATGCTCATAATTTTCCATGAGATACAGTATTTTTATTTTAGTTAAAATTGCTCTGAGGTGACCAGTGTTCATTCTAATGGAGTAATTATGAGTGTTAATGGCATAATGACAGCGTTATCAGATAATAACTGAGCATCTTTAATTAGTCTCTTTAAAACAGTCCTTTGTGGACAGTTAAAAATGAAAGACTTGGGTGTTCCAGTTTAACATAGAAACTGAAGATTTATAGAGGAAGGAAGACATCTTGTTTCTGAAACTCTTCTCCAGCGTTTCATCTCCAACCCACAGCAATGACAATGGGTTTATAAAATTCACATGGCGCCTTTCAGTAACTGAAAACGAAACTAATTTGGTAAACAGCATACAACATATAACTCAAATGAACCTGTTGCTATAAATTGGTATAAGTATATAGGCATTTTCACTGAATCGCTTTATTTTATCTTAACAAAAGATGAAGTCATCTGAGAGGAGGGAATCTCAATTAAGAGAATGCCTCTTTAAGACTGGGCTGCAGGCAAGCCTGTAGAGCATTGAATAAATTAGTGATTTATCGTAGAGGGTACTCCATTGTGGGAGGTGCCATCACTAGGCTAATGGTCTTGGGTTCTATAAAAAAGCAGGCTGAGAAAACCATCTGGAGCAAGTCAATAAGCAGCACCCTCCATTGCGTTTGTATGGGTTGCTGAGTTCCTGATCTCTCCAAGATTTAAAATGAAGGGGCGTTGTATTTTATCAAAGACTGTTTTCAGCATCTAACGAGAGTGGGTGGCCAGGTGATGGAGCACCCTCTCAGAGGTGGAGGGAATGTGTGAGGAACACGGGGAGGGGCGACCAGGAAGGTGGGTAACTTTTGGAATGTATTTGCTAGGCCCCGGCATAGTCTCACAAAAGAGAGCTATATCTGGGTCCTTTCAGCAAAATCTTGCTAGTGTATACAATGGTGTCAGCATTTGGAAGCTGATTATGAAATGGGATGTAAATAAATAAAATAATTTAATGGTTAAAAAAATAAAATAAACTATTATATGAAACTGTGAGTGAAATTTTTTCTTACCCAAGTTGCTTTGGTCACGGTGTTTCATCACTGCAATAATAACACTAACTATAATAGCATTTAGGTTCCAGATATAATTTTGTTCAAAGTATTTAGAGAAACGTACATTTCTCTATGATTTGTCTCTTTCAGATGGTGGTCAGCCTCAGTCTTGATCAGCACTCAGGGCAGACTATCATGTTATCACTCAGATTCCATTCAGTCAGTGGCTCATCCAAGAGCTTTTGTATGTTGTTACCGTTTATATTTGAAATGGGTACCTGTATGTTTAGTCACTGGTGTGAAGCTGCTATATAATATCTATCAGTCAAATTTAAAAAGGTTAAATATTAAATAAAACTAATACTACACTTGTAAGTAATAATGCAGCATTTTAAAATAGTCTATAATTTTAAAAAGTCTCTAAGATGATCCTTTCACTACTTTCACACCTAAGCAATTTTTAGAATCAAAATATTGATGTAAAAACCAGAATCCTATGGGAGTAAATGATCTTTGTCACAAAGACAATGGTAACTGAGTCTGCAAATATGTCATACAAACATTATTGTCAGCATAGACTAAATGATTTATAAGGCTTTGCTAATATTTCACTTTACCAAGAAATTGACATTGTACAGATTGCCTAAAGAAATAATTTTATTTCAGTCAATAGCATTCTTCAGCTCACAAGCTTCCATTCCACGGAGTAATGTTTCCATGAATATTTTATTCACAGTAGGTTATCCATGCTTAATTGTGATTATTTTAAATGAACTCAAACTATAAGTTGCCTCTCACTAGGTCCTTGGCATCAACAAGTAAAAGTATCTAGCGGACACAGTTGGTATCAAGGGTGTTTTGTAGAAAGTACTTGGGCGAATTTGAGCTTTAGCTAAAGAAGCCCTGGGAGAGCTTATTCTTTCTCTCTGCCAGGATTGATTAAGGTCAAATTATAGAAATGGAGACTTTGAAGACCCATATTATGAGGTTTCAATGGGAAATAATGATACTCTCAGGAGCTGGGTTAAATACTGTTCATATTACATTTCAGTAAATAACCTGACCTCACTCTGCCCTGGTAATGAGAGACTGAGGCCAAAGTTAATGAACTCTTTTCTTTGGTAGAGGAAATATTATCATATAAGCACAATTGATCTGTTCAATACTCACATGGAACTTACACCGAGAGATAAGAAAATAGAATAGATAAATTTGAAAATTGTGTTATATGCATCAGGAAGGATTTTGAACGATTTAAAGTTATGGACAAGGCTGGTACAGAGAAGCATCTCTAACCGTAAAAACCTGTTAGCAAAATTAAACTTGCACATCATATTTTGCCTTGGGACATGAGGAATGGTATCTTGAGTCTAGAAACCTACCATCTAAAGCTCCGTATTCATAGTTTGAATCACAACTGCATCCACTACAATTACCCTCTTAGGAAATCTTTTTCTAGGATCAGTTGACAAGAACAGATCTCTTGCATTAGGAAAAATTGGGAGCAGGGTCTATATATCAGGCTAGCAGTAGAACATGGCATCATTAGCCAAAAGGTACTATTTTGAGTATGATAAAAGTTGTAATTTAAATTTATTTGCTTTTCTTTATTTATTTCCAAGGCAGGGTCTCACTGTGTACTGCTGTCTGGTCTGGAACACTATGTAGACCAGGCTGGCCTGGAACACACTGCTGAACATGTTTGGACTAAAGGCATGGACCTCCACACTTAGGATGCTCTGGAGTTCTGAAATAATGTTCTGCTGAGAACTATAGATTCTTTACTTCAAGCCTAAGGGTATCCTTTCACACTTTACAGTAACTGTAACAACCCTTGGTTACTGTGGTGACAGCTTCCAATTCCGTTCCATCATTCATTTATCACTGGGAGTATCAACATTCTTTGATACCACCTCACTGACTTCACTGTGGGAAAGATGATGAAGCTGTTGTCTTCCTTGCCTGGAAATTGAACTTGTAGTATGCATAGCTTGCTGACAGTATAGAGGTGTGTAGACAGTACCATGAGATATATTTAGCAATTTCTCCTGTGTTCAATTATCTTTTTTCCATGCTCATTTATGCTAAAGGTAATGAAGTCTTCACCCCTACCCCAGGTGTTGCAGAACAACTCTCAGACAAAAAAAAAAAAAAACAAAAAAACCCTTCGTCACATTTCTCTTTTGCTCTTCTTCATTTTACTGTTCCATTTTTAAAATCTATAGAGTAGGAAGAAAGCTTTTAACCTACCCTCCCCTTCTCCATGATTTGCAGTAGATACAAAAATTCTAACAGTATTTTTAGGAGACACCAAATGTCCACAACATATAAATGCATGTCAATTTCATAAAACTATGACAGGCTAGTAAGAAGTAAATCATCGTCACTAAATAAATTCTTTTTTATTTCCCAAAATAGGTCAGGTTAAGAAGCTAATTAAGTTGGCCCTCATTTTGTCTTGAAAATGAACACTACTTAAAATAGATTAAAATATTCATGAGGCAAGCCTTTGGTTATGATAATAAGTAAAAATGGAAACAAATTTGTCACAAGTCTTCCAAAAGGATAGCAATCTCTGTATGATAGACTACAAAATTAATTAATCGATAACAGTATGTTTGATCATAAGAATGCTTCAGTGCCTGTGTGGGAGTTCCCTCACCCACCAGAAAGTATGTGGCTCATGTTCTTTTCTGACTTGACATTAAAATACCCAGACTGTGATAAAAGAGCTTTGACCTTTACAGGCATGCTATGATTACAGATATTTTAAACTGATTTAATTTTAAAAAGAAGGCCTGAGGGATTTTTAGAGTTTTAAAACCAGGTAAGGGACTTCTAGAAAATAGAAACCCATACACAAGGTAAACAATTAACACGTTCTTAGGTCATAAACTTTATTTTGAAAACAAGAAAACCCAACACTTAAAGGAATTGTGTCATATCTTGGATTCCTATCTGGCTGGGAGATAAAGATAAGATTATGTGAAATGAAACAGATCAAAGCACACCAGGGAAAAAGCAAGCAAATTGCAAAACCTAAGAAGTACCTTACTGCCCTTGAATTCACTTTCCTAGTAGGTGGAATCCTACCTCCTACCTATGATTTCTTGCTATATATAGGCTTTTAATGTATAATGATAAACCAGACTTTTTAAATTAAATTGTTTAAAATATTGCACAGCCTTCCATCATACTAATCCTGTTATTGCCCCATGCACACAATAAAGAATGCAAAAGAATATATTTTAATCCTTGTAGAAGTTATTCTAGGGTATCTGTTACAAGTAAAAGTGGAAAATTTGTGATCTCAGATATGTGACAGCATATAGGATACAAAACATACTATAAGGCACATAAAACACAAAATGTTGCTCAGGTCTGTGCCTGTGCCAATAGTAATCAAAGGAATGCCAAGCATCACTGATGAAAACAGATGCAGAGACCAACAGCCAAACACAAGGCAGAGTCAAAGGAGTCCAGTGGGAGAGGAGGGGAGAATGATTACAGAAGCCAGAGGGATGGAGAACACCATGAGAACATGTAAGAATCAAGTAGACAGGGCTCAAAGGGGCTCACAGAGCCCAAATAGGGGCTGTATGGGCTTGAGTTCGGCCCTCTATATATACAACCTATATAGGCCCTCTTTATATGCAACCATATGGTTGTGTAACATGGTGTTCTTGTGGGACTCCCGACGATGGGATTAGAGGGTGTTTCTGATTCTTTTCATATATATATATATATCCCCCTTTCCAGTTTCTCTTTGAAAACCCACTATCACACATCCATCCCCTCCCCCTGGCTTCTATTAGTGTGCTCCCCCACCCACCCAGCCATTCCTGCCTCAGTGCCCTAACATTACCCTATGCTTTAGCATCAAGCCTTCACGGGACCAAGGACATCTCCTCCCAATAATGCCAGAGAAGTCCATCCTCTGCTCCATATGCAGCTGGAGCCATGGGTCCTTCATGTGTATTCTTTGGTTTGATGTTTAGTCCCTGGGATCTCTGGGGATGGGGGTGGGGGTGGGGTCTAGTTGGTTAATATTGCTGTTCTTCCTATGGGTTATAAACCCCTTCAGATCCTTCAATCCTTCTCCTAATGCCTCCATTGGGGACCCTGTACTTAGTCTGAGGGTTGGCTTCAAGCATCTGCATCTGGATTTGTCAGGCTCTGGCAGAGCCTTTAAGGAGACAGTTATATCATTCTCCTGTCACCAAGCACTTCTTGGCAACAGCAATAGTGACTAGGTTTGGTAGCTGCATATGGGCTAAATAGTCAGTCTCTGGATGGCCTTTCCTTCAATATCTGTTCCACTCTTTATCCCTGTATTTCCTTTAGACAGGAGCAATTCTGGGTTAAAATTTAGAGAAGGGTGGGTGGCTCCATCCTTCAACCAGGGACCATGTCTAACTTCTGCATATGGTCTCTACAGGTTCTTCCTCCCCTTTGTTGAGGCTTTAAGCTAGTGCCATCCCTGTTGGGTCCTGGGAAAGTCTTGCTTTCCTGGAATCTGGGACTTTCTGTTGGCTACCAAAGTTGTTTTGCCTTTACTTTCAATCCCTTCTCTCCTATTAAGTTGCAATATCCAGTACCGATTTAAGGATCTGTGCCAATCTTACTTTATGTTGTTGTGCCATGTTGAATGGATATTCCTAGGAGGTCTCCTCTTTTCTTTTCCTTTCCTTTCCTTTCCTTTCCTTTCCTTTCCTTTCCTTTCCTTTCCTTTCCTTTCCTTTCCTTTCCTTTCCTTTCCTTTCCTTTCCTTTCCTTTCCCTTCCCTTCCCTTCCCTTCCCTTCCCTTCCCTTCCCTTCCCTTCCCTTCCCTTCCCTTCCCTTCCCTCTCCTTCCCTTCCCTTCCCTTCCCTTCCCTTCCCTTCCCTTCCCTTCCCTTCCCTTCCCTTCCCTTCCCTTCCCTTCCCTTCCCTTCCCTTCCCTTCCCTTCCCTCTCCTTCCCTTCCCTTCCCTTCCCTCTCCTTCCCTTCCCTTCCCTCTCCTTCCCCTCCCAACCCTCCCCTCCCCTCTCTTTCCCCTCCCCTCCCTCCCCTTCCCTTCCCTCCCCTCCCGTCCCCTCCCTCCCCTTCCCTTCCCTCCCCTCCCATCCCCTCCCATCCCCTCCCATCCCCTCCCTCCCCTTCCCTTCCCTCCCCTCCCTTCCCCTCCCTTTCCCTTCCCTTCCCTTCCCTTCCCTTTTCCTTCTCCTTCCTTCCTTCCTTCCTTCCTTCCTTCCTTCCTTCCTTCCTTCCTTCCATTCTGAAGGAAAACAGGAGGAGTCGATCCAAGATGGACAGGGGCATGTGTGGATGGAATGGGGACTGGGAAAACTAGAGAGAGAAAGCTGCAGTGGATGTAATGTACAAAAAGAATAAAACTTTAATATAAACAGTTGTTGTCTCATCACAAGACTGCTAGGGGATGCCTTTATATAAAGCAACCATACTTTGTTTCTTTGGATTATCCTTGGAGTAATAAAAATGGAATTTGGAAAAAATCACCCAATAACTATTATTATAAAGTATGTAATATCAAAAGGTACTGCCAGACTACAGAGAGAAGAAAATGTCAATATGGAAAATATATAAGTCATTTGAGTATTTCTTGATTTGTGGACAATATTGTATCTTTTTTTAATAAATGGCAAAACTTCCCCCTCAATTCCTGGAAATATGTTAGAACCTACCAGACAGTGTTAAAACCTTTTTATAAATCTCTAAGCCATGATTGACAAAACAGAAAAAACAAAACAAAACAAAACAAAACAAAAAAAAAAAAACCAAAAAACAACCAAGACTTTAACCCTGTTTGAAGAGAATACTAAAACTCATTTATTACATATGGTTTAATGCTTTTTAAAAATTGAAAGCTTTCCCTCTCTTTTAAAATTGAACATTTCAAAAATCTGGCTTCTATAAGTATAGAATAATTCAAACATAATATACTTAAGAAGTCTCTGATTTTGTGTTTCATGCATATCATTTTTTATCAAGTAAGCTGAAAAAAATAAAATAAAATAGAAGAGTTCCAAGAAGTCACACATTGTTACAATGGAGGCAAGATGATTAAGTAGGCTACTCTGACATTTTGCATTTGTCTTTCCCCATAATGATTATATTGTATAATATTTAATGGGTCATGAGTGGAGTACAAGGCAACAAGCAGTCAGAAAAATAAATCCCTACCAGAGATTTAAATCAGTGTTTTTTTTTTTCATATTTTTGGAGAAGACACAGTGTGAAAGAGTGGAATGGGAGGAATGGGAACAATGAGATCAGTTCTCTAATAGCCAATTGGTAGTGAAAACTCCATCAAATGATTCCATTTCTGTTGGCTTAATATTTTCTTTCCTCAGTACATCTATTTAGTGTTTTACAGTTGTGGTAAACAAACACTACAGTCTAAGTTAGAAATTCAGGGTAGAGGATATTTTGGGTGCTAGTTTTGAAGTGGTAAGATCTTATAACTGCATGAAAGATGAGCAATTTTCATAAGGCCCATGTCAGTATAGAATTCAAGCTCAGGTCACCTATTCCTTTACATAAGCACAGCCCTCTGGATTATTGTCATATCTTTTTGAATTACTGAAAGTTAATTATGTCCCCAAGTAGCATATATACAAATACTGTACTTAGATTAAAGAAAATCCAACCATCTTAATTATTGGTAGATTTGAATACAGCAACATGACTGTGCTCTCAAAGGATTGCATCCGACGAACTAGATGTATGTAGACTGGCTGGAATTCAACCATGACACACACCTTTAATCCCTCTGCCTTAACTTTAGTAGACACCTTTAATTCTGAATAATAAAATTCCTTGTAGAAGGAAGCAGCCATATTTGAATGTGATGTCTAAGTGAGAGGCAGAGAAAGTGACAAATCAGAGTAAGATTTGGCAGAAGGACTTAGTGATAGGATACACTCAACAATCATGAGAACAGCATAGGAAAGAGAGGTGACAAGAGAGTAGAAAAGAAAGAGAGGGAGAGAGAGATGGAGAGAAAGACACATGCAGAGAGACAGAGTGACAAGACAGAGAGACAGAGAGACAAGAGGAAATTTTACCATAACAGTTTTACAGATACAGTTTGGAGGTAAAGATAGAATAAGCCAGAGAATGTTAAAGAGCCAGAAGGCTACCACAGATTATCAGAATTAATTTGAGGCCAGACAGAGAAATTCAGTGAGAAACTGGGAGAAGCCAGTTTGAATCAGACAGCATGGAGAGGAGTTTGAGCCATAAGAACTGAGTTGAACCATCCAGTCAGAGTTCAAATAGAATGAGAAAGAGTAACCTTATTCAACAGTAACCTTCCAAGATGACAATTACATCTGTCAAATAAAAGATACTTTTATTCTTAATAACTCATACTGTAAATTATATTTCAATATGAGTTATAGTGTGCATATTTAAAGTGGACCAACACATGATTCATTTCCTTTAAGACATATAGGAAGTAATATGTGTAATTTATACATAATCACATGGCATATATGATTACTCAGCAAATAAATAATATAATTATAAAATAAGGTAGTGTGTAGTTAATACACTATATACATTTGATTGAGGAAATGAGAAATGTACATAAAAGATAAGACAGGATAGTTATTTTTCATAAAGTGTATTTGACCTTTATATTATTCTGAAAACATATTTTAAATTTCCTCGGAGTTATGTCAAATAGTTCTCACATTAAGTAAATGTCTTGTCTTCCCATTATCATACCTAATTTTCAAGCAATTATTCATGCTATTTCTCAGTGGTCTAATTATATGGAAATTCTAGAAAGAGAGTTTTGAAATAATACTCCATATATTCTACTTTTCTTTTCTTTTGTATGCACAGAACAAGATAAAAGGGAAACAGGCAGGGACAGAGAACTATAGAGCCAATTAACTAAGGAAATATGTTATAAGCAAAGAATAACATTTTGTATAAGTGTGTTAACAATAGTAACTAATATTTCTTTAAATAATTAGGCAAGGAAAGCTCATATTTATTTTTCTGATCTACTATACAAAATTAAATTTACTATGAAAAAAGATATTAATGGTAGTTATCATCATTAGCATTATCAAATCATCCACATTATTTTTATCCTAATGGTATAATTATTGCTCAATCATAAAAGTAAATGATATTTAAATTAAACAATACAGAAAAAATTTACACTGAATTAAATTACTCTTTCAATTATTACTCTTATGTATCATTATTATTTGGCTTAAACATTGTAAAGTTGCACTTGTAATCTGGAGGTGAAATGAGTCACTTTCCTTGACATTTGAGTCAGGTAAATAGCTATCAGAATGAGAAAGGCTTCTAGGTTCTCTTGAAACATTTTTTATCTTGCGTTCTTGATGCATAGGACTCCACATCTTAATGGCATCATCTTGCAGCTTAGATTTCTGCATAGTAGAGGAAGACAGAAATACCCAGACTGCAACTTTTGACCACTGGTTTGCTGAAATGCTGGTCCTCACAGGTAAGATGGATTCCTTTCTTTCCTAAGAAACTTAGCTTCTGAATCCATTCCCAGGTCGGTTCCAAAGTGCCATCTAATTTGTTGTTAGTTTTATAAGGTTTAAGTTAGGCATCATTTTGGACCCAATTTCCTTGATTCTCTGCAAGTATAAAACCAGGCAAGTCATGTTATCCCAAAATACATGTGAAAACTGGGTTCAGGAAAGATTGCTGTCCCAGAAATGGAAAAAATTACAAGGAAACTAGAGTGATGAGTTCAGAACATGTCATATCCCAGCATGGTTAACTATTTGAAATATACACAATGGACAATAATCTTCTTGGATAGATTATTTTGTCTACTGGCCTTCTGAGAAAGTACTGATACTCAAGCTTTCCCTGATTTCACAACCACAAAAGGCCCTGCTCATTGCCTTGTTGAGCAAGCTACACTGTAGACACCACACCACGGGACACCAGAGCATAACTGAAGCTCTTCATGCTGCCTCCATGATGCTTTGACTTCCCAAATGTGGATCAAGGTGGTGTCCTTGCCCACTTTGCCACCAAGGCCACTGCCCTAGCAAGGAGCTTTCGTTGCATTTTCTTGGAGAAGATCCTTTCAGTAGATTTTTTTTCCCTCTGGTGGTTCTTGGTCTGGTTTCCAAAGTCCTCTGTGGCATATTTTGAAGGCTATGATGAGGCACCCCTGCATTCTTAGTTTTGTTAAATGTAGTGGCTACATTGTCAGGAATGTTGGAATCACACCTGAATGAGACTACTGCAGAATGCAAATAGGAGATTGCAAGGTAAGGTTGAAACAGGCAGCCAGGGAATCTCCTCTTACACAGTTTTGATCCCTGCCCTTGATACTCTGAGGTTAGGGTTGTATGAGTAAACCTGGTGATATTCAAAGTCTGTTTAATCACTCTTCTCTTCTCTTTAATAAAATGTCCAGGCTTCTGTTAAAATGCCTAAGTAAGCATAGCCTATGGCTTCTACTGTGAAGGTCAGTCTGCATTACTGTCCTTTCACATAGTTATTTGACCAAACATCTGTTCTCTGCTTAAACAGATTGGCTTCTTTTTTTCAAATATAAGTAGTCTAATATTTCAGATTTTAAGTTCTGCCTCCCTTGTCAATATGAATTTGATAACCCTTTTTTTTACACTTTACTATCATTATTCCAAATGAATTATCTATTCTTTCAATATTTAGATTACTAATTTTTAAATTTGACATATATTTCACTTCATATTGATCTACTTTTTCTTAGATTTTTAAAATTAATTAATTATTTTATTGATTTTTTTTTTTTTTACAACCCAACCTACCCCCTTTCCAGTAACCCCTCACGATGTTTTTCCTCACAAATCCCTTGTGCTGCCCAGATATTCCTCCACTCTTGGCATAAAGTCTCTACAGTATTAGACTCACCTCTCACTGAGGCCAGACAAGACAGTCCCTGTATACTTTTTGGTTGATGGGAAAATCTCTGAGAGCTCCCAGGCATCCAGGTTAGTTGACGCTGTTGGTCTTCTTAAGGAGTTGCAATCTTCTTCACTTTTTTAAATCCTTCCTCAAACTCTTCCACAGGGGTCAAGGACCTCTGTTCAATGCTTGGTTATCTGAATCTGTCACAGTAAGCTGATGGTAGAGCCTTTCAGAGGAAAACCATGCTAGGCTTTTGTCTGCAAGCACAGCATTGCATGGACAAAGTCAGTGATTGCTGTCTGTCCTTGGAATGGATCTCAAGTTGGGCCAGTCACTAGTGAGCCAGTCTTTTAGACTCTGTTCCATTTTTTGTTCCTGTATTTTCTTTAGGCAGGAGAAATTTTGTGTCAAAAAATTTGATGGTGGGTTAGTGTCCCTATCACTCCACTGGGGACCATCTCTAAATACTGGAGGTACTTTCTTCAGATTCCATCTAACTATTGTTGGGTATTTCACCTGTCACCCAAACTAAGTCCTGGGATCCTCCATCATTCCAGGTCTCTGGGACTTTCTAAAGGTTCCCCTTGCCCTCATATGCAGCAGGAACACATTTCCATTCATTCTCCTGTCCTACTGGGCTTCTCACCTGTCTCCATCCACATCTAATTTTGCCTCTTATTTTCCTCCCCAGGGCCACTCCCATCCAGATCCCTTCCTCCCTCTGACTCCCATGATTATTTTGTTCACATTTCTAAATGGGATTGAAGCATCCTTACTTGAGTCTTCCTTCTTCTTTAACTTTGTATGGTCAGTAAAGTTTATCATGGGTATTCTGTACATTTTGCCTAATAATGTCCACTTATCAGAGTATACATACCATGGATGTTTTATGGCGTCTGACTTAGCTCACTCAGAATGATATTTTCTAGTCCCATCTATTTGCCTGCAAGATCCATCATGTCCTTGTTTTTAAAAGCAGAGCAGCATACCATTGTATAAATGAACCAAATTTTCTGTATCCACTCTTCAGTTGAGGGCTATCTGAGTTGCTTCAAGCTTCTGGCTATTATCAATAAGGCTTCTATGAACATAGTGGAGCATATGTCCTAGTGATATGGTTGAGCATCTTCCTGGTATATGCCAAGGTATGGTATAGCTGGGTCTTCAGGTATAATTATTTTCAATTTTCTGAGGAACTACCAGATTTATTTTCAGGTAGGTAGCTCAAGCTTACAATCCCACCAGCAAAGGAGGAGTGTTCTCCTTTCTCTCCTTCCTCACCAGCATGTGCTGTCTCTTGAGTTTTTGCATTTTCCTGATGACTAAGGATGATGAACATTTATTTCTCTAAGTGCTTGTTGGCCATTCAATATTTTGCTATTGAGAATTCTCTATCTCTGTACCCCATTTTGAAATTAGCTTATTTTATTTTTGGAGATTAACTTCTTGAGTTCTTCATATATTTTGGATATTAGCCCTCTATCAGATATAGGGTTAGTGAAGACTTTTTTTCCCAAGCTGAAAACTGCCAAGTTTTTTTTTTCCTATAGACAGTGTTCTTTGCCTTAAAAACGCTTTTTAGTTTTATGAAGTACCATTTATCAATTGTTGATCCTGGATCCTGAGCCATCAGAATTCTGTTCAGAAAATTTTCTACTATGTCAATGCCTTCAAGGGTATTTCCCACTTTCTCTTCTATCAGATTTATTGTATCTGGTTTTATGTTGAGGTCTTTAATCCCCTTGAATTTGAGTTTTTTTAAGAGTGATAAGGATGGATTGATTTGCATTCTTCTCCATGCAGACCACCAGTTAGACCAGTATCATTGGAAGATACTTTCTTTTTTTGACTGTATGGTTTATGTTTTTTGTCAAAGATCAAGTGTTACTAGGTGTATGCGTTTATTTCAGGGACATTTATTCTATTCCATCGATCTGCCTGCCTGTCTCTGTACCCAAACCATTCCTTTTTATCACTATTGTTCTGTTGTACAGCTTGATGTTAGGGCTGGTGATTCATTCCAAAGTTATTTTATTGTTCAGAATAAGTTTGGCTATCCTGGGTTTTCTGTTTTTTTCACATGAAATTGAAAATTGCTCTTTCAATATCTGTAAAAATTGTTTTGCAATTTTAATGGGCATTGCATTGAATCTGTGGCTTATTTTTGGTAAGCTAGCCATTTTCACTATGTTAATCCTACCAAGCCATTAGCATGGGAGATCTTTCCTTCCTCTGCGGTCTTCAGTTTCTTTCTTCAGGGGCTTGAAGCTATCTTGTCATACAGGTATATCATTTGCTTGGTTTGTTTTGTACCAAGATATATGACTTGTGGCTATTTTGAAGGATGATGTTTCCCTAATTTTTTTCTCTGCACATTTATCATTTGTATAGAGAAGTGCTGCTGATTTATATGAGTTAATATTATATCCAGTAATTTTGTTGAAAATGTTTATAAATTGTCAGTGTTCTCAGGTAGCATGTGTGGATTGCTCATGTGTACTATCATATTCTGTAGAGTGATACCCTATCCTCTTAATTTTCAAATTGTATCCCCTTAATTTCCTTTTGTTGTCTTATTGCCACAGCTAGAAATTTAAGTACTGTATTGACTAGATTTGAAGAGAGTCAGAATCCTTGCCTTGTCCCTAATTTTAGTGAGATTGCTTCAAGTTTCTTTCCATTTAATTTGATGTTAGCTATTCATTTACTGTATACTGCTTTTATTGTGTTTAGTTATATGCCTTGAATGCCTGATCTTTCCAAAACTTTTAACATGAAGAGGTGTTAGATTTTGTCAGAGGCTTTTTTTCTGCATGCAAAAACATGATCATATGATTTAAGTCAGTTTATATAGCAGATAATGTTGATGGATTTTCCTATATTGAACCATATTTTCATTCCTGGGATGAAGACTAATTGATCATGGTGAATCATGCTTTTGATGTGTTCTTGAATTTAGTTTGTGAGAATTTTATTGAGTATTTTTATGCCAATTTCAGATGTGAAATATGTTTGAAGATCTCTTTCTTTGTTGGGTCTTTGTGCAGTTTGTATATCAGGGTAATTGTGGCCTCATGGAATGAATTTCACAAAGAACCAACTCTAGATGTTGATGATTTTTTTTTGTATGGTTCTCTTTGTTTCTAATTGGTTGACTTCTGCCCTGAATTTGACAATTCCCTGCCATCTACTCTCTTTGCTTATTTTATATATTCCCTTCTTTTTGTTCTAGAGTTTTTAGGTGTGCTGTTAAGTTGCTAGCATAGGATCTCTCCAATTTATTTATGTAGGTACTCAGTACTATGAATTTTCTCCTTAGCACTGTTTTTATTTACGTTTCTGTATGTTGTACTTTTATTTTCATTGAATTCTAGAAAGTCTTTAATTTCTTTCTGTGTTTCTTCACTAAGGAATCATAGAGTAGAGAGTTGTTTACTTCTCATGAGTATATGGGCTTTCTGTTGTTTCTGTTGTGGTTGAAGTTCAGCCTTAATCTATGGTTATCTGATAGAATGGAGGGCAGGATTTCAATCTTCTTATGTTTGCTGAGGCTCATTTTGTGCCTGATTATATGGTCAGTTTTAGAGAACACTCCTTGACATGGTGAGACAAAGGTATATTCTTTTTTTCTGGTGTGAAATATTCTGTTTGTATATGTTAAATCTTTTTGGTTCATAACTTCTGTTAGTTTCATTGTATTTCTGTGTTTAGTTTTGCTTTTGATCAGCTGTCCAATGATGAGAGTTAAATTTGAGTGGAGAGAATGAAGGGGGGTTTAAGTCTCCCTGCATTATTTTCTGGGATTCAGTGTGTGTTTTGAGTTTTAGTAAAGTTTCTCTTATGAATGTGTATGCCTCTGCATTAGACGCATAGATGTTCAGAAATGAGACTTCATATTTGTGGATTTTTTTTAATAATGATGAGTGTTCTCCATCTCTTTTAATTACGTTTGGTTGAAATTCTATATTAGTGGATATTAGAATGGCTAACAGGTTGTTTCTTGGGCCCTTTTGTGTGGAAACCCCTTTTCCAACTCTTTACTCTGAAGTAGTATATTGTACTGGCTAGTTTTGTGTCAACTTGACACAGCTGGAGTTATCACAGAAAAAGGAGCTTTAGTTGAGGAAATGCCTCCATGAGATCCAACTGTAAGGCATTTTCTCAATTAGTGATCAAGAGGGAGAGGCCCCTTGTGGGTGGGACCATCTTTGGGCTGGTAGTCTTGGTTCTATAAGAGAACAGGCTGATCAAGCCAGGGGATTCCCAGCTGACATGAGTATTAGGGCAGAGATCTCACCAGTGTCCTCAATTAGAGCTGTCCTTCTGGGATACAGACAAGGATATGGGATGGGAAAGTAGGCAGGCTACACTGCCATGGGTGCAAGTGGAGAGGTGATAAAAATCTACTTCCAACCCTATGAAGTACATATATCAATTAATTAAAATGTTGGAATTTCTTATATTCTATCTAAATCCATAAACATTCTTTTTCCTATTTTTGTATTTTAGCTATACAAATGTTGTTCTTGTTTTTATTATCTTAACAATCTGTTTCTTACCTTTGGGCATTTGAATTGACCTTATAGTCAATTCAATAATTTGTAATAGTAATACCTCGGTTTATGGATGGAAAGATTTGTCTTATTTCATTCAAGATGCTAACATATCATAAATAACTGATTAAAAACACATATTTTAAGCCTGGTGTGGTGGCGCATGCCTTTAATCCCAGCACTCGGGAGGCAGAGGCAGGCAGATTTCTGAGTTCGAGGCCAGCCTAGTCTACAGAGTGAGTTCCAGGACAGCCAGGGCTACACAGAGAAACCCTGTCTTAAAAAACCAAATATATATATTTGCTCATGATTCTGATGAAAAAATAATCTAAGTTCAATTTGTAAGCATATTTGTCAAGAAGTTCATTTGAGTTTTCTGTTTCTGTGCAATAATAGGAAGGATGGGCTGAGGGATCTTTCTCAGTCTTTCTCATAAAGTAGCTAACTCATCCATGAGGATAGACTTTTATGAATTAAACAACTCTTAAACCAATGACCTCCTAAAGCCATTAGGGATAATATATAAATTTGTTATATTTTCAGAAAGTTTAAGAAAGACAACAGTCTACAAATAGCTATGATTGTATGATATCATTTTCCAAATATCTGGATCCCTGAGAGCTCATAGTGACTGAGCCACAAGCCAAGGAACATACACAAGCTGGACCTCGCTCTCCAGCACATGTGTAGAAGACATGCAGCTCAGTGTCCATGTAGAACCTCTAGTAACTGGAGCAGGGTCTGTCTCTAAGCTGTAGCCTGACTGTGAAATACATCCACCAACAAAGCTTCCTTGTCTGGCCACAGTGGGAGAGGAAGATGCCTAATCTTGCATAGATTTGATTGTGCCATGGTGGCAGGATACTGTGGAAGGGGCACCCTCTCTGAGAAAAAAGGGGGGGGCGTTAAGGATTCTGTGAGGGAGGGACAGAGAGGGGGCAGATTTGGGAATAAATAAGTGAATAAATAATAAAGATTAAACATTCATAGTTGGAAATGTACTCATTTATAAAATAACAAGCATGACATTCACATTATGGTAGTTGTGTTATAGAAACTAATTTTTATTGAAGATGATAATATTAGATCATTAAATATTTTAGATAGCTTATACATATACATACTTTCCATCCCCAAAACTTAACCTAATCTGATGACATTTATCAGAACACAAGTAGTCATTAAAGATAACATGGAAGGAAGGAATTCTTGATGCTAATTAATTCTGTATGGATTTACTTGAATTCTGGAGAGTTCATAGAGACTGAGCCACAAACCAAGTTTGCATAGTTTATATGTGCTTCAATAAGATTTTATAGATTTTTGTTTGTCTGTCAGTAAACTAGGAATCATATGTTCATTCTCTTCTTTGTATAGACTAAGTTTTAGAATAGTATGTATATATGTGGTCATATATATGTGAATAGTTTCATTTCTGTTGGGCTAAAATACTATGGGGAAAATTTAAGAATGAAAGGATGTATTCACTTTATAATCCCAAATTATAATTCATCATTGAGGTGGAGTCAAGAAAGGTGGTTTAGGCAATTTATCAAGTTCACAATTGAGACCAGAGACAATGAATACGTGCATATTTAGTGTTCAGCCAGCCAGCTTTCTCTACTATAATACACTTTTTTTTTTAACTTTTTTCAATTTTCTATAAGGTATTTTTTTAATTTACATTTCAAATGCTATCCCGAAAGTCCCCAATAACCTCCCCCCACCATGCTCCCCTACTCACCCACTCCCATTTCTTGGCCCTGGCATTCCCATGTACTGGGGCATATAAAGTTTGCAAGACCAAGGGGCCTCTCTTCCCAGTGATGGCCGACTAGGCCATCTTCTGCCACATATACAGCTAGAGACACGAGCTCTGGGGGTACTGGTTAGTTCATGTTGTTGTTCCACCTGTAGGATTGCAGACAATTTCAGATCCTTGGGTACTTTCTCTATCTCCTCCATTAGGAGCCCTGTGTTCCATCCAATAGCTGACTGTGAGCATCCAGTTCTGTGTTTGCCAGGCCCCGGCATAGCCTCACAAGAGACAGCTATATCAGGGTCCTTTCAGCAAAATCTTGGTGGCATATACAATAGTGTCTGTGTTTGTTTGCTGATTATGGGATGGATCCCTGGATGGGACAGTCTCTGGATGGCCGATCCTTTCATCTCAGCTTCAAACTTTGTCTCTGTAACTCCTTCCATGTGTATTTTGTTCCCAATTCTAAGAAGTGGCAAAGTATCCACACTTTGTTCTTCCTTCTTTTTGAGTTTCATGCGTTTTGCAAATTGTATCTTGTATCTTGGGTATTCTAAGTTTCTGGGCTAATATATGCTTATCAGTGATTGCATATCATGTGAAGGTTTTTTTGTTTTGTTTTGTTTGTTTGTTTGTTTGCTTGTTTTGTGATTGGGTTACCTAACTCAGGATGATAACCTACAGATCCATCCATTTGCCTAGGAATTTCATAAATTCATTATTTTTAATACCTAAGTAGTACTCCATTGTGTAAATGTACCACATTTTCTGTATCCATTCCTCTGATGAGGGACATCTAGGTTCTTTCCAGCTTCTGGCTATTATAAATAAGGCTGCTATGAACATAGTGGAGCCTGTGTTCTTATTACCAGTTGGAACATCTTCTGGCAAGGTATTGCTAGATCCTCCAGTAGTACTATATCCAATTTTCTGAGGAACCACCAAATCTGTCCATTGATGATAGTGGGGTGTTGAAGTGTCCCACTATTATTGTGTGAGGTGCAATGTGTGCTTTGAGCTTACTAAAGTTTCTTTAATGAATGTGGCTGCCCTTGCATTTGGAACATAGATATTCAGAATTGAGAGTTCATCTTGGAAGATTTTACCTTTGATGAGTATTAAGTGTCCCTCCTTGTCTTTTTTAATAACTTTGGGTTGGAAGTCCATTTTATTCGCTATTAGAATGGCTGCTCCATCTTGTTTCTTCAGACTGTTTGCTTGGAAAATTGTTTTCCAGCCTTTCACTCTGAGGTAGTATCTGTCTTTTTCCCTGAGGTGGGTTTCCTGTAAGCAGCAAAATGTTGGGTCCTGTTTGTGTAGTCAGTCTATTAGTCTATGTCTTTTTATTGGGGGAATTGACTCCATTGATATTAAGAGATACTATGGAAAAGTAATTGTTGCTTCTTGTTACTTTTTTTTTGTTAGAGTTGGCATTCTGTTCTTGTGGCTGTCTTCTTTTAGTTTTGTTAAAGGATTACTTTCTTGATTTTTCTAGGGTGTAGTTTCTGTCCTTGTTATTGGTGTTTTCCCATTATTATCCTTTGGAGGTCTGGATTCATGGAAAGATATTGTGTGAATTTTGTTTTGTCATGGAATACTTTGGTTTCTCCATCTATGGTAATTGAGTTTTGCTGGGTATAGTATCCTGGGCTAGCATTTGTGTTCTCTTAGTGTCTGTATTACATCTGTCTAGGATATTCTGTCTTTCATAGTCTCTGGTGAGAAATCTGATGTAATTCTAATAGGTCTGCCTTTATATGTGATCTGACCATTTCCCTTACTGCTTTTAATATTCTGTCTATTTAGTGCATTTGTTGTATTGATTATTGGTTCGGGAGGAATTTCTTTTCTGGTCCAGTCTATTTGGAGTTCTTGTATGTTCATGAGCATCTTTTTCTTTAGGTTGGGGAAGTTTTCTTCTAAAATTTTGTTAAAGATATTTACTGGCCCTTTAAGCTGAAAATCTTCATTCTCATCTATACCTATTAATCTTAGGTTTGGTCTTCTCACTGTGTCCTGGATTTCCTGGGTGTTTTGAGTTAAAATCTTTTTGCATTTTGCATTTTCTTTGCTTGTTGTGCCCACGTTTTCTATGGAGTCTTCTGCACCTGAGATTATCTCTTCCATCTCTTGTATTTTGTTGTTAATACTTGTATCTATGGTCCCTGATTTCTTTCCTAGGATTTCTATCTCCAGAGATCTCACCCTTTGCTACTCCTTTATTGTTTCAACTTCCATTTTTAGATCCTGGATGGTTTTGTTCAATTCCATTCCCTGTTTGGTAGTGTTTTCCTGTAACTCTCTAAGGGATTTTTATGTTTCCTTTTTAAGGGCTTGTAGCTGTTTACTTATGTTTTCCTGTATTTCCTTCTTAAAGTCCTCCATCATCATCATGAGAAGTGACTTTCGATCCATGTCTTGCTTTTCTAGTGTGATGGTGTATCCAGGACTTGTTATGGTGGGAGAGTTTGGTTCTGATGATGGTAAGTAACCTTGTCTTCTGTTGCTCCTGTTCTTTTTTTTTTTTTCTATTTTTATTAGGTATTTAGCTCATTTACATTTCCAATGCTATACCAAAAGTCCCCCATACCCACCCACCCCCACTCCCCTACCCACCCACTCCCCCTTTTTGGCCCTGGTGTTCCCCTGTACTGGGGCATATAAAGTTTGCAAGTCCAATGGGCCTCTCGTTCCAGTGATGGCCGACTAGGCCATCTTTTGATACATATGCAGCTAGAGTCAAGAGCTCCGGAGTACTGGTTAGTTCATAATGTTGTTCTACCTGTAGGGTTGCAGATCCCTTTAGCTCCTTGGGTACTTTCTCTAGCTCCTCCATTGGGAGCCCTGTGATCCATCCATTAGCTGACTGTGAGCATCCACTTCTGTGTTTGCTAGGCCCCGGCATAGTCTCACAAGAGACAGCTACATCTGGGTCCTTTCGATAAAATCTTGCTAGTGTATGCAATGGTGTCAGCGTTTGGAAGCTGATTATGGGGTGGATCCCTGGATATGGCAGTCTCTACATGGTCCATCCTTATGCTTGCCTCCTGCTATCTGATAATCTCAAGTGCTTGCTGCCCTCAATATATTTGATTGGAGCTTGTCCTTCCTATAATCCCAGTTGATTCAGAACTCTTCAGAGTCCAGCTTTCTCTGTGATCCTTTGATTGTGGGCTCCTGTGAACCTGAGATTCTGGGTGTGTCAGAGTTCTTGGCAGTCAAGCTTCCTCTGAGACCCTGAAATACTGGTGTGAACCAGCTTCTGTTATCCTGGGATCCTGTTATCCTAAGATCCTGGGTGTGTTACAGTGCCTGGAAGTGTTATCTCCTTTGAGGACCATGAAGCTGTCTGCTCTGTTTGAAACCAAGGTAAACCAGTACTGATCAAAAGGAAGCCAAGCCTTTCGTCAGGAAGGACTCCAGTGTCCTTGGTCCTGCTGTCACAGGCCTGTCACAATTGGATTGGGATTGATGTTGTATTCCCCTCACCAATGATCCCAAGATCACATGGAGAGTCTTCTGGGGACTGTGGGAGTGTCCACCGATTCCACGCCCAAAGTGACCCTGACCTGATGTTGGTGCTGACTGGAAGGGACTTGTGCCCCTGTTCAGGCCTGTTTTCTGCTTCCCTACTGCTGTCTCAGGTCCCGTGCAATTGGATTGTAACTGATGTTGTGTTCCACTCAGCAGTGATCCTAAGATCTCATGGAGAGTCCTCTGGAGACCATGGGGTGTCTGCCGCCTCCATGCCCTTGGTTACCTAGTGCTGGTGGAGACTAGAAGGGACTTGTGCCCCTGGTCAGGCAGCTTTTCTGCTTCCCTACTGCTGTCTCAGGTTCAGTGCAATTGGATTGGAACCAATGTTGTGTTCCACTCACCGGTGATCCTAAGATTGCATGAATGGTCCTCTAGGGACCTTGGGGGTGTCTGCTGACTCTGTGCCATAGGTAACCTGATGCTGACGCCAAGCAG
The DNA here is from genome assembly GCF_000001635.26 of Mus musculus. Lineage (NCBI taxonomy): Eukaryota > Metazoa > Chordata > Mammalia > Rodentia > Muridae > Mus > Mus musculus. Next base: position 22,395,705 of record NC_000081.6, on the reverse strand, counting down.
AAGGCTCTTATACAGTTCTAGGCAAACAAATTAAAACAAACAAAGCAAAACAGGAAATAATGTTCTACTCTCAGACTATGTCTTGTCACATCGCTTAAAGAAGTCAAGGTAATTTGCCATGGACATAATCCCTGGACAATTTGATATAGCAAGACTTCAGAAAGCCTTGTTTCAGGTTGATCTAAGTTACATCAAATTGATAATTAAAACCCACATTTTGGTGAGAAAAGTAGTTATTATAGAAGTAGATATCATTTTTCTATTCAATGAATTCAATGTAACATTTCCATGTTATATCATCTGTTCAGGACTAGTTTTATTTCTTGCCTGATAGCGTAAATCATAAAATTTGTAAAATAACTATATAGGTAGTGTATTAGTCAGGGTTCTCTAGAGTCACAGAACTTATGGACAGTCTCTAGATAATAAAGGAATTTATTGATGGTTTACAGTCGGCAGCCCAATTCCCAACAATGGTTCAGTCGCAGCTGTGAATGGAAGTTCAAGGATCTAGCAGTTACTCAGTCTCACGCAGCAAGCAGGCGAAGGAGCAAGAGCAAGAGCTAGACTCCCTTCTTCCAATGTCCTTATATTGTCTCCAGCAGAAGGTGTAGCCCAGATTAAAGGCGTGTTTCTTAAACTCTGAGATTCAATCTTCTGGAATCCATAGCCACTAAGGCTCAAGATCTCCATACCAAGATCCAGATAAGGATCTCCAAGCCTCCAGATAAGGGTCACTGGTGAGCCTTCCAATTCTGGATTGTAGTTCATTCCAAATATAGTCAAGTTGACAACCAGGAATAGCCACTACAGGTAGCTATAATTAAAATAAGAGTATAAAAATAAAATTTATATTCTCTTCTAAAACATAAAAATTCAGAATCACTGGAAATACTAGAGCAAATATTAGATTTATTTCTGAAACATGAACATTACAGAAAAATTTTAAATTTGTCATAATTCCTGAGGTATTCTGATGTTCATTTTAAATGTTTTTAATACTAGAAAATTTTAGGTAACATTAAATTAGAAATACTTTATTTAAGATATATGATTCAATCTCAGTTTTTATGTTCAGGAAAACTTGTGGATGAAAATATGAGAAAGAATTTGGTAGGCAAAATAGAAAACCCTTCCATAATTTTCACATAATTCATAGAAGGAAAGAGAATGTTACATAGCCCAAGGGAGTAAGATGTAATATGGCATTAATGTTCAACTCTATTCCTTTAAGATGTATAGACAACCCTGCATCATGTGGATGGCCATAATATAATTTTAAGTGAAGTTAAAATATGAAAGAGAAGAGCAGAGTCTAGAACTATAGTAGAATCTGAGAAGAACTTTTCTATCCATGGCCATTCCTGAAGATGAAAGACATTCAGTGCAATTGTTGAAAAGTATACCGAATATTTAGCTTCATCAGTTATGAAGTGAATTGTACATTCTATTCTTTGTGTATCTCACTTGTCCACTTGGTACCATATTTCTTGAATCTTTTCTTCTATTAATGGATACATGGATTCATTATGTAACTCTAATGTTATAATTATTTCTTGGACATATGAAAACATATATCTACTTAACATATCAATTATTATTTTCTTTTAGATATACTGAGATTTTTCTGGGGGTAATTTTCTAGGAAGGTTGGCAGTTCTTTCCCTAACAGCTACAAGTATTTCACTTCTACTAACTCTATGTGAACATTGTTTTACACCAACTACAGATCAGTATTCATTATATCGTACCTAGGATATTGTGGATTTAGGCAAGTTGCAAGCTGTACTTCATTGATGACAAGTGATTTTAATTACTTTGTACATTTTTAAATATGTAAGTTGCTCATTTTGTTTCGTAAAGATATTTTTATGTCTTGAATAATAGCTATTTGTAACTTTATTCACTTTTAGGCAGTGTTTCTGTTAGGTACTGAATCAAATCATCTATTATATATGTTAATTAGTTGTCAAATATAATTTGTAACTCAAATTTTGAGTTGTAGAACTTCAGACATTTGCCACATTTGTGGAATTACAGACTTATACCTGGCTTATGTTTTGCCAGGGCTTAAATCCAGGATGAAAATCATGCTAGGTAAAACTTTATCAACTGAGCTACACTCCAGCTTTGGGTAACTTTTTAATAGCTGTTACAACTTTAAATTCATGTAATGTCTACTTTCTGTCTCCTATGCTAAATGCCATTAAAGATGTATAATTAAAATGTCTTCTTCCAAATAATATTTAGGAATTCAAGGTCTTAGAACTTGATCAATGTGTTCAGACTCCCAGTGTTACTTTCTTCAGGGAGAGATCTTAATCTGCCATAAAATGTGAAATGTCAGCGCTCTTTGACATTAAAAGCTTGCACAGCTATCTGAAACAGAATTATCCAAAATGATATGGCAAATCTTTCCCACTTCTGTCATCCCTATACTGCTTTAAATTGAAGAATTTGGGGACAATTGCATGCCTTACCTCTGCCTTTCTCCAAATGCCCTGCTTTTGCTATTACAGTCTCTGTGTAACTATCATTCCTTTATGAGTATTTGAATTCCTTTTAAATTTCTAGAATTTCTGATTGCTAACATGTTCTGGTATAAAACAAAAACGTGCTACTCTATAGTTCTGAAGGTAATAATTGTCTTCTACAAATTAATATCAGAGTGTTTGTGAAGCTGCACTGTGAGGAGCGGGTGTGGTGGCAGTCCCAAAGGCACCAGGGACTGCAGCTAAGTCGTATGATTTGCACCTGTCTTCCTCATATAAGCCACAAACATCTTGAGAGCTGCACAGGTGTACCAGGATACGGGTGAATCCATTTTGATGGAGATATGCCCCTGCTGCCCTGATTAGCTGAAGCTGAGTGCCTGGTGAGGTGGCATGGCCTGCTGTGCGTGGATGGGAACTGAGAGTATAAAAGAGTGAGAGGCCCAGGGTTCGGGGGAGATATAAACAAGGGAGATATATAAACAAGGGAGATATAAACAAGGGAGATATAAACAAGGGAAATATAAACAAGAAGAAACAGGACTGAATAAACGTGTGCAGAAGGATCCTGTTGCAGCGTCGTTCTTCCTAGCCATTTGAGCGCGCACAAGACTGCACTTTCTTTTAAAAGCTCTACAGAACAACCCTTTTTTGTTTTTATTTTTCAATGCTAAAGTCACTTTGGAGACTTTATATGAATGCTCTATTAATTACTTTTTTTTTTTTTTTTTTTTTTTTTTTTTGGTTTTTCGAGACAGGGTTTCTCTTTATAGCTCTGGCTGTCCTGGAGCTCACTTTGTAGACCAGGCTGGCCTCGAACTCAGAAATCCGCCTGCCTCTGCCTCCCGAGTGCTGGGATTAAAGGTGTGCGCCACCATGCCCCGGCTAATTACTTTTATTATCTGTAATAAAATACTTTCTAAAAATCTACCTTGAGAAGAAACGAGTTTAACCTGGTTTAATGTTCACAGGGTATGTAATCCCATCATGAAGGTTTGGCAGTAGGAGCATGGAAGTTAATAATCACATTTGACCAGCACACAGGAAGCAGAGAAAGAAAAGAGAGGGGTTGGGGAAAGAAGGAGGAAGGAGAGGAGAATAAGGAGGAGGAGAAGAATAAGAAGGACAGAAGAAGGAGGAGGAGGAGGAAGAGCAGGAGGAAAAGGAGGAGGAGGAGGAGGAGGAGGAAAACTATAAAACCTTAAAGCCCTCCCACAGTGACTACGTATTCTAGCAAGGCTTTCAGTATTATTTCATTAACAGCATTAATGAACATATAGAATCTAAAAAACTAACTTTGTAGATAAAAAGAAATGATTCTTGGGAGAAAAGAAGATTAGGCTGCCATTGACTAATAGGTACAAGTCTACTTTTCATGGGGGAAATAAGTTCTCCTGCTCTATTGTACCACTAGAGAACTAAGACTAATTAGGTTGAATGCAATATTGCAAGAATGATTCAAATGCACCCTTCCCGTTCTAACCACCAAAGGAGGCTGTGATCTTGACACCCAAAGATTCAAAATTGAAATGACCTGCAATTATACAACACAGGCTCAAAGACGCAGAGTGTGAAAGAAAGCTCAGAAAGTAGAGTACCACATATAACTCGTCCTTTTGAGGGAAGAGATGGAATTACTTAAGTAATTGAAAAGTCATGAAAAGTCAACTAAAAACAAAATTTAGAAATGTTAACCAGAGGACAAACTCAGGACTAAGAGTTTAAATCATATGGTAAGAAATAACTATTTTCTGTGTTTTTAATTCTATTATTAATGCAAACAGCAATTTCCATGCAACATTTGGAGAAAAAAATATCCCTACCATTGAGGAACAAAGCAACATATTATTAGTTTTATTTATAAAAGAAAATTAAAAGTATCTCAAACAATTCAAAACAAAGACTATTAATTCAAAAAGACAGTTTAGCATATTATCTTTCAAGTAGAGATATTATCAATTCAGATTTGTCAGAAGTTTGCTATATCAGAAATTAGTAAATATAACACTGACTTTAAAAATCATTAACAATATACTATATTGGGATATAAATATTGAGAATACATGAAATAAAAATATAGGACTATATGGTTTTGAAGAGAAGTGGGTGAGATATATATAATATTTGATAAGGCAGTTCATACTTTGATAGTCATCCAGCCAAATATGTATAGTAAAATTTTTAAAATAAAACTGAATATTTTAAATAGAATATAAAATTTTAAGTTAATAAAAACTGTAGAGAAGGGAATTATTAAATAAAAATCAAATTATCAAGACAAATTACAAGCAGAAGTTGTATATACCTGTGTGAATCTAATCTCTACCACATATGTAAACACATCAATTCTTTTTTAGTGGTTTGTGCAGAAGTTACATAAATTTTGACACAATAGTAGTTCTAGTAGTTCTACAAAAACAAATAAAATAGGAGATGAGGTTAGCATACATTATGTGGTATCCATCAACACTGTATTCCTATTGCCCACAGATACTGAAATCTATGGACATTGCTTAGTTACTTCATTTTAACATGGCTTGAGGCCTCTTTCTTGACTTTTGCTCTTCTGAAAGAATGTACATTGATTTAGCCATTTTTGGAGATGATTTGCAATTAGTCGCTGATGACATGCTGACTCCCTCTCCCCTTTAAGGATTTCATTAAGCAGAACGTACAGTGTAACTTTAATATAATTTAGCTCATACTGCTCCAGTGTGATACATCCTATTTAAAACCATGACCCACTTAAAAGATGATTGAGAAACATCTAACAGAGCCATTCATTTTCTTCATTTACTCTCTGAGGAGTTTAGATTGACACAGAAATAGAAGTTTGAATGGCTCTGAAAATTTCCATTGAAGATCACAAAGGCTAATCAAAAACTCCTCCCATGAATGTGATGATGAAGGACAGCATGTTTTCATCAGAAGATGGTGAATATCACAGTACTGTTAAGATTTAGACACTTGATTTTTAATAGATTGTTAACTGCTTCTTAAGCTTTGTGCATAACGAAAATTAAGAAATATGAGATGAGTCATTCTGACACAACTTCATGCATTATAGGAAAACGGGATCATATTGTGTAACACTCTAAATTTCTAGGTTTGAGGTACTTAATTAACTATTTAATGGTTTACATTTTGATATTATATGAGTCTCTATGATAAAATTTAGAGACTATGAATAATGTGATATCATATGTTTCATATGTGTATCATCTTCCACATTTATGTGAAAGTGTTTTGTTATTATTAACTTCAAATTTCTTTTCTCTATAAAATCCTAGCATCCTCAGTGAATCCACTCTAGAATATAAGTGAAACATACAAATGACAAACAAAAAGAAGGAGGAGGTGGAGGAGGAGGAGGAGGAAAAAGAAGAAGAAAAAGAAGAAGAAAAAGATGAGAAGAATTTAATGACAAAACTAGTCAGGTAGGCAATTCTAGATCTAATATGATATTTTGTTCAACTAACTTAGATAATGCTAAACATTGTCAAAATAATGTGTCAAAAACTGGACCTATAAACCCAAAACTCTGTAGTTTTAGAAACCTGTTTCAGAAATCAATGGCTTTCAGAAAATATTCATATAATTTATAACAAAAAGTGGACAAGTTTATAAGTAGAAGAAATTAATAGGTAATTCAGCATAGGAATATTCTATTACAAAAGGATCCAATCTATAGGTATTGATTGTAATATAAGTAACTTCAACACTAATAAACACTCTTGGTGAATGAAAGATTCAGGAGTGGACAGTAATCTGTCACAAGGTCCCATGACCATGTAGAGGCAGATGCACTCTATTTTGTCCACAAACCTAATCAGAGACATTTATCCTCAAAAATGCTCCCTGATGGTCCCCAGCTGCTGCACAATACCCTTCACACTCTCATTACAGAGAAAATTCTGTGGTTGAAGAAGAAAAAAAAAATGAAGAAGAAAAATAAAGTGTGGATGCTTCCATCCATCTTAGAAGGGAGAACAAAATACAGAAAGTAGAGGGTGAAAGGGACAAGGAAGAAAGGAGAGGAGGACGGGTGAGAAGGATCAGGTACTGGAGGAAACAGGGATGATAGACAGAGGGTCAGAAAACTGAACAGATGAGTGTAGCAATGAGGGATGGGGAGCAGAGTGTAGCCACCAGAAAGTCCCAGATATCAGGAAAGCAAGAGGCTCCCAGGAACCCACAGGGATGATATTAGCTGAAATGCCCAACAAAAGGAAGGAAGAACCTATACAGACGAGATCCAGAGGTTAGGAAAGGCCCCAGGTTGGGGGATGAGGCCACTCACTTATCTCCAAATTTTTAACCCAGAATTGTTCCCATCTAGAGGAAATGCTGGGGAAAAAATGTGGAGAAGCAACTGATGGAAAGGCCATCCAGAAACTGCCCCACCTGAGGATCTATATACAGACACCAAACCCAGACACTATTGCAGATGCCAAGATGTGCTTGCTGACAAGAGCATGACACAGCTCTGCCAGAGCCTGACAAATACAATGAGGATACTAACAGCCAACCACCGGACTGAGCACGGGGACCCCAATGGAGGAGTTAGGGAAAGGACTGAAGGATCTGAAGGGTTTGCTACTCCATAGGAAGAACTGCAATATCAACTAACCAGATTCCCCCAGATCTCCCAGTGATTAAACCACCAACCAAAGAGTACACATGGAGGGACCCATGGCTCCAGCTGCATATGTAGCAGAGAATGACCTTATCTGGCATCATTGGGAGGGGACACCCATGGTCTTGTGAAAGCTCAATGCCCCACTGTAGGGAAATGCCAGGGTTGTGAGGTGGGATTGGGTGAGTGGGTGGAGGCACACCCTCATAGAAGCAAGCGGGGCATGAGATAGGGGATTTGTGGAGGGGAAACTGGGAAGAGGGATAACATTTAAAATGTAACTAAAGAAAATATCCAATAAAAAATTATGATGGCCTATAGCAAAGGAGGAGAGAATAGGTGACGATTCTACCAAAGGTAAAACTCTGAGAAAGAGTGAAAAAATGGGAGAGTTTGCCAGCCCAACATGAAGGAAGAAGCAAACGACAGGACTAGAAATTAGGAAACAAAGAACATGTCAGAACTTAGAGTAGAATAAATGGATTAATAAGTCATAAGAACTAGTTGGGAACATATAAGGTAAGGACTGAACTATGATAAATAATTAAAAGTTCCCATGTTTTTATTCAGAACTGGGGCAGACATAGAAAGTCATATGATTATAAATCTATCTATCTATCTATCTATCTATCTATCTATCTATCTATCTATCATCTATCTATCTATCTATCTATCTATCATATCATCTATCTAAAGTCTATCTACCTATTTGTCTATCTTTCTGTCTGTCCATCCTATGTCTATCTATCTATCTATTATCTATCTATTTATCTCTCTGTCAATTTTTCTATTTAATATTTATGTTCTGTGTTTTCCGTTCCTATTGAATTTTGAACAAATGTAATGACATTATTAGATGCTGTGCATACTGAGGAAATAGCCACAGGAATGCAACCTTAAAGGAGACTGTGTTATCCTTGGTATTCTCTCTATGCTTCTTGGCTCACTGTGTATGCAGTTTCAAACATATTATGTAGCTAGAGGTTACCTTGTTCTTCCTGAGAGCTGGAATTATAAGCATGGACCACCATATCTGGCTTAGGTGAACGCATGTCTCAAACTTAGTCCTTTGTTAGTACCGGACATGTACTCTACTAACCTTCACCCCTATCTCTTTATTTAAAATAAAACATCGTTTATTTTAAGAACGTTTTCTCACAGAATTTAAAGAAAAGAAATATTTCTTAAAGTCATATCCCTTGACTTTTTCATATCTTTCAGAATTTCTTGTGATTTTGCTTTAAGTAAGTCAATTTCCTCCTCTCATTCACTCAATGTTTTACCTATGCAAGTAAAATCATCCAATAGACCCTAAGTTTTGCTTGTTTAATGTAAGTTTAGACTGTATTTTAACTTACTCAAGTAACATGTTGCTGAACGCTCTGCACTTCATGTCAAGCCCACTTACCCACAGTCTCAAAAGAGCATGGCTCTCTCTGTCTTTACTGAATTTAGAGACACTTTTAAACAAAATTCTGGTTCTCTGACAACCACCCAGTCTTAAACCTAATGTCACATAATTGTGTATTTTTTGTTCCAGAACCATTTGCCATCCAGTTACATATCTCTGCTGCAATTATCTCTTGTAATTATGCAGTTCATTTAAAAACTTAATGATACAAGGGAACAATGGCTTTTTAAAAATAATTCTTTCAAGAAGGGACAATATTAATGTGATCCATAATATACTCACCAGTACCTTTATCCCACTCACTTCTTTATAACTATAGATGTGACAGCATCTGTCTCACAATTTCACAGGAACAAGAACCTTTCTTCAAGCAGTGTTCGTGCCACTTCCGTTCTACCTGAGTATCCTGTGAGATAGTGATGTTCTGTCAGATTTCAATACTGTATTCATGGAATGTGTTCCTCAAGACAGAAAGAAAGCTGCCAGGCTTTCTAACTATCAGGGGAGGAACAAGCCTAATAATCTATGAAGTATCCCACTAGCAGACACAAGCCAGCAAACCTGCACATATTAAGGTAAAAATAAATACAAGAAACACAGCTACCCAAATGCAGAGTTGATGTAGGTAAAACTGACAAGAAACATACATACACACACTGGCATACTTCAGTGGCCATCCATCATAGCAAGTTTAAATGAATTTCAATATGCCCAGTCATTTATTCATGAGAACAAAAATGTGATCTCTTCAAAAGCCAATGTCAGAGTTTAGTCAAAAAGAATTCACTCTTCTCACTTGATGAGAATATTCACAGAATGATAAAATGGAGAGGCTAGATTCTCAGTAATGGTTCTGTAGACTGGGCTCTTTCTGTCTTTTCTTACTATACATTCTCAGCAGGTCAATTTGGATTTTCACACTCACTGACTTATGGCTGCTATAAAGCTTCTGTGTCTCCATATAGCAATCGCTTGTGTAAACGAAAAGGTTGCAAATGAGAGAGAAAAAAACTCTTTTATATTACAAGTTACTAGAATCAGAAACACTAAACTAAGTGAGTTCTACTTGAGTCCCATTGAGCTCCTCTACTTGTGTTTAGAAAGCATAGGCTAGGAATTAGACTCACACACACACACACACACACACACACACACACACACTCTATATGTAGTTCAATTTAATAAGTTATACAACTTTTAAGAAAGTGGTTTAAAAATATCAAAATTTTTTGACTGCTCCCCAGGGTCATAAAATAGTTGTTATATCTTAAGACTCATATGGGAATATGGATTTTATGTTAATAGCTGTTTATAATTGGTAACTTAATTTCCTTAAATTTCTGGTAATTTGAGGTCATGAAAAACTAGAAAAATAAAGTACAATTTACTACAAGTAGTAACAAAAGCATTAACCTTATAGTCTGACATATCATTCCTAATGAGGGTTCTCAGATAGATAATGTGAGAATGTATTTAAAAACACAGGGTATGCTATTTTGTAGCTATTGAGCTAACAGCCTCATGTTCCTCCTTCAAGAAATCTGTGCTCTCACCAGCTTCATGAACGTTATTATGCAAGCTGTGAGTTTTGCAAGCTCCTCGGAGAACAGTTGTACCACACAACTAAAAGGTCCCTAAGAGAAAAAACAAACAAAAACAAAAAAAACTAAACAAAACAAAATTGTCCTTTGCTAATTTCACTGGTGACTACCAGGATCTTCATAGACATCAATACCACAAGTGCACCTCTCTTTTGTGAAACTTCATGTTTATTTGTAACCTATTAAATTCTATCTTATTAATTCTGTAAGCGCTGAAAAATTCTAAAATATTTTTAACTTCCTTCCTTCCTTCTTTCCTTCCTTCCTTCCTTCCTTCCTTCCTTCCTTCCTTCCTTCCTTCCTTCCTTTCTCTATTTTATTTTTCTTTCTCTCTTTCATATGTGTGCTCAAGTTCCACAGCACATGTTTGAAGGTAGGAGAACCACCTGTAGGAGTTGATAGCTTCTTCCACTGTGTGGGATGCAAAGATCATATCATCAGCATTGGCAGGAAGCAGCTGAGTATACTGAACGATCTTGAGCCTCTGATCTCTAGTTTATTTATAAGACCCAATTGCATAGTAAATAGTTGTTGTTATGTATTGTTCAGGGGATAGTGACAAGAAAAAAAATATCTTCACATATATTCTTGAGTAGTGTGTTTGAACTAGCTTTCCCCGAATCGATGTGAATAGAAATAACACTTTATTATGTAGAGATAAAATATAGTGGAGTTAATTTATTGCAGAAGTTTAGATTTTGCTCAAGGCAATAAAGAACTGAGGAAATAGAAATATTTATTCACAGACATGCACACACACATATACACACACTTCACTTTATAAAGTGTAGGAATGATAATATAGTCAGAGTGAAGGTAGTACATTAATCTAAACTGCCACTTCTAGTAACTGCAAAAGCAAACTCCTGGACTGAACAGCCTGAAGCGCTTGAAAAACCTATTGGAAGGAGCCAGAATGTTACCATGTATTATCTGTTTATTGCTGCATTTAGCTGGCTTATTTCAAGAATTAATGATCTCAAACAAAATCTAGCCAATTTTCAAGCTGAGTCTGAACAGGACAGAAGTTCAGAAATTTGGGGTTTGATAGCACTGAGTGGCCAATTGTTTTATCACCCATATCCTGGAAGATAGCTCTGCTGTGCCAAACTTCTTGAAACGCTTCATACATCTTCTCATGCCAGCAAATGAATGTGTGTGCAAAGGCTAATTGACAGTGAATCTTTGCAAACATGTCTATCTCTTTCATGGTTTGGTATTGAAATGGACAAACTCAAGATGAAAAGGAATATACTTACTAAAAATGAAGCTACATCATAAGTAAAACTGTAATAATCATTTCCAGAAAAGAACATTGGGTATGGTCTACAAAACAAGAATATAGCTGTATATAAATAAACAAGCAATGTTGGCCTTGGTGAACCTAAGGACATCTGTGGAGAGCCGTGCCGTGAGCAATCACCATTATAAGATGGCGCTGGCTTCCACTGCGCCTAACTAGTAAACAAGCCTTATGCGCAAGTGCAAGAGTGAATTCACGCCTAGTCACTGCCCATCTCGGGGCGCAGTAATGGGGTGATGGGCAAGCAACTAATCAGGTGCTGTCACGCCACATCAGGTGCTGAAACGTCACCCTGCGGGCTATATAAGCAGCACCATTTTCTGGGTTCGGGTCTTCCTGAGAAGTAAGCAATAAAAGCTTTGCCGTAGAAGGATCCGGTTGTCCGAGTGAATTCTTGCCAGCGAGATACTAGCTCGGGTGAGAGGCATCCTGCTTCCCCTTGGAGGTCTGTGGGTCCCCAAGAATTACAAGCTTAGAAAGCTGCTCTAAAAATCTCTTCCCAGTCTGGTCCCTTAAATAAATATTAGAAATATAGAAGAATACACTCAAAAAGACAGAGCCATTAAATAATATTTAAATAAAACTAAATATAGAAAAAGGCAATCAAATTGGTGAAAGATATGAATAAAACTATCTAGTACCTGAAAAGGAAATAGAAACAATAAAGAAGACACAAACTGGAGCACAGCTGACAGAGGTGAGTTGTGCATGGTCCCCTGACCTCCATTGGGTGGGACTGGCACTGCCTCTTGGTCCTGAGACTTGCGGGACTGCAAGAGCTTCCTGCTCTTGGAGAACTGTGGGAACCCAAGAATCACAAGCTTGAAAAGCTGCCCCAACTATCCCCTCCCACTCTGGTTTTCCTGGGGCACAGCCAGCAGAGACTGTAGGGGACCCAAGTACTACAAGCTTGGAACAGTCCCCCACCAATCCCTTGACAGTGAGGTCTACCTGAGGCACAACCAGCAGAATCCAGTCAGGTCCCCTGACCTTCATTATCTGGCTCAAGATTCCCCCTGCCTTTCTAAGAAGTACTGTCATCATAAGGATCATCTATCCAATCCTAGGGAAAACCAGATGCTGAAAGGACAAAGTAGGAATAAAATCAACAAGACTTAGGGCAATATGGCACCATCAGAGCCCAGCTTTCCTGCTACAATAAGCACTGGATATCCTAAGGAAACAAGGCCTAAGAAGATGATCTTAAACCAACCTTATGAAGTTGATAGAGACCCTTAAATAGGACATGAATAAGTCCCGTAAGAAATATATAAAAAAATGTATTCAAACAGAGCCACTAAAACAAGAATCATTTAATCCCAGCACTTGGGAGGCAGAGGCAGGCAGATTTCTGAGTTCGAGGCCAGCTTGGTCTACAAAGTAAGTTCCGGGACAGCCAAGGCTACACAGAGAAACCCTGTCTCAAAAAAAAAAACCAAAACAAAACAACACAAGAAGCAAATAAATATAAAGAAATTCAGAAAATGCAACCAAATAGGTGAAGGATATGAATAAAACTGTCCAACACTTGAAAAAAAGGAAATAGAAACAGTAAGAAACTTATAGAGAAGAAAGTGGGGGAAAGCCTCAAAGATATGGGCACAGGGGAAAAATTCCTGAATAGAAAAGCAATGGCTTGTGCTGTAAGATCTAGAATTGACAAATGGGACCTCATGAAACTGCAATGCTTCTACAAGGCAAAAGACACTGTCAATAAGGCAAAAAGGACACCAACAGATTGGTAAAGGATCTTTACCTATCCTAAATCAGATAGGGGACTAATATCCAATATATATAAAGAACTCAAGAAAGTGGACTCCAGAAAATCAAGTAACCCCATTAAAAAATGGGGCTCAGAGCTAAACAAAGAATTCTCACCTGAGGAATACCAAATGGCTGAGAAGTACCTGAAAAAATGATCAGCATCCTTAATCATCAGAGAAATGCAAATCAAAACAATCCTGAGATTCCATCTCACACCAGTCAGAATGGCTAAGATCAAAAATTCAGGTGGCAGCACATGCTGGCGAGGATGTGGAGAAAGAGGAACACTCCTCCATTGTTGGTGGGATTGCAAGCTTGTATAACCACTCTGGAAATCAGTCTGGTGGTTCCTCAGAAAATTGGACATAGTACTACCCGAGGATCCTGCAATACCTCTCCTTGGCATATATCCAGAAGATGTCCCAACCGGTAAGAAGGACACATGCTCTACTATGTTCATAGCAGCCTTATTTATAATAGCCAGATGCTGGAAAGAAACCAGATGCCCCTCAACAGAGGAATGGATACAAAAAATGTGGTACATTTACACAACGGAGTACTACTCAGCTATTAAAAGGAATGAATTTATGAAATTCCTAGGCAAATGGTTGGACCTGGAGGGCATCATCCTGAGTGAGGTAACACAATCAGAAAAGAATTCAAATGATATGTACTCGCTGATAAGTGGATATTAGTCCAGAAACTTAGGATACCCGAGATATAAGATACAATTTGCAAAACACATGAAACTGAAGAAGAACAAAGACCAAAGTGTGGACACTTTTCCCCTTCTTAGAATTGGAAACAATCACCCATGGAAGGAGTTACAGAGACAAAGTTTGGAGCTGAGACAAATGGATGGACCATCTAGAGACTGCCATATCCAGGGATCCATCCCATAATTAGCCTCCAAATGATGACACCATTGCATACACTAGCAAGCGTTTGCTGAAAGGACCCTGATATAGCTGTCCCTTGTGAGACTAGGCCAGAGCCTAGCAAACACATAAGTGGATGCTCACAGTCAGCTATTGGATGGATCACAGGGCCCCCAATGGAGGAGCTAGAGAAAGTATCCAAGGAGCTAAAAAGATCTGCAACCCTGCAGGTGCAACAACATTATGAACTAACCAGTTCCCTGGAGCTTTTGACTCTAGCTGCATATGTATCAAAAGATGGTCTAGTCGGCCATCACTGGAAAGAGAGGCCCATTGGACTTGCAAACTTTATATGCCCCAGTACAGGGGAATGCCAGTGCCAAAAAGTGGGAATGGGTGGGTAGGGGAGTGGGGGGGAGGGCATGGGGGACTTTTGGGCTAGCATTGGAAATGTAATTGAGGAAACTACGTAATAAAAGAAAAAAACTAAATCAGAAAAAAAAAAAAAGAAAGAAAGAAAGAAACAGTAAGAAAAAACACAGACTAACTAAGGCATTCCTGGAGATTGAAAACCTAGGAAAGAGAATGGGAACTACAGACATAATCATCTCCATTAAACTATGAGATGGAAGAGATAATCTCAGGCATAGAAGATAGGATAGAAGAAATTCATACATCAGTCAAATAAAATGGTAACTCTAGAAAATTCAGGTAAACTATCTAAATATTTCTCTATCCTCTAAGGAAACAAAACAAGTCTCTGAAACAAACAAACAAACAAAACAAAGCAAAACAAAGAACAAAACAAAACACAACCAGAGTAAAATGGTTTTGGCATATATTTCCACAAGAGTTTCACAGAAGAGTTAATAGCAATATTTCTGAAATTTTTCTACAAAAATAAGAAAGGAACATCGCCAAACTTATTCTATGAGACTACCAACACCATTAATACCTAAACCACACAAAAACTCAACAAAGAAAGAAGATTTCAGATGGATTTCTCTCATAATCATTGATGAAAAATGCTCAATAAAATACTTGTAAACCAAATCCAAGAATGCATCAGAGACGTCATCCACAATGATGAAATAGGGTTCAATCCAGTGATGCAAGGGTTGGTCAATATATGAAAATCATTCAATGTAATCACCATATAAGCAAACTGAAAGAAAAAATAGAGCGTGTGGCCTTCTCATTAGCTGCTAAATATGCCTCTAAGAAAACCCAGCACCTGTGCATGTTAAAAGGGTCAGAGATCAGGAACTCAAGGTACATACCTAATCATGAAAAGGATAATATACAGCCAGCTAATAGCTGTCCTCAAAGTAAACTGAGAGAAACTTAAAGCAATTACACAAAAACTAGGAACAAACAAGGCTGTCTTCTTTCTCCCTACCCCTTCAATATAGTACTTGATACTTAGCTAGAGCAAAAAGAAAACTGATGGAGAACAGAGAGATAGAAATTGGAAAAGAAAATGTCAAAATACCACTATTTGCAGATAATATGACAGTATATATAAGTTCAAAAAGACTTCTACTAGAGAACTCCTACATCTGACAAACACATACAGCAAAGCAGCTGTTTAAAAATTAGCTTAAAGAAATCATTAGTCCTATTTATACAAATTATAATTGATCTGAGAAAAAATTAGGGACACAATACTAGCTACAATAGCCATAAAAATATAAAATATCTTTGTGTAACTTAAACAAGTGAAACTCAAAAGAACTTCAAGTCTCTGGAGAACAAAACTGAGGAATATATCAGAAGATGGAAAGAACTCCCATGCTCATGAATAGAAAAATGGCCACCTTATTAAAAGCAATCTATACAATCAATGCAATCTCCATCAAAATTCTAACACAAATTTATAGACTTGAAAGAGTAATTCTCAGCACCATAGGAAAAAACAAAAAATCCAGGATAGACAAAAAATCCTGAAAAATAAAAGAAGTTCAAAGCACTAGGAATAAAAATGGCATGGTATAGGTAGAGAAACAGATGTGTTGATCAATGGAATCGAAAGACATAAAGGTAAACATACACACCAATTGAACTGGCTGGGTTTGTGTGTCAACTTGATACAAGCTGGAGTTATCACAGAGAAAGGAGCCTCCCTTGAGGAAATATCTCCTTGAGATCCAGCTGTAAGGCATTTTCTCAATTAGTCATCAAGAGTTGAGGGCTTATTGTGGGTGGTGCCATCCCTGATGGTCCTGGGTTCTATAAGAAAACAAGCTGAGCAAGCCAGGGGGAAGCAAGCCACTAAGTAACATCCCTCCATGGCCTCTGCATCAGCTCCTGCTTCCTGACCTGCCTGAGTTCTAGTCCTGACTTCCAGTGGTGATGAACAGCAATGTGAAACTGTAAACTGAATAAATCCTTTCCTCCCCAACTTGCTTGTTGGTCATGATGTTTTGTGTAGGAATAAAAACTCTGACTAAGATACCTATGGACACTTACTTTTTGACAAAGAAGCCAAAAACTATACAATGGGAAAGGGGGAGTACCTTCAAAAACTGGTGTTGCTCTATCCAGATGTCTGCATGTAGAAGTATACAAATAGATCCATGTTTTCACACTGCACAAAACTCAAGTACAAATGGATCAAAGACCTCAACATAAAACCAGATACACTTTATCAGATAGTGAGGAATAGCCTTGAAGTCTTTGGTACAAGATACAGCTTCCTGAACAAAACACCAATGACTCAGATACTGTTAACAACTGTTAATAAATGATACCTCATGAAACTGAAAACATTCTGTAATTTATAGGAGAATGTTGATAGAACAAAATAACAAGGAAGAGATCTTCATGAACCCTATATCTGACAGAGGTAAAATATCAAAAATATATAAAGAACTCAAGAAATTAGACACCAACAAATCAAAAAGCCCAATATTTTAAAATGGGTTATAGAGCTAAACAGGGAATTATCATCAAATGAGTCTTGAATGGCTGAGAAAGCACTTAAGGGTATGTTCAATATCCTTGGTCATCTGGGAAATGCAAATCAATCAAAAGGTCTCTGTGATTAGATCTTACACCCATCAGAATGGCTAAGATTAAAAACTCAAGGGACAGTACATATCAGTGGTTGTGTAGCAAAGAGAATACTCCTCTGTTGCTGGTGGGAATATAAACTTGTACAACCACTCTGGAAATCAAGCTGGTGGTTCCTCAGAAAACTGGAAAAAGTTCTACTACAAGATCCAGCTATACTACTCATGGACATATACTCAAAAGATGCTAGAACATCCCACAAAGACACCTGCTCAACTGTTCATAATATCTTTATTTGTAATACAAAAAAAAAAAAAAACTAGAAACAACCTAGATGCCCCTCAACTGAAGAACAGATAAAAATGGTGGTTCACCAGTGCAAGGATAGAGACAACTTTCAGCCACCAAACTTTCAAGCAAAATAATATTCTGTCTACAAGAAATACCAGCATAGGGGATGAAATAGCATCTGAGGGAATGGACAACCAGTAGCTGTCCCAACTTAAGACCCATCCCATGGGCAAACAACAATCCCTGGCATTATTAATGATACTCTGTTATGCTTGCAGACAGGAGTCTAGCATGGTCGTCCTCTGAGAGGCTTCATTCAGCAGCTGATTCAGAGATGCAGAGACCCATAACAAAACTGTGTGGAGCTTGGAGACTCATGAACGAATTGGGGGAAGCACTGCAGTCGCCAAAGGAGATAGGGATTTCATAGGACAACCAACAGAGTAAACAAACCTAGACCCTCAGGTTCTCAAGGACTGAATCACCAACCAAAGAACATAAACAGGCTGGACACAGACCCCCTGCACATATGTAACAGATGATCAGCTGGGTCTTCCTGTGGATCCTGAACAACTAGAGCAGGAACAATCCTGGAGGGATAAGGACAGCAACCCACCCACATAATCTTCCACCCAAAATGTGTCCTGCCTACAAGATATGCAGAGAAAAAAGAGCGAAAGACCAACCAATGACTGTCCCAAATAGAGACCCATCCCATGGGCAAGAAGCAATCCCTGACACTATTGATGATATTCTGTTATGCTTGCAGACAGGAACCTAGCATAACTGTCCTCTCTGAAAATCTACCCAACAGCCAATGGAAAGAGATCCACAGCCAAACATTAGATGGCTTGGGAGAGTCTTATGGGAGAGTTCAGGGAAAGATTGAGGAACCTGAAGTGGACAAGGCCTCTTCAGGAAGCCCAACAAAGTCAACTCACCTGGCCTCTTTGGGACCCAGAGAGACTGAAGTACAAACCATGGAGGGACATCAGCTGGACATAGGCCCCTTGCATATATGTAACGGACATGCAGCTTGGTCTTCATGCAGGTTTCCTAACAAATGGAGCAGAGGCTGTTCCTAAACCTGTTGCCTGCCTGCCTGTGGATTCTGTTCTCTAACTGGGTTGTCTTATCTGTCTTCAGTGGGAGAAGATATGGGGAGTGATATTGGGATGTAAGGTGAATAAATAAATTATATATTCAAAAAGTGCTATGTCCTTGAGAGGAACATTCTCCTTAATATTCATGCAAAATGGCCATGGATGTTATATATATAAACCAACAAACATATAGATATTTCTGAAATATTTGTAAATATTTCTAAAAATAGTGCTACATGCCACAAAACAAGGAAGTAAAAAAAAAGTTTTCTTTTTTCCCATGAATCAAAAATAAGTTTTAAGAAAGAAAATTATTCTACCATCAGGGCAGAAAGTGTCTTTTCATCACAGCAAAGTATTTCTGACTAGGAATGTCAGTCACTCTTTCTTTCCATTTCAAAGCAAAAGGAACTGGGTTGATTCCTGAGAACAGATATAAAAACTCAAAAAGGCCTGTCAAATATACTAAATATATACTTCAATATATTCCCATAACATTCTCTTGCTTGCGACCCCAACCCTACTTGGCTATGTTCCTCCTATAGAATGTTTTACCTTACTACAGAGATATTGGTCATCTCTTTACATCAGAGCCAGGAAATTGAAATAATCTATATGTAGGTCAATTGAAGAATGAAAAATAGTTCATTTACAAGATGTACTATCATTTGGCTATTAAATAAAAGGAAGTTAGTAGGTGAGCAAGCTCTAGATACTGCTTTTGGTTACCCTCAAGAATTTTCTATTAGCTGGGTTGTGGTGGTGCACACCTTTAATCCCAGCAGTTGGGAGCAGAGGAAGGTGGATTTCTGAGTTCAAGGCCAACCTGGTCTACAAAAGTGAGTTCAGGGACAGCCAGGGCTATACAGAGAAACCCTGTCTCAAAAAAACAAAACAAAATAAAATACAAAAACAACAAAAGAATTTGCTATTGAGGCCCTCTTGCTGCAGACTACAAACAACATTATTTAGAGCAATATGATAATAAATCATATTATTATTATTTATATTGTTACAATTAATAATAATCATTATTTTCACATAATTAAAAAATGGGGTCTCTGATGCTGTTATTTAGAGGATTTTAGAATTTCCAAATTTGACTTAGCATTATTCTCTAAGCTGCTTATATATTATTAAATTTCAGAAATTTATGGGAACATGGAAAAAATGATACTAAGTAACAAAAGAAACTCTTATAAAATTAACTCCTGACAGTGATGTCACTGGTACAGTATACTCCATAAACATATTTTTTCTTTTACAGGTGACAATGAAAATAACGATTAACATGAAAATATTTGTAGTATTGTTTTGAACAATTATGTTGATCCATTTTAATTTCATTTTAAGGTTAAGAAAATGTGCTATATCCCTAATTTGTATTTGATTCACTGACAATTGAAGTATTTGATAATTTACCAAATATTCTACTATTGCTAGTAGCAATAGTAATTCTTTGAATTCTAGGAATTGATGAGTGTCTCGACCCACTTTTTCCCCATAAACTGGGGGCTTTGTGGTACAAAATCTGCAGAGCATTCTGCCTTTTTCATCCCACATCAAAGAGGACCTAGAGAATGCCCTTTCCCAAACATGTAGGAACAAGATGCTAACTTGGAAGCAGAAAGGATGGTTCCTTCCAAGATAAAATTCTTGCCAATTCGAAATTACTAAAGGAAGTCCATATGAAGACAAAATCTAATAATATTCCTTCAGATTCTCTAGAACTATAAGAAACAAAATAATACTGATGATAAATTACCCAGGATATGGTGCTGCTGTAGTTACACAGCAAGTCTGGAAAACAAATAAATTTTGTGACTGGAAAAGAGACCTAGTATCTGTACTTTTGCACATCATATGATGCATATATTGATGGGGCTTTAAATCTAACCAATTTATGATAATGGATTAAATATGACTCCCTTCTATGTTCAAATTTACTAAGTCATCTTATCATTCTTAAAATAGCACACACACAAAATAGCACAAAAGTCCCTGGTGAGATGCTTAGTGAAGAGAGTTGATTAATCAGCCAAATCTTTGTTGGATAAAAGGATCCCACCCAGCTAAACTTACTGTCTATAGGAATTTGAAGTTGAAGGACAGATAGATATAACATATAGGGGCTCTTATTCCCTTGTTATAGCTTTCATTTGTACATAAGGAAATATGATTGTGTGTCAAATTGACAAGGGATTAATTTTGATGGCTATACTTGTATGTCAACTTGACTGTATCAGGAAAGAACAAAAATCCAGATATAGAGGCCACACTTATGATCCAGATCTTAAGGCTCAGTACCCATGCATGTGTATTGGAGATGCCAGTACCATGGGTAACCAACAAGAACAACATCAGCAGCAGTGGAGTGGATCAACCAGAGCTCAGAGTGCTATGGAGGGCAGAGGTGAAGATGTAACCAAAGCACTTTGAAGGATACCAAAAAATTATGTGAGGAAGGCAAAAATGTTGTGAAAAGGAAACTAAGAAAAGCTTGGGTTCATGTATGGACCCAAGGGATTCATGGGAATCATGAATCCTGGGATTCATGCCTTTAATCCCAGGAGACAGCGGCAAGCAGATCTGTGAGTTCGAGACCAGCCTAGTACAGAACAAGTTCTAGGGAAAGAGAAACTAAGGGTAATATAAGCCTTTAATCCCACTACTCAGGAGACATACATGAAGATCCTTGAGTTCAAGGTTAGACTACAGAGTATGTTCCTGGACAGCCATACTTAAGCAGTGAAGGAGTTGGAAAACAGAAAGCTGGTGATAATGTAATAGAAAATGGAGGCTGGTAGCACGTACCATCCCCCAAAGCAGAAGAACATGGCAGCTACTGGCATGAGGCTCTAACTTTAGAGTCCAGTATAGAAGCAGTTACTGAGACAGTGAATGCTGATTAGCTGGAGCTAAGAAATTAGCAGTCATTAAGAAGAGATTAGCTTCACTGAGGTGAACTCTTCTGGGAAGGTTTTCATGTGAGCAGAAAGAAGCTGTGTTATAGAGATAGACCTCTCCCTGGCAATCAGACTTGGTAATATGTATGAATGACCCAGGTGATGCTGGTTTTGAATGCATGAAAGGGTCATGGGGAACAGCTGAGGCTCATTACTGTTAGAGCCCAGAAAATGTCACTGGAGAAGTTACAGCCTTAGTTGTACCTGGCAGTGCAAGACTTGAGGAGGTCATGCAAAGAAGCTGAGGATTGCCAGCATGAAGAGGACTTATGAGAAGCTATTGGTAAGGCCTAGTTGCAGCAGAAAACCCCAGGGTATTGTAGATGCCAGTCCCATGGGATGAACACCAAAAATAACAGCAGCTGTGAAGTGGAGTCAGCAAGAGTGCTGCAGAGGGCAGAGCAGAAGATATGACCCAAACCCTTCGAAGGATACCATAAGATTATGTGTGGATCCTAGATATTGGAACAGTAACCTGTGTAGTTGAAGTTGGCTTTCAGTCCCCAAAATGTTAGTGATAACAGAGCCATGGGATACCTGCTGAAGAAAGCTGATAATGGGGAGTGGATCCACTCCAAGAGACAGAAGTTTGTTGCCGTCAACAAAGATTTGGAGATTTGACATCAGACATGGAGGTGCACAGTTTTCGAGTTGGTTCAGCTGAATTTATATCTTGCATTGGTCCAGTATTTCCTCACTATTACATATTGGAATAGTAATCTATGTCCTGTAATGTTGGAGGGATGTAATCTTCTTTTTGATTTCAATTTTATAGGGGATTACAGGTAAGTGATTGCATGAATCTCAGAAGAGACTTTGAGTTTTACACTTTTAAAATTGTTGAGACTGTGTAAACCTGGAGACTTTTGAAGTTGGAGTAAATGTATTTTTCATTATTCTATGACTATGTAGGGCTCTCATAGACTCATGTGTTTGAACAAGCCTATGGGGACCAGGGAGCAGAATGTGGTCATTTGAATATACTTGGCCCACAGGAAGTGAGCCCTATTAGGAAGTATGACCTTATTGGAATAGCTGTGGTCTTGTTGGAGGAAGTATGCTACTGTGTGGTCAGGCCTTGCAGTAGTCCTGAGCTCAAACTCAGAAGTTGTCTATAGAAGATAGCCTCTGCTTCTTTCTGCCTTCAGATCAAGATGTAGACCTCTCAGCCCCTTGAGTACCATTTTTGCTTGCCCACTGTCATGCTTCATACCATGGTGATAATGGACTGAACCTCTGAAACTATAAGACAGCCCCAATAAACTGTTTTATGTATATGAGTTTTGTTGGTCATGGTGTTTCTTCACAGCAATGGAAACCTAACTAAGACAATATATCTCTTTAAATACATAAATACAACTTGCTCAGCCTACATAATGTTACTTATAAATATTTGTTCAGGACTGGCCAATTAGTATAAATAAGTAAAGAGTATGCATTTCCCTACTATTAGCATTCTCCTGCTCTTAACAAATAATTTTGCCTATAGCTCTTTGTTTAAGTTTGAGGTCTCCTGGATTTTCCCCATTTATCGTGGACTTTGTTCATTAAATGCTTATGAAGTCATGCTAGTGAGACTGGATTCTACAACTCCACAGTTTGATTGGTTTTGATTTTCTGATGGTGTCTGTCATAATTATTATTAAAAATGAAACTTTTAAACATTAGTTTCAAAGAAGTAGTTCATATGATTATAAACAGAGAACTGTTTTCTAAATCTATCAATGTCTCTCATTTTCTTACCTCTATCTGACCTCCAGGGTTCATATCTTAAAAGTGTGGACAGCTAGAGCGAAGACTCAGCACCTAAGGTGTACTATTCCACTCAGGATTAGAGTTCAGTTCCCATTACTCATGTTGGGTACCTTAAAGAAGTATCTAATTCCAGCTTCATGGGATCTGAAAACCCTCTACAGCACTCCACAAACATTCACTCATCACTGCACAGGACCCTTGCATACATAAGTTAAAATGAAGATACATCTAAAACAACATGCTCAAACATTTTAAATTCTTCTGGAGTAAGTATTCTATCTGACCATATTGTAATTCAAGCTCACATATATACTTAATTTATGTAAACCTAAGTCTATTACATATTAGTTTTTGATAGAATACAGTTTATATGTTACATCTTGCTTTTCAAGATGCATTTCTGACAAAATGGGATAATGTAGTTGCACATAAAACAATTTAAAGGCCACAGAGTCCCATTTGATAGAAAAAAATAAATAAAGTGGACAACCAGTGAAGTCATCATGTTCCCACTGCTTCTCAGTGAAACTATGCCTATGACCTCCTATGACAATTCTACTATACAGGAATGGCACTTCTGCTTGATATTGAGAATTTTGATTCTCTTCTTTCTTATGACTGCCAATCATGGAAGGCCAGTTTTTATTCTTCCATTCCATTCAAGCAAATCGTGAATAGTATTGTCTGTGGGACCGTGAAAGATAGCCTGTTTTCTGGTTGAGCTAAGTTTAAACTCTGGAGATACAGCAGGTGTTCCTGCAAGGGACTGAAGGCCATTTACCATCCCCCCAGACACCAGGATCCAGCTCTCCATAATTCTGTGGTTATCAGTCACATAGGGCAATGCCTCAAGCCCCTGGTATTCTGTTTGGATTTCACCCCTACAGTTACTGGCAACAGCCAGGTAGGCCTGGCCCACTATAAAAGGGGATGCTTGCTATCTCTTCCCTCTCTTACCTTCACTTTCTTGCTCTCTTACTCTCTTAATCTTGCGTCTCTCTCCTGTCCTCTTGCTCCCCCTCTCTCCGCATCCCCTTCCTCCTCTCTCCACGTGGCCATGACTGGACTCTACTTCTCTATTGTCTCCCTACCTCTGCCTTTCTCTGTCTCTACTGCCCTCTTAGCACCACTTCCCTAACCGCAGGCTTGCCCTGAGAAAAGAGGGTATGGTTTCACTCATGGAAACTCTCCTCCATGACAATAAATGCCTTAAAACCATGGACTGTCTTTTCTCATCAGGATCTGCTGTGCTGGAGCAATGTAGCAGGTCTTCCTCTAAAGAGCCTCATCCAGTCTCCCGCAGAAGGCCTCTGCACAGTTCCAGGCACGGTCGCCAAGCCAAGGTACCCACCAGAACAAGCCAAGGACTCTTGTCCCCTCAGTAACCATACTGAGCTCTCCACCTACACTTTTCCCTTCAGCCCTGGGCTAAAGACTGCCCGAGGGCCCCCATTCAGTTCTCAGCTCTTCCTAAGTATCTAGCAGTTGCAGTGCTCAAGAGCCTGAGAACCTGGCATCCCTGGCCTTCATATAGCCCGGAGACCCCAGAGCTGGCTCTTCTGTGACACTCAGCAGTCCCAGCCATGCCGGAGAGTCCTAGCTAAACTCTGGCAGTTCCACAGAGACCTTAGACTGTACCTCCCCACATCTGGAGCAGGTCCTGAGGCTTCTCACAGCCAGATGCCTACCTGGCTGCAGGGTAGGGCACACATAGTCAAACTTCCCAGCTTCTGCCTTCATGAGTGGTCCTAGCCCTGTGGCAGGCTGGATGGGGGGGCCACCAATTTATCCCACAGCTGGTGCCCAACATGGGGCAGAAACCATGACCCTGAGGTTAAGAGACTCATGTTCTACTGACTGAGCTAGCTGGGTTAAAATTTTTTTAACAAGTAAATGTTGAAAACCCTTGAGATGTTTTCATCAGATTTTGAAGAAACAGGTATTTTTTTCTAGTGTAGTCTCTTCATATTTTTCATCTCTAGGGATTATAGTGAATAGATGGTACAATGTTAGTATCTCTGCAATATATCATTAATCTTCTGTCAATTTTGTTTTTACTTCTGTCTTTTTTATGTTTCCTTCAGAAAAACTTCCACTACTGTTTCTAAAAGTAGATTAGTTTTGCTCAGAACCCTCTCTGATGTTCCTGTTATGTAGTATAAATTTCATTACCAACACATTTATATACATATTATGGCCTTTTTCTTTATTCACTTATATTTTTAAAATGTCCATATTCTAAAATAAATATGTTAACTTGTTATAAAACTTATCTCAACTTCCTTAGCTGCTATATTATTGAACAGAGGGGGCTTTGATATTTCCCAAAACTGAGAGAAGCTCTTTGACTTCATATTGTCCTTTTTATGAGAGAACTGAACTCACGTAACTTCAAAAGCAGACATTCCTCTCTCTTTCTTAAGAATATTTACTTTAGAAATCCCATAAGTTCTTTCTTTTTAGGATGTAAATCTTGTTAAAGAACCGTGTTAGTTTTATAACCCAGGAGGGTTATTTTTTTTTTTTTCTTCGAAGAAGCGTTATGACACCTTTTCAAAATGCAATCATGAGGGAAAACACAGCTTTTGCTTCCTACTCTATAAGAAGTCATGAAACTAATCATAATGGACACTCTGCTCCAAATTCTAAAACTACCTGCTTTCATGGGGAAGATATAAGGTTCCCTTTTCATAATGGCAATCAGTGGTTTGAAAAGGTCTGGCCCCTTAGATTCATTCATGTCTTTGAATAAACACTATTAGGATGTGGACTTTTTGGAATAGCTGTACCCATAAGGAGGAACTGTGTCTCTGTGGATATTTTTAGAGGTCTTCTGCTGCTTAAGTTCCACGTGGTGTAGACCATTCTGTTCTTGGCTGCCTTTCTATCAAGATAAGGAACTCTTGTCTTTTCCAGCACTAAGTATGCCTGCAAAATGCCTCATTTTTCACTATGATGAAAATGAACTGAACCTCTGAAACTGTAAGCCAGCCCCAAACAAATGTTTGCCTGTTTAAGAGTTGCCTTGGTCGGAGTGGAACACAACTTCTGTTCCATTCCAATCTCGAGGGACCTGAGACAGCATTATGGAGGCAGAAAACCCTGCCTGACCAGGGTCACAAGTCCATTCCAGTTGTGCCAGTACCAGATCTCCTTGGGCACGGAGTTGGCAGACACCCCCAAGGTCCCTAGAGGACTCTCCACAGGATCTTAGGACCTGTGGTGAGTGGAACACAACTTCTGTTCCAATCCAATCACGCAGGACCTGAGACAGCATTAGGCAGGGTCACAAGTCCCTTCCAGTAGGCTCCAGCCCCAGGTCACCTTGGGAACAGAGTTCATGGACACCTCCAAGGTCCCTAGAGGACAACTTATGAGGCAGACCCCATTTCGGGCTCCAGACATTCTGGCACCTTCCCTGCCAGAGGAGAGGTGTCCTCCCTGCCCGGGAGGGCTTTACCAGAGAACCTGGGAGAGCCATATTTGTCCCTGGATCCCTCCAAGACTAGTCTGCACAGTTGAGAGTGTGTACTACAGAAGCTAACAGCTTCTGGGACAGGCTCTATTTCAGGACTTCAATTTCTGCCAGGAGGCAGGTCTGAACGCCAGATATCTGTGCACCTTCCCTGCAAGAGAAAAGCTTGCCTACAGAGAGTGATCTGACCACTGAAACTCAGGAAAGAGCTAGTCTCCCAGGTCTGCTGATAGACGCTAACTGAATCATGAGAGGAACATGCTCTAACAGGAGACAACTATAACAACTAAATCCAGAGATTACCAGATGGTGAAAGGCAAACATAAGAATCTTATTAACAGAAACCAAGACCACTCACCATCATCAGAATGCAGCACTCCCACCACAACCAGTCCTGGCCACCCCAACACACCCACACCCGAAATTAAAAGCATATCTCATGATGATGGTAGAGGACATTAAGAAGGACTTTAATGACTCACTTAATGAAATACAGGAGAACACTGCTAAAGAATTACAAGTCCTTAAAGAAAAACAGGAAAACACAACCAAACAGGTAGAAGTCTTTAAAGAAAAACAGGAGAACACACCCAAACAGGTGATGGAAATGAACAAAACCATACTAGACCTAAAAAGGGAAGTAGACACAATAAAGAAAACCCAGAGTAAGGCAATGCTGGAGAAAGATAACCTAGGAAAGAAATCTGGAACCATAAATGCGAGCATCAGCAAAAGAATACAAGAGATGGAAGAGAGAACCTCAGGTGCAGAAGATTCCATAGAGAACATCACCACAACAATCAAAGAAAATGCAAAATGCAAAAAGACCTAACTCAAAACATCCAGGAAATCCAGGACACAATGAGAAGACCAAACTTACGGATAATAGGAGTAGATGAGAATAAAGATTTTCAACTGAAAGGGCCAGCAAATATCTTCAACAAAATTATAGAAGAAAACTTCCCAAACCTAAAGAAAGGGATGCCCATGAACATACAAGAAGCCTACAGAACTCCAAATAGACTGGACCAGAAAAGAAATTCCTCCCAACACATAATAATCAGAACGACAAATGGACTAAATAAAGATAGAATATTAAAAGCAGTAAGGGAAAAAGTCAAATAACATATAAAGGCAAGCCTATCAGAATTACACCAGACTTTCCACCAGACTACGAAAGCCAGAAGATCCTGGACAGATATTATATAGACACTAAGATAACATGAATGCCAGCCCAGGCTACTATACCCAGCCAAACTTTCAATTATCATCGATGGAGAAACAATATATTCCATGACAAAATCAAATTCACACATTATTTTTCCAGCCCTTCAAAATATAACAGAAAAAAAAAATAAAGAAAGCAATACAAGGATGGAAACCACGCCCTAGAAAAAGCAAGAAAGTAATCTTTCAACAAACCTAAAAGAAAACAGCCACAAGAACAGAATGCCAACTCTAAAAACAAAAATAATAGGAAGCAACAATTACTTTTCCTTAATATCAATGGACTCAACTCCCCAATAAAAAGACATAGACTAACAGACTGGCTACACAAACAGGACCCAACATTTTGCTGCTTACAGGAAACCCATCTCAGGGAAAGAGACAGACACTACCTCAGAATGAAAGACTGAAAAACAAGTTTCCAAGTAAATGGTCTGAAGAAACAAGCTGGAGCAGACATTCTAATAGCGAATAAAATCACCTTCCAACCAAAGTTATCAAAAAAGGCAAGGAGGAACACTTTATACTCATCAAATGTAAAATCTTTCAAGAGGAACTCTCAATTCTGAATATTTATGCTCCAAATGCAAGGGCAGCCACATTCATTAAAGAAACTTTAGTAAAGCTCAAAGCACACATTGCACCTCACACAATAATAGTGTGAGACTTCAACAACCCACTTTCATCAAAGGACAGATCCTGGAAACATGTGGGGAGCCACACTCACATTTGCCATTATAAGATGGCTCTGACAGCTGTGTTCTAAGTAGTAAATAATCTGCACACGTGCAGGGGCAGTTTTCCCGCCACGTGCTCTGCCTTCCCCGTGACGACAACTCGGCCAATGGGCTGCAGCCAATCAGGGAGCGACACGTCCTAGGCAGAGGATAATTCTCCTTAAAAGGGATGGGGTTTGCGCCATTCTCTCTCTTGCTCCTGAAGATGTAAGCAATAAAGCTTTTGCCGCAGAAGATTCCGGTTTGTTGCATCTTTCCTGGCCGGTTGCGAAGGTGCGTAAGAGTTGGTGCAGGAAACCCGGTACGAGAAAACCCGGGACGGGGAATTACCATCACCGACGCAAGGAAGATCCCTCATTCCGGAACCAGAACTGCGGGTCACGGTCATAAAGGTTCCCGTAAAACAGACTGTTGAGAAGGATCCGGCGTGGATTCAGAACTCTTCAGCTGGGGAACGGTGGTAATGAAGTGTTCCCACAACACAGACTGTTGAGAAGGATTCAACTACGTGGATTCAGAACTCTTCAGCTGGGGAACAGGGGTACCCCTAAGTACAGCTTTACAAGGTAAGTCTGGTCTTGAACTTTCTAACGAAATTCAAGACAGTCTATCAGAAGTAAAGTGGGAAATAGCTTTACAAGGTATGCTTGGCCTTGAACTTTCTCCAGTGTTAGGAGCCTTTTTGTTCCTTTTCACATGTCAACAAGTGGTTAAGGCAGGGCGGATTCTGGACGAAATTCAAGACAATCTATCAGAAGTAAAGCGGGGAGAGAGAGTAGGAGCAAAGAGGAAACATGGTGCACAAAATAAGTATACAGGTGTTTCCAAGGGTCTTGAACCCGAGGAAAAGTTTAGGTCAGGGAAAAATACCTGGGGAGAGATTGGAAGGAAGGAGAAGGAAAAAGAAAAGAAAAAAGATCAATCAGCGGAGATCTCTAGGAGAAGGAGACTATACCCATCACTAGATGAGTTTAAGGAGCTAGCTCTTAGTAGCTCTGAATCAGATGAAAAATTTAGCTCCTCTGAAGAAACAGACTTGGAGGAAGAAGCAGCTCGTTATGAGAGAAAAAAGTACCAGCCAGATAAAATGCTAGCTAATCAGTTAAGGAAAAAGCCAAAAGCGGCTGGCAAAGATCATCGTGCACCTCCGCCCTATGTGGAGCCCCCGCCCTGCGTAGTGCGTCAGCCCTGCGCAGAGAGGCAATGGACAGAGAGGCAATGCGCAGACTCATTCATTCCTAGAGAGGAACAAAGGAAAATGCAAGAGGCATTTCCGGTATTTGAAGGAGCCGAGGGTGGGCGTGTCCACGCTCCGGTAGAGTATATGCAGATTAAAGAGCTTGCCAAGTCGGTCCGTAAATATGGAACCAATGCTAATTTTACCTTGGTGCAGTTAGACAGGCTTGCCGGCATGGCACTAACTCCTGCCGACTGGCAAATGATTGCAAAAGCCGCTCTCCCTAATATGGGCAAATATATGGAATGGAGAGCTCTATGGCAAGAGGCTGCACAAGCGCAGGCCCGAGCAAACGCTGCTGCTTTGACTCCAGAGCAGAGAGATTGGACTTTTGACTTGTTAACGGGTCAGGGAGTTTATACTGCTGATCAAACAAACTATCACTGGGGAGCTTATGCCCAAATTTCCTCCACGGCTATTAGGGCCTGGAAGGTGCTCTCCCAAGCAGATGAAGCCACTGGACAACTAACAAAGATCGTCCAGGGACCTCAGGAGTCCTTCTCAGATTTTGTGGCCAGAATGACAGAGGCAGCAGAGCGTATTTTTGCAGATTCCAAGCAAGCCGCACCTCTGGTAGAACAGCTCATTTATGAGCAAGCCACACAGGAGTGCCGAGCGGCCATAGACCCAAGAAAGAACAAAGGCTTACAAGACTGGCTCAGGGTTTGTCGGGAGCTTGGGGGACCTCTCACCAATGCAGGCTTAGCGGCCGCCATCCTCCAATTCCAAAAACGCTCCATGGGCAGAAATGATCGGAGGACATGTTTTAACTGCGGGAAGCCTGGGCATCTTAAGAAAGATTGCAGAGCTCCAGATAAAAAGGGGGGGACCCTCACTCTTTGCTCTAAGTGTGGCAAGGGTTATCATAGAGCCGACCAGTGTCACTCTGTGAGGGATATAAAGGGCAGACTCCTTCCTCCGCAGTCAGAGAGGCGACCCAGGAAGACCCACAAGGGTGGACCTGCGTGTCGCCTCCGACTTCCTACTAATTCCTCAAATGAGTATTCAGCCGGTGCCGGTGGAGCCTATACCATCCTTGCCCCCTGGAACCATGGGCCTTATTCTCGGCCGGGGTTCACTCACCTTGCAGGGCTTAGTAGGCCACCCTGGAGTTATGGATTGTCAACATTCCCCTGAAATACAGGTCCTGTGCTCAAGCCCTAAGGGCGTTTTTTTTTTTTTTTTTTTTTTTTTTTTTTCTATTAGCAAAGGAGATAGGATAGCTCAGCTGCTCCTCCTCCCTGATAATACCAGGGAGAAATCTGCAGGACCTAAGATAAAGAAAATGTGCTCCTCCAGAAATGATTCTGCCTATTTGGTTGTATCTTTGAATGATAGACCTAAGCTCCGCCTTAAGATCAATGGAAAAGGGTTTAAAGGCATCCTTGATACCGGAGCAGATAAAAGTATAATCTCTACACATTGATGGCCCAAAGCATGGCCCACCACAGAGTCATCGCATTCATTACAGGGCCTAGAATATCAATCATGTCCCACTATAAGCTCTGTTGCCTTGACATGGGAATCCTCTGAGAGGCAGCAAGGGAAATTCATACCTTATGTGCTCCCACTCCCAGTTAACCTCTGGGGAAGCGATATTATGCACCATTTGGGCCTTATTTTGTCCAATGAGAATGCCCCATCGAGAGGGTATTCAGCTAAAGCAAAAAATATCATGGCAAAGATGGGTTATAAAGAAGGAAAAGGGTTAGGACGTCAAGAGCAAGGAATGACAGAGTCCATATCACCTAATATCTAATGATTGGGCAGTTTTAGTTACCTCCTTTTCAGGACAAATAGATAACCATTATCCAAAACATCCAATTTTACAGTTTGCCCAAAATCAATCTGTTGTGTTTCCACAAATAACAGTAAGAAACCCACTTAAAAATGGGATTGTGGTATATACTGATGGATCAAAAACTGGTATAGGTGCCTATGTGGCTAATGGTAAAGTAGTATCCAAACAATATAATGAAAATTCACCTCAAGTGGTAGAATGTTTAGTGGTTTTAGAAGTTTTAAAAACCTTTTTAGAACCCCTTAATATTGTGTCAGAGTCCTGTTATGTGGTTAATGCAGTAAGTCTTTTAGAAGTGGCTGGGGTGATTGGCAGCTAATTTGTTAAAAAGTCTTTCTCAGTATATGTTACAGAATTGGACGGCTGAATTTGAACAGACCCTTCGGGAATTGAGACTTGCCATCATTCAGGTCAACTCCACGCGCTTGGACCTGTCCCCGATCAAAGGATTACCCAATTGGATCTCCTCAGCATTTTCCTTCTTTAAAGAATGGGTGGGGGTGGGATTATTTGGAGATACACTTTGCTGTGGATTAGTGTTGCTTCTTTGGTTGGTATGTAAGCTTAAGGCCCAAACTAGGAGAGAGACAAGGTGGTTATTGCCCAGGCACTTGCAGCTCTAGAACATGGTGCTTCCCCTGATATATCTATGCTTAAGCAATAGGTCGCTGGCCACTCAGCTCTTGCACCCCATGAGGCTAGTCTCATTGCACAGGATAGAGTGAGTGTGCTTCAGCAGCCCGAGAGAGTTGCACGGCTAAGCACTGCAGTAGAAAGGCTCTGTGGCACATATGAGCCTATTCTAGGGATACATCTCATCTTTTAAGAAGGTTGAGTATCCAAGTGTCCTTCTCCCCAGGAAAAATGACACGGGACCAGACCAGGACCCCTCTGGGTGATGAGCCTGGAAGGAGGTTATGTGTACGGCTCCTTTACCTGCACACTGGGGATTTGACTTCTATCTCCACTCTCATTAAGATGGGTGGCCTATTGCTCTTATTAAAAGGAAAGGGGGAGATGTGGGGAGCCGCACTCACATTTGCCATTATAAGATGGCTCTGACAGCTGTGTTCTAAGTAGTAAATAATCTGCACACTTGCAGGGGCAGTTTTCCCGCCACGTGCTCTGCCTTCCCCGTGACGACAACTCGGCCAATGGGCTGCAGCCAATCAGGGAGCGACACGTCCTAGGCAGAGGATAATTCTCCTTAAAAGGGCCTGGGTTTGCGCCATTCTCTCTCTTGCTCCTGAAGATGTAAGCAATAAAGCTTTTGCCGCAGAAGATTCCGGTTTGTTGCGTCTTTCCTGGCTGGTTGCGAACGCATGTAAGCCATTCTAATAGCGAATAAAATCACCTTCCAACCAAAGTTATCAAAAAAGGCAAGGAGGGACACTTTATACTCATCAAATGTAAAATCTTTCAAGAGGAACTCTCAATTCTGAATATTTATGCTCCAAATGCAAGGGCTGCCACATTCATTAAAGAAACTTTAGTAAAGCTCAAAGCACACATTGCACTTCACACAATAATAGTGTGAGACTTCAACAACCCACTTTTATCAATGGACAGATCCTGGAAACAGAAACTAAACAGGGACACAGTGAAACTAACAGAAGTTATGAAACAAATGGATTTAACATATATCTACAGAACATTTTATCCTAAAACAAAAGGATATACCTTCTTCTCAGCACCTCACGGGACCTTCTCCAAAATTGACCATATAATTGGTCACAAAACAGGCCTCAACAGATACAAAAATATTGAAATTGTCCCATGTCTCCTATCAGACCACCATGGCCTAAGACTGATCTTCAATATCAAAATAAAAAATAGAAAGCCAACTTTCACATGGAAACTGAACAACACTCTTCTCAATGATACCTTGGTCAAGGAAGGAATAAAGAAAGAAATTAAAGACTTTTTAGAGTTTAATGAAAATGAAGCCACAACACACCCAAACTTATGGGACACAATGAAAGCATTTCTAAGAGGAAAACTCATAGCCCTGAGTGACTCCAAAAAGAAACTAGAGAGAGAGCACACACTAGCAGCTTGACAACACACCTAAAAGCTCTAGAACAAAAGGCAGCAAATTCACCCAAGAGGAGTAGATGGCAGGAAGTAATCAAACTCAGGGGCAAAATCAAGCAAGTGGAAACAAGAAGAACTATTCAAAGAATCAACCAAACAAGGAGCTGGTTCTTTGAGAAAATCAACAAGATAGATAAACCCTTAGCCAGATGAACTAGAGGGCACAGGGACAGCATCCTAATTAGCAAAGTCAGAAATGAAAAGGGAGCCATAACAACAGAACCTGAAGAAATCCAAAACACCATCAGATCCTTCTACAAAAGGCTATATTCAACAAAAATGGATGAAATGGACAAATTTCTAGAGAGATACCAGGTACCAAAGTTAAATCTGGATCAGTTTAATGATCTAATCAGTCTTATGTCCCCTAAAGAAATAGAAGCAGTCATTAATAGTCTCCCAACCAAAAAAAGCCCAGGACTAGATGGGTTTAGTGCAGAGTTCTAGCAGACTTTCAAAGAAGATCTAATTCCAGTTCTTCACAAACTATTCCACAAAATAGAAGCAGAAGGTACTCTAACCAATTCATTCTATAAAGCCACAATTACTCTGATATCTAAGCCACAGAAAGAACCAACAAAGATAACTTCAGACCAATTTCCCTTATTAATATTGATGCAAAAATACTCAATAAAATTCTTGCTAACTGAATCCAAGAACATATCAAAACAATCATCCATCCTGACCAAGTAGTTTGTATTCCAGGGATGCAGGGATGGTTTAATATACGAAAATCCATCACCATAATCCACTATATGAACAAACTCAAAGACAAAAACCAAGTGATCATCTCGTTAGATGCAGAGAAAATCCAACACCCAGTCTTGATAAAAGTCTTGGAAAGATCAGGAATTCAAGGCCCATACCTAAACATGATAAAAGCATTCTACAGCAAACCAGTAGCCAAAATCAAAGTAAATGGTGAGAAACTGGGGGCATTCCCAGTAAAATCAGGGACTAGACACGGTTGCCCACTATTTCACTACTTACTCAACATTGTACTTGAAGTCCTTTCCATAGCAATTCAACAACAAAAGGAGATCAAGGGGATACAAATAGGAAAGGAAGAAGGCAAAATATCACTTTTTGCAGATGATATGATAGAATATATAAGTGACCCTAAAAATTCCACCAGGGAACTCCTAAACCTGATAAACACCTTCAGTGAAGTAGCTGGATATAAAATTAACTCAAACAAATCAATGGCCTTTCTGTACACAAATGATAATCAGGCTGAGAAAGAAATTAGGGAAAAAACACCCTACTCAGTAGTCACAAATAATATAAAATACCTTGGTGTGACTCTAACTAAGGAAGTGAAAGATCTGTATAATAAGAACTTCAAGTCTCTGAAGAAAGAAATTAAAGAAGATCTCAGAAGATGGAAAGATCTCCCATGCTCATGGGTTGGCAGGATCAATATAGTAAAAATGGCTATCTTGCCGAAAACAATCTACAGATTCAATGCAATCCCCATCAAAATTCCAACTCAATTCTTCAATGAATTAGAAAGGGCAATCTGCAAATTCATCTAGAGTAACAAAAAAACCTAGGATAGCAAAAACTCTGCTCAAGTATAAAAAAACCTCCGGTGGAATCTCCATGCCTAATCTAAAGCTGTACTACAGAGCAATTGTGATAAAAACTGCATGGTACTGGTATATCGACAGACAAGTAGACCAAAGGAATAGAATTGAAGACCCAGAAATGAACCCACACACCTATGGTCACTTGATCTTTGACAAGGGACCAAAAACCATCTAGTGGAAAAAAGACAGCATCTTCAACAAGTGGTACTGGCACAACTGGCAGTTATCATGTAGAATGCAAATTGATCCATTCCTATCTCCTTGTACTAAGGTCAAATCTAAGTGGATTAAGGAACTCCACATAAAACCAGAGACACTGAAACTTATATAGGAGAAAATAGGGAAAAGCCTCGAAGATATGGGTACAGGGGAAAAATTCCTGAATAGAATATCAATGGCTTATGCTGTAAGATTGAGAATCGACAATTGGGACCTCATAAAATTGCAAAGCTTCTGCAAGGCAAATGACACCTTCAATAAGACAAAAAGGCCACCAACAGATTGCATTACACTAGCAAGATTTTGCTGAAACGACACAGATATAGCTGTCTTTTGTGAGACTATGCTGGGGCCTAGCAAACACAGAAGTGGATGCTCACAGTCAGCTATTGGATGGATCACAGGGCGTCCAATGAATGAGCTAGAGAAAGTACCCAAGGAGCTAAAGGGATCTGCAACCCTATAGGTGGAACAACAATATGAACTAACCAGTACCTCCCAGAGCTCCTGTCTCTAGCTCCATATCTATCAGAAAATGGTGTAGTTGGCCATCAGTGGAAAGAGAATCCCATTGGTCTTGCAATCTTTATATGTCTCAGTACAGGGGAATGCCAGGGCCAAGAAGTGGGAGTGGGTGGGTAAGGGAGTGGGGGTGGGGTGGGTATGGGGGTCTTTTGGGATAGCATTGGAAATGTAAATGAAGAAAATACCTAATTTAAAAAAAAGTGTTGCCTTGGTCATAGTCTCTCTCCATAGAAATAAAACTCAAACTAAGACACCATCTATTATCAGATACAATTGTCCTGTGAGTTCCTCTACACCAAATTTTTAAATCTTCTCTGCTCTGTACCTTTAGAAGTTGGCTTCATTTATTTTTTGCCTCCTTATGCTTTCATGATTGTAATGAATACATTTTTTTTTCCTTTTCCAGCATCTAGGGGAACTTTTAATTTTACATAATTTCTGTTTTTTTCTCCTATATAAATTTTCTCTGGTCACATATCTAGTAAATATAGACATTGTAAACAAACCTTGCTAAATACTATGCTCATACATTAATATTCCTGCATATATTTTAAGGGAGATTTGGGAAATCTGTTAAA
This sequence comes from Mus musculus, assembly GCF_000001635.26. Taxonomy (NCBI): domain Eukaryota; kingdom Metazoa; phylum Chordata; class Mammalia; order Rodentia; family Muridae; genus Mus; species Mus musculus. The sequence continues at coordinate 22,359,011 of NC_000081.6, read as the reverse complement.
TTTGTAGTTAAATACCTCCAAACTCGTTTTTTTAGAGATTCAATTGGATACACTAATGCCATTCAACTTTAAACTGCTTACTCATTTTTTAATTAGCTGAGACCCCAACGAAGATACTGCAATATAACAGGGCATGTTTTAGGTACTCAAGACTTGGCAGCTCTTATACAACAAAAATTACATGAAGCATAAACTTACACCTTCTTGATCAAAACCTGATTCTTTTGAGTTTTACCATATCAGTGTAAATAACAAAGTATAGAGGGAACTGTCTACAGATTTATAGAACTCTTTTTTAATGTTTGTTGTTTTCTCAGTACCTGCATTTTTGATTCACAACTTAGCAGTGCCTTGATTTCCTTGGAACTCAGCAAGTCTGTAGGGTTTTCTTGCAAACCCACCCTTCTGAACATGTTTTGAAATGCCATACATGACTTAAATTTAGATCCATATGAAAATCACGGAGTCACGATTGAATTTATGCAAATAACATAGAAGTGGTGAGTGATTTTAGAGCTAATACAGCTACTGAGTTTATTTCATTTTTGTTAAGGAATATAGTCATATGATGTTTTACGCAAAAATAATAAGAACTTTACTTTTTTGGATTTCCCTTTGGTTAAAGTCAGGAGTCATATCTGAGTTTTTGTTGTTTAATTACTGCCTGTAAGAGAACTTTTGTCTTTATTCTGTATTTATTTCTGTTCTTACTTACTTAGCATTTATAATCCAGACTTCCCAGCCCAGTAAGAGGATTCTTACTTATTGATTCTTCTTAGGTCAGGTAGCTTCTTTTTCAAAGTTTTATTTTATATTTTAATTATATATAAATGTGTTTATATAGATAAACAAGTCTGAGATCTACATGAGAACCCTACCTGTACTATTTTCTAGTGTCTTTAGGTTCTAGTGTCTTTAGATGTCTTCTATGTGCACTACTGCAGTATAAAAAGTCACCGATAGGCTTACCCAGCTATTGTATTTTGAAAAGTACAACAATGACTGCTGTGGCAAGAAATGTACACTGGATGTTATGAGAGTAACTAACCATTTTTTGATTGGAACCCATGTCTGGCATTTAGTAGGATAAATTCAGTGTCTGACTAGCTCATGAGCTAAAGAGCATGGTACTATTTATTATTCGGCTAAATGGTCCTAGCATTCAGTTTCTCATTAAGTTCTTAAATTAATATCAATAGTGTTTTATATCACTCAGGCCTCATCAGAAATGTACCTTAGTAAAAACAGCAATTAATATGGAGACTCACAGTTAATGTACAGAGATGAGTCTGTGGAGTGCTCAGATTTAAATGACATATCCATATCTCAGCTTCTCCCTTCAAGGCTCAGGGATAATCAGAACATACACACACACACACACACACACACACACACACACACGGCTGGGATTGTATGCAGAAGACATCCACAAGATCCAAGCATCAGAATCCCAGAATGACTGTGTTTGAATAGTAGCTACTCATGAGGTTCTACATGTATCTAAGAAGCTATTGGCAATTGCCGTGTACTGGCTGAGGGAGTCCATTTTCTTTGGGGATTCAGGTCATGGGATATTAACCATGCCCCAGTAAGTGATGCCACACCCATGAGCATACTGACAGTAAGATTTTAAGAAAAGAAAAAGTACATGAAACTGGGAAGCAGGGAAATGTGGGGGTGGGAGAATCACGAATGAATTGACCCAAACAGATTATCGATGTGTATGATTATTAAATAAAGTATTTGTAAGATTTTGAAAGTGAATCATGAGTGCCTTTTGAAATAGTATATTATATACTCTTAGACTTTATCAGTGCTTTCCATATTATCAATGTTCTTAATTATCTAATACAATATCTTATTCTTTGATTAATTGATGATTACTGACTATAGTAGCTTTCTTCCCTTTTTTCTTTATGATACATTTTTTCATTTCATTTTTTTTGGAGACAGGGTTTCTCTGTGTATCCCTGGCTCTCCTGAAACTCACTCTGTAGACCAGGCTGGCCTCAACTCAGAAATCCACCTGCCTCTGCCTCCTGAGTGCTGGGATTAAAGGTGTGGGCCACCACGCCTGGCTTATTTTTTTTTTAAGATTTATTTGTTTGTTTATTTATTTATTGTATGTGAGTACAGTATCACTGTCTTTAGGCAACCACAAGAGAGCTTTGGATCTCATTACAGATGATTGTGAGCCACCATGTGCTTGCTGGGAATTGAACTCTGGAAGAGCAGTCAGTGCTCTTAACCACTGAGCAATCTCTCCAGCCCTTATACATTTTTAATCATTCTTTATATGTTATAATCAGTTCCCATTAGTTAATGTGAATTAATGCCACTGGAAGGTTATAAGATGAAGGTCATCACATTGCATTGACCCTATTAATTTTCATATTACTTATGGACAGTATTTTTACTAAAGGTAGCTGGCATCAATTTTAAATTTCAATCCTAACTCAAAATCGGTGGTAGTAGTCCCTGGGTAGCTTTGAAATTGTTTTACTTATTATCTTCACCAATTTTTAAGACTTGGTGTAGAATAATTACCACTATATTAAATGATTATAATGAACACAGAAAATGATTCCCTGAGCACTTTCAATTAATTTTTAACAATGCAGTTAAAATACAAAATATTTTTCTAAAATATACAAATCATACCATCTGACTTCATATCCTAAACCAGTTAGTAGCTTGCAATGGCCCTTCAGAGAAGGAGAATGAACTGCAGATAAACTACTTGTGTTCACTGCATTTCAAATGTTAATGCTCTAACCAGAGTGTGACTGGATAAATAGGTGAAGTATTTAGAAAACCGGGTCCTTAGGTAATAATCATCATAAAGAGGATTAATATCTATCATAAAAAAATACTTCAACTGTTTAAAAGAAGCTAGCTAAAGGCAGTTAATTTGTAAACAAAAGTCCTTTGTTTTCCCTTGTTTCTGGAGGTGGAGAAGTCCATAATTATATCAAGTTTATAACACCACCCTTCCTTCTATTTGGAGAAGGTTGCTCTCTGCCTCCAGAACAGCACACTGTATGCTGTGTTCTTTCATAGCACAGAGCCAAATTGAAAAGGAACATAATATCATTTAAAACAAGCCTCATTAGCTAGCTGACTCATAATCACCTTACATATTTACATTCTCATAATGGCTTTTAAATCATTTAGAGGAACACGTGAACACAGCACATAAAGTGCCCACATAAAAGAGATTTAAAATCTATTTCTTGGCTATGAGAAGACACATAGAAGACTACAGTATATGAAGCCAGAATTATATATGTTATCAGTAAAAACTAAGTGCAGATGTGGATTTTTCTTGAGTTTCTCTATTCTAGAAGAGTAAGAAATCATTGTATCATCTTGAACTAACCATAATGGTTGTACTTTGATGTATTTGATGGAAGGATACAGGTACTAAACATACTTGATGCTTGCTGTCTCAAATGAGGTCTTGATGTTTGTTTTATTTTGTCAAATTTTTCACAATTTGTCTTCAAAATATAAATTAGCTAGAATGCATCAGTCTTTGTATTCATAAAACAAATTTAAATACTAAGGACTCTAGAGGAATTTTAATCCAGCAACATGACTGATGTGACAAGGGCTCACATCCAAAGGCCTTCTAGATGTGTGTGATCTGTCTGGAATGCAGACAATTGTGGGTTGTAGTATGATCTGGCTGGAATACAGACTATGCTCTTAGTATACATCCTTAATCCCTAACAATGAAGGTAAGATGAGTTTGAATGAGGAAGCAACCATGTTTAAAAGTGATGTCCAATTTAAGGGCAGAAAACTGATGAATCAGAAAAAGATTTGAGAGAATGAGTCAGAGATAGGGTAAGCTGAACTCTCACAGGAACAATACTTGTAAGGAGAGACTACTTTAGAGCAGAACGGAGAGAAATGGTACAGCAGTTTTAGCAGGACAGCTTTACAAAAACAGAGGGAGCAATAACAGGCTACACCCAGGTGAAGACAGAACTAGACAGTAGATCGGAAGGAGCCAGAGAATTTTGTCATGTAGGCTTATATATTCACAATATACTTTTGTAAGTGTTCTTAAATAATTCAACCTCCCTTGTGGCCCATCAACCAAAGGTAGGGGAGGAAGATGGCTGATAAATAGGACAAAAGGGATGTGGACTTTTTTAGAAGTAGTCCTTTGGGATGACTGCAGTCTTCATTGTTAGCAGTCTAGTCCACTAAAAACAAAACAAAACAAAAAACAAAACAAAACAACAACAAATAAACAAACAAACAAACAAAAAACCCACAAATCGGCAGCAGCTGGAACCAAAACAAACCATGAATCTCCACCTACCAGCACAAGTCTACTGAACTGGCAAGAAGCAGCCAGAATACCACCAGAAGTTCTTGGGTGTGCTTTTCTCTACAAAGTCATAACAAGCAAAGATCAGCTAAGAAAGCAAGGTGAACCAATGCGATGGTGTTGTCAGCAAAGACTAGCATCAGGAAAGCCCAGTGAAGACCAGCAAGGCAAAACAAGGCCAGAGCATTATTTACTATCTACTCGGTTATACTCATACTTTCCACAAACCTCTTGTGTCCTCTCACCCATCTGCTCCAGCAAAACATCCCATGCCTTTTCACTAGACAGCTTCCAGAAAAACAGCAAGTGACTCAATTAAGTCTCCTAGGAAATCAGAAATTACAAGTTCAGTGTCCAATGTAAATCACAGAGTACTGCAGAATAATAGCAGTTTGGTGTTCTCTGCTGAAAATGGTGGTCTTTATAGCTGGAATATATAGTAGGTCTTCTTTTGTTACTTTCACCTATCCAGACTACATGTTAATTATTCCTGATTATCATCCTCCCCCAAACAAAACATTAATGATAATGTATTTAAGTTATTCTCTGGGCTGGAATCTTACTCTTCTTGATTGGCAATTATTTAATCTCATAATTTGACACTGAGGAAATAATTATTTCCCCACTTTTTCATAGATAGCCCTAAAGATACAGAGAATTTTTTTGCTTTCCTGAAATCCCCAAGACAAATTGAACTCAGAACTTCTGTGACTATTAATTTTACACCTTAATTTTTTATTCTTTTCAATAAATTTTTTTAAAGGTATGTGCCACCAGTGCCCTACTTGACTCTGGGAATTTTTTTTTTTTAAGATTTATTTATTATATATAAGTTACACTGTAGCTGTCTTCAGACACTCCAGGAGATGGCGTCAGATATTGTTACAGATCGTTGTGAGCCACATTGTGGTTGCTGGGAATTGAACTCAGGACCTTTAGAAGAGCAGTCAGTGCTCTTAACCGCTGAGCCATTACTCCAGCCCCCTCAATAAATTTTAATATTTTCAATATATCTCAATTTGAGAGAGTGCCTTCCTGTCAGAAATAAGCCCAAGTTGCTAATGTCTGGAACTGTGCATTGTAATAAAGAGAAATATAGTGTGCACATTACTGACAGAGCATATATTTTCAAGTAATGAAATGACAAATAAAAAATGTTAAGTGCCCCCCCAGCAATGGGCAATGAGACCCCTTTTTGGAGTTGTTTTTATATCAGTCAGAGGCAGAGCAGATGGCAGTCCTTTGTTCATCATAGCTTGATGCTTGGCATCATGGCCAAAGCTATCTTATGTTTAAGAATCATAAAAAAAGAATCAAATCAAATCCAGGCATCACAGCACAGGAGGAGGAAGACAGACAGAGATTTTAAGACTGTCCTGACAGTCACAGCCTTGCCCTCTAGCACATGGCAGAGATGGGCCAGAGACATCTGCCTGTCAGCACCCACTGATGGAGGAAGTTACACAAGGATCCACAATTTGTATAGTCTGCCTACAGCAGTAGTCACCACAATGTGCAATATGTGGTGGTCAGAGAAAGAAAAGGAATTGAAGAGAGATGGAACCGGAGACTCAAGGGTAGAAAGAAGCATCATGTTATAAATGGCCAGCCCTGCTACCTGGAAAAGGTGAACTGGCTGGCCCCAACAGCATGAGAACAGGAGAACTGACCCTACCTCCTGAGATGGTAGCATTGGGTGGCCTAGCTGAGCCAGTGTTGGAGAGCATGGTTAAGGCATGCTGGCCAGCTACCATCCAGGTCCAGTTCCAGGGCTCCGAAATGTTCCTACCCAAAATCTACATCATCTGGGAATGTGTAGAACCACAAAAGGATCAATCCTTGTGTTCCAAAGCTTCAGGATCTCCATGACACAGTACAACAGCAGAATCACTGGGAGGAGTCTCAATGAGGATCCAATTCTGATGATGTTACAAAAGCCAGAAACTTGAAACAGACCAGTGATTTATTGCAATGAGCATTTGCAAATGAAGATGTGTGAATAGAGGGATATACTGTGTACCACACTGTAGAATACTACACCTTCCACAATGAGATGTTTTCTATGCTTTGTTGTTGTTGTTGTTGGTGGTGCTGGTGCTGGTGGTGGTGGTGGTGGTATGTGATTTCTGTGTGTTATTTTAACAGGGAAATTGCAAGACTGAAAGGCAGATATGAAGAGACAGGGAGATGAGTATCAATGGAGGGCATGGTGTGAAACACATAGAGTCAATAAAAATTTAAAAAAAAAAGACTATAACTGAATTTTCAACCTAAGAAAATTAAGCATGGCTCATCCCTAAAGTTACTAAATTCATCCCACCTTGGGACTTTAAGATTAAGTTCTAGTTATCTTGTAATGTATATGTCATACATGTTAGAGAGTGTATAGCATTTTTAATCTTTTCAAAATTTAGTAATTCATTTAAAAACATTAAATGAGAGTAAAAGTTTGATAAAACAATGGGTATATGACAAAACACACCCATCTATATAGAGAGACATTAAAAAGAATTTCAACTGCTTTTGCCTCCTTTTCTCATCCTCTTTCACTTTTTGTTTCCTCTCTTATTATAACTCTTAGATACAACAATAATTCTTCTCTATTTTATTTCTTAGACAAGTTCTTTATATTTTCTTAGGATTCATCTTTTAAAAAATACTTTAAAAAGTTACAACTTAATTCTAAGTAATTAACTTCGGTTCTTTTGTTAGCAATTGTGAGAAGTAATTTCTGTTAGTCCCTGAAATTCAAAGATATTCACTATTTCTTCAAGCTTTGTTTCTATTCATAGGATAGACACCACAACCAAAAGCCACTTTGTAAGAAAGGGCCTATTTTGCCTACATCATGAAATAACTGAGTTCATGGGCATATCCTGGAAGCAGGACCAGGACTAAAGGAGAAATGTTGCTTAGTAGGATTGCTCTCCAGGGTTTGCTGAGCTTTAGTGAAAGAGAAAGCAAGGGTCACATGACACAGATCTCTACCCACAATGAGCTGGGCTCTCTAAGATCAGTTATTAGCTAGAAAATAGCTCCTAAAACCATGTCCTCAGGCCAACCTAATGAAGGAAATTATTCGAGTGAGATTCCTTCATCAAGGATATATACAGGACCCTTCCCTACACTCTTGCCTTACTGAATTAATGTCATTCCTAACAGTTTTCCATATATGAGCAGTACACTGCTTAGTACTCACACCAAGGTATTTTACATTATTTGTGACTACTGTGAAGGGTGTTGTTTCCCTAAGTTCTTTCTGGTCCTGTTTATTCTTTATAGAGGAAGGCCACTGATTATTTGAGTTAATTTTATATCCAGCTATTTCACTGAAGTTGTTTATCAGGTTTAGGAGTTCTCTGGTGGGCATCACTTATGCATACTATCATATCATCTGCAAATAGTGATATTTTGACTTCTTCCTTTCCAATTTGTATCCCTTTGATCTCCTTTTGTTGTCTAATTGCTCTGCCTAGGACTTCAAGTACTATATTGAATAGGTAGGGAGAGAGGGCAGTCTTGTCTAGTCCTCGATATTAGTGGGATTGCTTCAAGTTTCTCTTAATTTAGTTTGATATTGACTACTGGTTTGCTACATATTGCTGTTACTATGTTTAGGTATGGCCTTGTTACTATATTTAGGTATGGTCCTTGAGTTCCTGATCTTTTCAAGACTTTCATCATGAATGGGTGTTGGATTTGGTCAAATGTTTTCTCAGCATCTAATGAGCTGATCATGTGTTGTTGTTTTTTTTCCCTTTGAGTTTTTTCATATAATGATGGATTTTCATATGTTGAACAACCCCTGCATCCCTGGGTTGAAGCTTTCTTGATCATGATGGATGATTATTTTGATGTGTTCTTGGATTCAGTTTGCAAGAATTTTATTGAATATTTTTGCATCGATATTCATGACAGAAATTGGTCTGAAGTTCTCTTTCTTTGGTCAGTTTTCTGTGGCTTAAGTATCAGAGTAATTGTGGCTTCATAGATCAAATTGGGTAGAGTTCTTTCTGTTTCTCTTTTGTGGAATAGGTTGAGGAGTATTACGTATTAGGTCTTCTTTGAAGGTTTGATAGAACTCTACACTAAACCCATTTGTTTCTGGGCTTTTTTTGGTTGGGAGACTATTTATCAGGAACTAACAAGGGGGCCCTGGGGAAGAGGGGATTATGGAAGACCCACACCCCACCAAAGTTCCACCTATGCTCTGGTGAGTCAGGCATGGGAGGGCTGCTATCTACCTTCCACTCATCCCTGGGTGGGAACCTAAGCCTCTGACCCACTCTTCAGGGGGTGGCTAACGGGCAGCCCTACCTGGGAGCATGGGAGCTACTTTGCTAAATCCACCAGGTTTGTGGGAGAGAGGGATGAAGGAAGAGAGGTTTCCAACACTGGCAAGAGTGAGTGCAACAGATCTTGACTGGAGCAGAGACAATCTATGGTTTTACAGCATTATTATAGAAAGGCAGGGAGAAAGAGAGAAGGAGAGAGAGAGAGATAGAGGAAGGGCTAGAGAGAGAGGGAGAGAGAGTAAGAGTGAGAGAGGAGAGGAGAGAGGAGAGAAGACAAAGAAAGAGGAGAGAGGGAGTTAGAGTGAGGGGTAAAAGGTAAGAGAATGAGAAGTAAGAGAGCAAGCAGGGGCTGAACAGCCCTTTTTTTTTCACTGTACAGTTTTTCGTTTTAATTCTTTCTTTTTAAAATATTTTTTATTACATATTTTCGTCAATTACATTTCCAGTACTATCCCAAAAGTCTCCATACCCTCCCCCCCCCCACTTCCCTACCCACCCATTCCCATTTTTTTGGCCCTGGCGTGCCCCTGTACTGTTTGCATGTCCAATGGGCCTCTCTTTCCAGTGATGGCCGACTAGGCCATCTTTTGATACATATGCAGCTAGAGTCAAGAGCTCCGGGGTACTGGTTATTTCATAATGTTTTTCCACCTATAGGGTTGCCGATCCCTTTAGCTCCTTGGGTACTTTCTCTAGCTCCTCCATTGGGGGCCCTGTGATCCATCCAATAGCTGACTGTGAGCATCCATTCTGTGTTTGCTAGGCCCCGGCATAGTCTCACAAGACACAGCTACATCTGGGTCCTTTCAACAAAATCTTGCTAGTATATGCAATGGTGTCAGCGTTTAGAAGCTGATTATGGGGTGGATCCCTGGATATGGCAGTCTCTAGATGGTCCATCCTTTTGTCTCAGCTCCAAACTTTGTCTCTGTAACTCCTTCCATGGGTGTTTTGTTCCCAATTCTACGGAGGGACATGGTGACCACACTTCAGTCTTCATTCTTCTTGAGTTTCATGTGTTTAGGAAATTGTATCTTATATCTTGGGTATCCTAGGTTTAGGGCTAATATCCACTTATCAGTGAGTACATATTATGTGAGTTCCTTTGTGAATGTGTTACCTCACTCAGGATGATGCCCTCCAGGTCCATCCATTTGGCTAGGAATTTCATAAATTCATTCTTTTTAATAGCTGAGTAGTACTCCATTGTGTAAATGTACCACATTTTCTGTATCCATTCCTCTGTTGAGGGGCATCTGGGTTCTTTTCAGCTTCTGGATATTATAAATAAGGCTGCTATGAACATAGTGGAGCATGTGTCCTTCTTACCGGTTGGGACATCTTCTGGATATATGCTCAGGAGAGGTATTGTTGGATCCTCCTGTAGTACTATGTCCAATTTTCTGAGGAACCGCCAGACTGATTTCCAGAGTGGTTGTACAAGCCTGCAATCTCACCAAAGGAGGAGTGTTCCTCTTTCTCCACATCCTCGCCAGCATCTGCTGTCACCTGAATTTTTCATCTTAGCCATTCTGACTGGTGTGAGGTGGAATCTCAGGGTTGTTTTGATTTGCATTTCCCTGATGATTAAGGATGTTGAACATTTTTTCAGGTGCTTATCTGCCATTCGGCATTCCTCAGGTGAGAATTCTTTGTTCAGTTCTGAGCCTCATTTTTTAATGGGGTTATTTGATTTTCTGAAGTCGACCTTCTTGAGTTCTTTATATATGTTGGATATTAGTCCCCTATCTGATTTAGGATAGGTAAAGATCCTTTACCAATCTGTTGGTGGTCTTTTTATCTTATTGACAGTGTCTTTTGCCTTGCAGAAGCTTTGGAGTTTCATGAGGTCCCATTTGTCAATTCTCGATCTTACAGCACAAGCCATTGCTTGAACAGCCCATTTTTAAGTATGCTGTCTTATCTTATTGTTGCTAGGTAACTGGGGAGGAGTTTAACCTGAAGTTCAGAAGCTTGGGCCATTGCCTACATGACTTTTAGCCATGCTTGTCTTGTGGGGGCTGTGCAGGACAGTAACTTAGGCAGGAGACAGTTACAGGAGCATGAGGGTATGCCTACTGTGTCATGAAGGTGACTTATCACTCTTTCCAGGGTTCAGACCTCAGCTTGACTGGAGCCTAGCCTGTCTGTGCATAGCCCAATGCCCCACAACTATTAATGACTGTTTCTATTTCTTTAGGGAATATGGGACTGTTTTGATTGTTAATCTGATGCTAATTTAACTTTGGTGCCTGGTATCTGTCTAGAAAATAGTCTATTTCATCCACGTATTCCAGTTTTGTTGAGTATAAGCTTTTGTAGTACTATCTGATGAATTTTTGGATTTCCTCAGATTCTGTTGTTTTATTTCTCTTTTCATTTTTGACTTTGTTAATTAGGATACTTTCTCTGTGCCCTCTAGTTAGTCTGCCTAACAGTTTATCTATTTTTGTTGATTTTCTCAAAGAACCAGCTCCTGGTTTGGTTGATTCTTTGTATGGTTGTTTTTGTTTCTACTTGGTTGATTTCAGCCCCAAGTTTGATTATTTCCTGCCATCTACTCCTCTTGGGTGAATTTGCTTCTTTTTACTCTAGAGCTTTTAGGTGTGCTATCAAGTTGTTAGTGTATGCTCTCTCCAATTTCATTTTGGAGGCACTCAGAGCTATGAGTTTTCCTGTTAGGACTGTTCTCATTGTGTCACATAGGTTTGGGTATGTTGTGGTTTCATTTTCATTAAACTCTACAAAGTCTTTAATTTCTTTCTTTATTTCTCCCTTGACCAAGGTATCATTGAGTATTGTTCAGCTCCCGCGTGTATGTGGGCTTTCTATTACTCATGTTGTTATCACTTTAGTCCGTGGTGATCTGATCTGATGTATGGGATTATTTCCATATTTTTGTATCTGTTGAGGCCTGTTTTCTGAGTGATTATGTGATCAATTTTGGAGAAGGTGCCATGAAGTGCTGAGAAGAAGGTATATCCTTTTGTTTTAGGAAAAACTGTTCTATAGATATCTATCTGTTAAATCCATTTTTTTCATATCTTGTGTTAGTTTCACTGTGTTTCTGTTTAATTTCTGTTTCCATGATCTGTCCATTGATGAGAGTGGGGTGTTGAAGTCTTCAACAATTTTTGTGTGTTGCAATGTGTGCTTTGAGCTTTAGTAAATTTTCTTTTATGAATGTGGGTGCTCTTTCTTTCATTTGGAGCATAGATATTGAAAATTGGGAGTTCATCTTGGTGCATTTTACCATTGATGAGTTTGGAGTATCCATCCTTGTCTTTTTTGATAACTTTTGGTTGAAAGTTATTTGTATTAGATATTAGAATGGCTATTCCAGCTTGTTTCTTGGGACCATTTTTCATGAAAAATTGTTTTCCAGCCTTTTCCTTTGAGGTAGTGTCTTCCCCCCCCCCCAGAGGTTGGTTTCCTATATGCTGCAAAGTGTTTGGGTCCTGTTTAGATAACCCGTTTGTTAGTCTATATCTTTTTATTGGGGAATTGAGTCCATTAATATTAAGAGATGTTAAGAAAAAGTAATTGTTGCTTCCTGTTATTTTTGTTGTTAGAGCTGAGATTCTGTTCATGTGGCTCTCTTCCTTTAGGTTTATTGAAAGCATAATATTTTCCTTTTTCCCTCCTGTCTTCAAGACCTTTAATATCCTTTGAAATTTTCCCTTTATTATCCTTTGAAGGGCTTGATCGAAAGATATTGTGTAAATCTGGTTTTGTCATGGAATATTTTGGTTTCTCCATCTATGGTAATTGGGAGTTTTTCTGGGTAGAGTAGCCTGGGCTGGCATTTGTGTTCTCTTAGGGTTTGCATGACATCTGCCCAGGATCCTCTGGCTTTCATAGTCTTTGTGAGAAATCTGATGTAATTCTAATAGGTCTGCCTTTATATGTTACTTGACCTTCTTTCCTTACTGATTTAAATATTCTTTCTTTGTTTGTGCATTTAATGTTTTGATAATGATATGACTGACAAAATTTCTTTTCTTGTCCAAAGTATTTGGAGTTCTATTGGCTTCTGGAATGTTGATATGCATCTCCTTCTTTAGGTTAGGGAAGTTTTCTTCTATATTTTGTTGAAGATATTTACTGGCCCTTTAAGTTTAAAATCTTCCTTCTAATCTATACCTATTATCCTTAGGTTTGGTTTTCTCATTGTGTCATGGATTTCTTGGATGTTTTGGGTTAGGATCATTTTGCATTTTCTTTGATTGTTGTGTCAGTATTTTCTATGGAGTCTTCTACACCTGAGAGTCTCTCTTCTATCTCTTGTGTTCTGTTGGTGATGCTTGCCTCTATGGTTTCTGATTTCTTTCCTAAGTTTTCTATATCCAGAGTTATCTCCCTTTGTGATTTCTTTATTGTGCCTATTTCCATTTTTAGATCCTTGGATGGTTTCGTTCAATTCCTTCACCTGTTTGGTTGTGTTTTCCTGTAATTCTTTAAGGGATTTTTGTGTTTCCACTTTAGGGCTTCTACCTATTTTCCTGTGTTCTCCTGTAATTCTTTAAGGGCTTTTATGTTTCCTCTTTAAGGGCCTCTACCTGTTTAAATGTGTTCTCCTGTATTTCTTTACAGAGTTATTTATGCCCTTCTTAAAATCTGATTTTAAGTCTGAATCTTGCTTTTCCTATGTATTGGGGTATCCATGACTCACTGTGGTGAAAGGACTGGGTTCTGATGATGCCAATTAGTCTTGGTTTCTGTTCTTAAGATTCTTGTGTTTGCCTTTTGCCATCTGGTAATCTCTGGTGTTCTTGCTGTCTCTGGCTGGAGCTTGTTCTTCCTGTTAGTCTGTAAGCCTCTGTCAGCACTTCTGGGAGACCAGCTCTCTCCTGGCAAGACCAGTGCACAGAGAGCAGAGGAACAGCCCCACCTCCTGGGTGCAAAAGTAGTCCTGTATGACCCTGTCCCAGCTGCTCTGCCTCTTCTGTGGCCTGTGCACTCCTAAATATTCCTGCCTTAGAGCATCACGGGAGAAGAAATGGCGATCTCACCCGAGTCCCTGGGTCAGACACTTCTTGGAGAGAAGCTCTCCCATGGCAGGGATGGTATACAGGGTGGTGATCAGCCCCACTTCCTGGGTGCAGGTATAGGCCTGTAGGACCCTGTCCCAGCAGCTCTGATTCTTCTTTGGCCTGTGTGCTCCTGAGTGCTCGACCCTATAACTCTGTACCACAATAATCTTTATACCTTTTCGAGCTACCAACTTTCCAAAATTCCAGAGAGTAAACTATAAGTTGATATCTGTAAATCATGAAACATGAAATCTACTATGTATATATTCATGATTTACATAGTCTGCTAAACAAATGCTTTAAATGTCACAGAATATAAGGATTATATAAGGAGGAAAAAGGAAATCACAAATGCAAGTAGAATATCAACATATATATTATTTCTCAGACTTGTTTCCTGAAAAATCCTTTTTAAAACTTGTATACTTTTAGTGATTTTTCTCTAGTGTATTATTTTATTTTATTTTACTTTTACTCTCCACATGGGCATATTTAGTTTATCTGTCATAAAAAACAAAAGAATTCTAGGTGTTAAATAATTCATATGAATATTGGAGTACACAGCTGCATCTCCACAAATTTTGCCAAGCCCAGATAACAGCTTTAAAAATTATAAACTACTCATACTGCCCCAGTGCTATCCTTAGCAGAAAAAAAAAATGTCATCATTTAAAGACTCTTGTGGCATAGAGTAACATATTCAAACATATTTGCCACAATTGTATGACCTTATCCTATTGTAGCATAATTTATACAAAGCAAGGTTGAATAGCAAAAGAGTCTTTATCTGCTAATCACATTCCTGGGCCTCCTGGGGTTTGTACATTGTGAAGTCTTCTGGAAGAAGGCTTTCTCAGCATCCTGGTTACTGGAGTGCTGCCTTCTTGATTAACAGAGTTGAATATTTCATAAAGAGCTAAACAAATAAGGACCAGTGTATTTACTTAGGTTGATAATGATTTCATTAGTGATATTTTTCCAAAGCATATTAATGAGTTAAGGGAAGCATATTTCAGCTGATGAAATTGTGGGGACAAGAGGTTTCTCAGTATGGATTACAGAGAAGCAGGTTTGTGATTACATTTCATTTCTTCCAAAGCCTGTGATCTGTTGCTTGATATTATAATCACTCTCGGGGTAATGGGAGTAATGATAGACAGATAACAGTAAAGTAATTTTAGCAAGTGATATCTTAAAGAATTCTTTCTAGAATGTATGCTGCAATTATTAAAAAAAATGAAAATAAACTGGAATAAACGTTAAGTGTCCTCCAGTGAGGCTATATATTAAAAAGATAGAATATAAACATTCATTACACATTTCCAAAACAATAAACCTTGTAAAAGCATATAGCTAGTGTATATATGTTTAGCATAGCAATAAATTTAATGATGTATCATGGAGGATATACACGTATAAGTTAGTAAAATATGAACACATCATATTTTACATTATGTTGCTTATTCAATGATTTACCAACGATGTTGCTAAATAAACATATACTTTTTCCTGATGTTGAAGGCTCAGGGCAAAGCAACAACTCTTCTGGCCTGGAGAAAATTGGAGAAGCAAGTGTTACAGGAAAGCAAATGGGAGCCAGTGCCTCTAATAGAGTTCCTGCCATAGCCCTAGGGAAACAGACTTGAACCATACGAAATTGAGAAAACAAACCTATTATTTGCTCTGTTCCTGCTTTCACACCTGAAATCGGCAAACTTGTTGCAAAACCTATTGGACACAATAACAGGACAGAGAAGAGAAGGCAGGACTACAGTAATTTACACACTACAAGACACTGGTTCAAGGTTGCTTCCTATCATTGGCCCTATATTCTAAAATTCAAAGAGTAAGAATTAGTGTGTATAACTCAAGAATAAATTACTGAACTTAGTGTTAAAGTATATTGGGAACAATTTTGCAAAAGTAGATAAAAGTATTATAAGCTTTATACCCAGTTTTTCTTCAACATTACTGATGGAGATAATAATCAACTGAATATTTGTATTTTGAGTACTTTTTGATATCATTACTAGTATAGAAGAAAGGTAATTTGGTTTTGTTTGGTTTTGTTTTACCATGTAAGTACTTGGAAAATTTTTTCAAGTTTTATCAAATATACTCCAAAGGTTGCTGATTTGTCTTAAGGCTATTGCTGGTCCATTCAACCAGTATCTGTTATATAAGAAAAATCCTACTATAGTGACATAAAACCGTAACAAATATTTAACATACAGGAAAACTCCATTTCTGTGGGGCTATAAATAATTCCTTTCTATCTTCAAAGAGCCCAGTATTTACCAATGTTACATTGCAATACTTTTGATCACCTCTTTGTCACATCTGGTTTGTGCAGCTTGTGTTTTTAGTACTTGAAACTGAATAAGCCAATTTTTGAAAGTCAAATAATTCAGGCCAGAAAAGAGAATTAGTACTAAATATTGAGTGATAAGTATTTTAAATACATTTATAATGATCACAAATGCTAATTTTATTCAAGTATTTTCCAAATAAGCTAGGTGGTTCTTTTACACTAAACATGATTATCATTAATGATTGAATGCACGCTAATGATGTCACAGTACTTCATATCAGCAAACCCATATTAGAGTCCATTATCATTAAAAAAAAATAGAGGCTTTCAAGTCACTTTGTATAGGAAGTTGTAGTTTTAGTGGTTAACACATAAAGACAAGATTAAGTGGGGCCAAGAAAATTGCTCAGTAATTAAAGGCACTTACTTTTAAACTTAATGGTCCGAATTCAACCTCTGGGACTCACATAATGGATAAAAAGAACCAGCTTCTATATGTTGTTCTCCAGTCTCCACTCACTAAGTAGTGAACACACACACACACACATACACACACACACGTAAATTAATTAATTATTTAATTAAAGAAAAATATTAAATGGATATTTTATTGTATTAGGTAAGATATGCTTATATAAATGTCATGTAATAACAAATGTTTTCCTTTTATATTTAGGAATATACATATATGCACATAATGATAGATTTTATTGAAAATAGATTCTTCAATTGCATAATACATTACAACTAAGGATTTCCCTCTGTCCACTCATCCCAGATGCCCACAAATCTACTCCACCTCATATCCACTCCCCACTTCTCTTCCTCATCAGAAAAATGACATGAAAGGTTCAGGCAAAAAGAAGCAAATAACAAATACCTTCAAACAAAAGAAAAAGTATTACCTCACAGTAAAAAGAAGATCTTTAAAGTTTAAAGAGTGTGTTAATATTTTAAAATAAATGAAAAAGTAAGTAATATGTATCCAGAGGGAAATAAAACAAGCAAAACAATAAAAAGCCCAACAACAGCATCCTCCAATCTAATGTCAGGTCAAGATACTGAAATCAGAGTTCTCAGAGGTAAACTGATCTGATTTTCAGAGTTATTCAAAGCATATGGAACCACTGAGCCATTTTGAAATGTTTGATTGTGGATTGTTCCAGGTCATTCAGCCAACCAGCCTTTGAAGCTACATGTTGTTATTAGCAATGCTCAGGGGGCAGCAAGACCATGGAAGATCCATTAGTGCCAGGCTGTGTAAAGACTACAGCTCTCCTAGAATGCATGCAATGGAATGGGGAAAGCCTCCTGTCTTGATGGCTTAATACTATTTTAGACCTTCTAGAAACACACTCTGCCTCCCCTTACAAATATCAAAGGATGAGGCATTATAAATTTAATACACAGTAAAGAAGTGCAAAATATGTAAACCTGTCACCCTCACAAGCAGGGAAGTCTTTTATCTTTTCAGGACGGGCTGGGTATAAAAAGACAGAATATTTAACACACAGAGGTAGTGCCTGGTAATTATATGATCAATGTGCCTATTATCAAGATTAATTGCACAATTTTGGGCCCTTAGATATGTACTTTTAACTTTGTTTTCACAGGTAGAAAGCTGAGAATGATCTCTGGGACTTCTTATATCAGGGGGCCAATAAAATTGATGCCAGCTTTGCCCTAAATAACACTTTAGTCTCAAATATTCTAGACACTCATCCTTTTATATTGGCAGTTATGAAAGCAACATATTAATTTTGACATCACAATATTAGCTGAGGGAAACCAAATCTCCTGGATTTCTGTTATCCCTCTTGCCACTTCTTGTTAAACTCTGGGCCTCTTTGAAGAGGATGCATCGATGTACTGATGAATCAGAACGTTTTAAGAAGTCTTCCTTTTCCCCATCTCAGGACAGTCCTTAGCCTCTTTTGAGAGATCTGGTAACTACCAAGAGCATTTCCGAGGCTGCAGTATTATTGTGTATTTTCCTAATGCTCTTCCACTATTCTTTACTATGAATACATTGAGAAAGTCCAACTCTTGATTGTCTTTTGGTTAACTTTTGAATAAGTTCTTCTTCTTCTTTTTTATTAGGTATTTATTTAATTTACATTTCCAATGCTATCCCAAAAGTCCCCCACCCTCTCCCCCACCCACTCCCCCACCCACCTACTCCCACTCCTTGGCCTTGGCATTCCCCTGTACTGAGGCAGATAAAGTTTGCAAGAGCAATGGGCCTCTCTTTCCACTGATGGCTAACTAGGCCATCTTCTGATACATATGCAGTTAGAGACATGAGCTCCAGGGGGTACTGGGTAGTTCATATTGTTGTTCCACCTATAGGGTTGCAGATCCCTTTAGCTCCTTGGGTACTTTCTCTAGCTCCTCCATTGGGGGCCCTGTGATCCATCTAATAGCTGACTGTAAGCTTCCACTTCTGTGTTTGCTAGGCCCTGGTATAGTCTCACTATCTGGGTCCTTTCAGCAAAATCTTGCTAGTGTATGCAATGGTGTCAGCGTTTGGAGGCTGATTATGGAATGGATCCCCGGATATGGCAGACTCTAGATGGTCCATCCTTTTGACACAGCTCCAAACTTTGTCTCTGTAACTCTTTCCATGGGTGTTTTGTTCCCAATTCTAAGAAGGGGCAAAGTGTCCACACTTTGGTCTTCGTTCTTCTTGAATCATTTCTCTCTTCTCCAATATAAGCATAAAAGAAAAACATATTGCTCTTTCAATACTTCCTCAGTCAAATATCCAATTTCATTACTTACAAATTCTATTTTTCACCAAGCAGATTTCAGCCAAATTCTTTGTTATTCTATAACATGCATGATCACTGTAGTTTCCAGTAACAATTTATTCATTTCTGTCAGAGGCTTCATCAAAGTGGCCTTTCCCAGCATGTTTCTGCCAATATTCTGCTCAAGATTAGTTCAGAATTTTCTGAGGTAATTGGAGTTTTCTCTGTACTTCTTCCTCCCCGAGGCTGTGGTAGAAACAATTTTAAAAGTCATTCATGGTAACATAGACTTTTTCTTGCCTGCAATTCAAAAGTCTCCTGATCGCTAACTACTAAGCCACTCATATTTCTGTCTATCTATTTAGGTAATTGTTTCATCCCTATCTCTCTTCTACAGTATCAGTCTAGTCTCAACCAAGTTGGACTACTCTACAAACTGCCTTAGGCTCACTGAAGGTAGAAGACAGAAATACTTATCTCCCTGTTCTTAAGTGAGTCAAAGAAATACAAGATCAAGGATTTGGCAGATAAGGTTTTATTTAAGGGACACTTTGTCTTGTAGTCTTGTAGCCTCAGGAGAAGAGAGAAACATGCTCTTTTGTGCCTTTCTTTTCTTTTCTTTTCTTTTCTTTTTTTTCTTTTCTTTTCTTTCCTTTCCTTTTCTTTCCATTTCTTTTCTTTCCTTTCCTTTTCTTTCCTTTTCTTTCCTCTTCTTTTCTTTTTCTTTTTTCTTTTTGAATGACAGTAATACCAGTCATAATGTTAAAGTATTCAAGGATTCCAAGGTTCATCATGAATTCCCATCTTAGTGTTCAACTTTGTTCAATAGATTCACAAACAGGGCTGAGTGCATAATTAATACAGTAAAGTTGTTTACATTAACAGCTAACAGCAATTTGTTTAGTGATGTAGGTAGCTTTATTTTCCAGAATATATTCTTTCTAGATCTTTAAACTAACAGTTTTAGGTTCAGTTATTTCAATGAAGAAATGTGTGGTTTGGTTGAATATCAAAGCAAATACTCTTATTGTGTGACTTTGCTTCATGATTGAAACATCCCTCCTGCAGTGTGAGAGGAGAGTCCTGAGACTAAGGAATGTATAAACATAAATCTCAGAAAGCAGGAATGTAGGATTCACGAGACCACGCATCAGAGTCATACAAGTCATAAACAATTGCTGCAGGGAGACACTTTGACCTTTTGAGCAGCTCCTGTGATGAGCCAAAAGGAAACAACTATCCTGCGCCTTGTGCTGAGTAAGTTAGGGTTTGGGGAGCTTCAGCTGCCTTTGGCTCATTCATTTGTACTTCTGAGAATGACCAGAGTAAACTCAGCCATTCTCTGTGTTAGAATTAAGGTTCGTTTATCTATCATTAGTGTCTTATGTAAAATGAGTAGATGTTTGCTCACATATAAGAAAACAGCTTAGAAGGAAAACAGGGTTGCCTGACTTTCTGAACATTTAGATTTCTCTCAAAACAAACGAGGAAATATATATATATATGGACTGAGAAGTAAATCATAGACTCTAAGACACTTTTCAGAATTGAATAAATAGAAGGAATGCAACAGTGATTTTAATAAGCTGCAAGCATATTTTTTTATGATCTGTTCAGAAAATCTTGACAATTCCTATTTCCCCAGTGCTACAAGCAATTTTATAAGTGTATTGTCATTGTTTTCATTTCACTGTGGAATCACGAAACAGTTCTAGGTGGTGAGTAATGTCATTGTCATTAAACTTCATTTTACCTCTACCATGTAAGTAAATGAAGTTGTCAGTATGATTAGCAACTGTGCTCCGTGCACAGCAAACCTCTCTATATGTATCTGAACTATAATCCATTCTTGTGGCTTTATTCTTCCCTTACAATGATTTTCAATTCTTTAACTGTTACAAATTCTATAATTTAAAATTATTTTTATTTATATGAATGATAGCCAGAATGATCAATGATAATAAGTAAAGACAAATTCCAAATAAGATACCACTCTATGACCTCAGTCTTACGGCATTTGCAAGGCTGTAGGTCCTGATGACCACTGAGCATCTTGAGCTTTGAGATTCTACTTTGGCTTTATAAAGCTCTATGTTATTCAGACTTCTGTCCTTTACCCCTTTTAGTATTTTCTCTGTGTATTTTTTTTTGTTTGTTTTTTTTCAGGCTGTTATAATAAATGGCCACTGTAGTAGTTTGAATACAAATGTCCCACCATGCACTCAGATATTTGAACACATGGTCCCTAGTTAAGAGTGCTGTCTGGAGGAAGCTTGAAGTTTGCACTTGCTGGACATTACCTCAGGTGATGTTAAGATGGAATAACTTGCAGCTCTACCTGTTCAACATCCCTGCTTCCTGTTTGCAACCTGCAGATGTGATCTGGAAATTTTCACGTTTTCCACCAGTCCTATCACTTGCCAACATGACTCTCCATCATGATGGTCTCTTATCACACTGGAAATGTAAACTCAAATAATTTTTTTTTCTGTATTTGCATTTATCACATACACTTGTAAAAAAAAAAAACTGCCCAAGACAGATGTTGTTACACACAGTGTTCTATCATGGAGAAGAACCTGGCCATGTTATTTTTCGGAGAAATATGGAAGAAGTCTGGAATATACAAGTGGTCAGACTTTGAAATCAGAAGATAAAGAGTGAACGTAATGCATCCTGTGATATCTAGACTATAAGGTTTGAAAGAATAAAAAATTAGTATCAGATTTAGAGGCCATTGATCTAATAATTAGGATAAGTGCAAAAAACTGTGATGTGTTACTAAAGAATTCAACCGAGACTAAAGAGTAGTGGACTGCTTTCTATGGCAGAAAAAAATTTAAGTATAACAGTTAAATTATGTCATGTTTGTTAATAACTTATTCAGGATACAATAGAAAAGAAAAGGTGGTACAGGAACAAAAGAACAGTTTAAAGAAACACTCACACCAAGAAATATCAGGTGGTATCCAAAATTGTGCAGAGTCCTTCCACATTGCATTAGGAGAAAGGGAAGGGTCTTCTTCTAAGGAAGATGCCACTGAGCTAGACTTGCAAATTGTGAAAACAATTTTGAGGTCTTGTTGTTCTGAAACTCAATATAAAATGTATTGCCAATTTGATTCAAAGGTTTCAGCATTCTCCCAAGATGACAGTTGACTCAGCAGCTTTTTCCACATGGTCCTGCCTTTACAGGCATGAAGGATGCAAGCATGATGGGTCTTGGATTCTTCCATCACAGTTTCAGAGATGCTGTGAGGCCAGGCAGCATGTGGTGGCGCCATCCCTGTGTGAAGGCACGGGGAATACAAGAAGCTGTGATTGACCATTGTATGTAGTCATGAAAGGAAAGTCTTGGTTTAAGTAGGAAGCCCAAGTGTTGAAGAAGACTTAGCCATGGGATATCCGGAAAGATGAGATGCTTAGAAAGATGGAATCTGCTACAGGGGAAGGCAAGTTGACTGTTGTATTTAAAGAAGAAGGGCAGATCCATCTAATTTTTTGAAGATAGTGTCCTCGATGTTGGACATGGCGTTCCAGGACTGCTATTTGTCCTTATAGGTTCTGGTCGTGCTTTGGTCCAGTACTTACTTTACTTATTATGCCCAGATTTCTTACTTTCGGAATAAGAACACATATTCTGTACCTTACTGTGTGGGAAATGGGTAATTTTTGAGCAAGTTTTTCTGACTTTTATTGAAGATACATTCTTTTCTCATACAATATATTCTGATTATAGTTTGCTGTCCCTCTACTGTTCCATGCTTCACCCCATCTTCCCCCTCCTCTGCTCCATTCCTTTTCTGCCTCTCATTAGAAAAGAACAGCTTTCTATAAGATAACAGCTAAACAGGACAAAGTAAAATATAATAAGATAAGGCAAAAACCATCCTCACATTGTCAGAAAAGGCAACCCAACAGAAAGACTAGTGCCCCCAGAGAGGAACAAGAATCAGAGATCGACGCATGCTCAGACTCAGGAATCCCCTGAATGCATTAAGCTAAATGCTTTAATATATACAGAGGAGTGATTCCAACCCATGTTGGCCTTGTGTTTTATGCTTCAGTCACTGTGAGTTCATAGGTGTCTTGGTTAGTTGATGCAGAGGTCCTTGTCCTAGTGTTGTCCATTCCTGCTGGCTCGTATATTTTTCTCTCTTCTCTTCTGTGGGGTAACCTCAGCTGTGAAGTGAGTAGTTTCACGGAGTAGTTCCCATTTATACTCTATCTTTGTGTAATGTGTGGCTGTAGATCTCTGCTTTTTTTTTTTCCCCACTATATGCTGCTTCTCTGATAATGACTGAACAAGGCACTGATCTATGAGCATAGCAAAATATCATTAGGACTCATTTCACCGATATGTGTTTTTAGACCAGGCATGTTTGGTTTTACCTTAGGTCTTGAATCTCAAAACGGGGGATGGACAATAGAATTTCAAACATGGTTGAGACTATAAGAGATTTCAGTACTGTTGAAGTTGGACTAAATACATTTTGCATCATGATGCATCCACAGTGCTATGGAGGCCATGGAGTGAGATTTGGTGGCTTGATTGAGAGTGTTCCCCTGAAGTATAGATATACAAATATTTTGTCCCATGTTGAAGTCACTAATTATGTAGATTTGGGATATGTCACCCTATTGGAGGGAGTCATTCACTCAAGGAAGGCTTCATATGAGAATTACTGCATGATTTCTTTCTCCATGATTGATTGGTTTTTATGTTTGAGAATGCAGGCTCTCATCTCTCTTCCCGGCCACTATGCCTGCAACTTGTTTACTTTCCCCCTACTAGGGTGCACTCTTACTTTTCTGAAACCACGTACCCAAACAATCTCTGTCTTTTTAAATTGGTATTACAAAGTACAGTTCTTTCTTTTTCACAGACTAGATACTCTAAAATCTAACTGCATGATTTTTGTATGGTCATAAAAAATTAGCTGTGAATAATAAGTTAAGGTATGTCTTCTACATTGTGTGTGTATGTGTGTGTGTGTGTTTATGAGGATAAAATATTCATTGTAACAATGATTAAAAACTAAACTTCATTTTGTTTAAAAGAAAAAGAGAGTTAGGAAATATGGTCTTTCTTGGAGTAAAGCTGAATTATACAGACTTCTAAAGAAAAAGTTTATTCACTTTAGTGCTTCAAAACTTTAAAGCCTTGGGTAATACTTCCTTATCTGGTCGATAGTCAAAGATGATGTTATCTTTTGAGAAAGGCTGCCCACCTTAAATAGAAGAGTATGTGCATCCCAGCAACACTCAACAAGACTCATTGAAAGCACAGTCTGGAGATCGAAAAGCAATTAACATGCTGGATTGTGATAATTACCCACAGTATGGAGGCCTCTCTAAGATATAGCTTCCACTGTGCCAATAATAGAATTCTTTAAATGGTGATATATTTTTATAGACACAAGAGCATTCCCATCTCGACCTTGTCATTTATAGTGGACAGGGAAATAGACTTTCTTCACACCTTTTTCCATGCCTAAAATAAGGCACACTGTTGTTTTGACAACTTGTAATGTCACCTGAATGTTACCTTGAATCATGACTTAATCAGCCAGAACAAAGCAACATCTCATTTATTTCTGTTGTTGCTTTTTATTGTAATGCAATGATTGCCAAGGCACAAAACATTTAAATTGAGTTGTGATTAAAATGGAATGTAGAGACAGATGGAGCAGTTGTCTCTTACTGCATGAGGTCAAGGTGATTCAAATTTCTATTTTCATGCAATGGGGCAGAATAGAAACCCATAACAGTTTTCACTCAAAGCAAACTTTATTTCTTAATACTTAACCTTTATTTAATAATTAAACTTTATTTCTTAGCATTGTGGGTTACTTGTATTTTTTATATTAAAATTTTTAATGGGCAATAAAAATAAAATATTTCATATATGGCATATATATGTGTGTATACATACAGATATATATATATTCCCATTATTTTCTTATATATGTAGACTCAGGAATCAAAATTATAAATAAAGAAGTCTGAAGAATTATTTTCTTCTCAGAAAATTTACGTTTGAAACTCATCTATACCTACAGTGGAGGGTTGGGAATATCAACCCACTCCCAAATACAAAATTGTTCCTTTCTCAAAGAAATACAGGGACAAAAATGGAACAGAAATCAAAGGAATGTCGAGCAGTGACCAGCCCAACCTGGGAACCATGCTATCAGCAAGCATCAAAGCCTGACAGTATTACTATGTTGTACTTGCAGACAGGAGCCTAGCATTACTGTCCTTTGAGAGGCTCTACCAGCAACTGACTGAGACAGATGCAGATACTTAGAGCCAAGCATTGGATAGAGGTCAGGGATCCCCATGGAAGAGTTAGGGAAGAATTGAAAATAACTGAAGGACATGGCAACCCCATAGGAAGACCAACAGTGTCGAGTAACCTAGACTGCTGTTATTTCCCAGAGACGGAGCCACCAACTAAAAAGCATACAGGAGCTGGTCTAACCAAGGCACATATGTAGCAGAGGGTTGTCTTGCCTGGCCTCAGTAGGAGACGATGCACCTATTCCTATAGAGACTTTATGCTCCAAGATGGAGGGATAGCTAGGGGTGGGTCCACCCTCTCAGAAGTGAAGGGGAGGGAGGATGGGAGTAAGAACTCTACGAGGGGGATGGGGGCAATATTTGCATTGTAAATAAATAAAATAATTAATTGATAAAAACTCTTCTACATTTTAATTGCTGTTTTTATTATTTTCTTCATACTTCAACTTTCTATTGGTATTTATTAATGGCATATGGCACTTCCATTTTCTGTATGTGTAATGTCTTATATCTGCTCATATTCTAGTTATTACTTATCTCCTCATATATTATTTCATGAAGATTCTAACAAAATATTTGTGGCAATTTATGGTTCTATATTAATTTCTATTTTTATAAGAAAATAATAATGATTTACCTTACACCTATTGTTTTTAAATTGACTTATTTCATCTGTGTAATCAAATCCCAAAGTGTAACTTGTTCAATTTTATGTGACAGGCACTATGATGGGGAGAGGCCAGGCAGCTTCTACAATGGCCTCAGAGGAAACTGGTGGATCCATGATATGAAGACATGAAGTGTGAATGTCTGTATAAAAGGGCAGGGGAATGATCAGTGTGCAGTGGGGCAAGTGGGAAAATACCATAGAGATTCTCAGACTCATTGTCAATTCGTGCGTATTAATAAGGATAACAATAAACTCCACCAGGCTGACATAATCAGGTTTACTTTATTCTGGCATGCAGACCATTTGATTTCTGGTCTGAATCCCAGGTCATAGTCAATGGATATTCATTTTCTTCACACCATATGGGCTCAGGTGCTAGTGAGGGTGTCACTCGTTCACACAGTAAAATGGAACATTTTATATCTCCTTTGGTGTGGACTCCTTTGACTCAGCTTGTCCAAGGTCTCTATTCTCTGTTTATGAAAGTAGACAAGGATTAAGATTTTTATCATAGGCCAATGGGAGAGTTGCATTTTTTGATATCTCTAGCTTTAGAACCTCTTTGCTTAGTGCATGTAAATTAGTTTCCTTAGCTGTCCTTAAAATGACCCTCCTTTGAAGGACTGTGAAATTCCAACTCAAGGTGTGATTCCATCCATATCTAGCAACTTTCCAATGAGTAATAATTAATAGTAATAAACTAAATTTATATTAGGACACAATGGTAACAGTGACATAGACTTTGGAGCCACACTCACTGGCCTGTTAGCCTCCCATTCACATTCAGTACCCTGTCTGTGTATTCACAGTCCTTCATCTATGCAGTAGTCTTCTCAAATCCAGACATATGATTATAAAAATTGGTAACTAAGCTTATACTTTTGGCTTTAGGGTCTCAGAAGATGAGTGAGGGGCTTCTGCATTATTCCTGAATGGTTTCACACAAGTAGGAAGGACTGTAAATGTGTGGCAGGACTGGAATAGCATTCAAGTTTGACTGCAAGCTTGGGATAGAACTTTCTTGTTTCTGAGCCCATTAGCAGCAGTTATTGTATGTTGAAGCAATCACTTTCATGTGCAAGAAACCTCTTCGGTATTCTCCTTTTAGAGGTTGGAAGGTTATCTGCTGTCAGACCTAGAAAGAATGACCCTGGGGGCTTGTTGGCTTGCCAGTCTATTGGGTGGCAGGCCCAGGATCAGTGAGGGATTGTCTTCAAAAATATAATTTGGAGAACATCCCCATGCCAACATGTTTCTTACCCATTCTGATGTGAGAAGGCTAGCTACCCGGAGGCATGCAAAGATGCGGGAAGTAGAGGTAAATGAGCCCGTGCATCTCTAGTTAAAATGTTTGCTCCAACTTGGGAATTACTGAGTTACCATTGCAAGGTACAGGATGGAGGTAAGTAAACCAGGGAGACAATGGGCTAGGTCAAACAAAGTGACAATAAAATATGCTTAATCACAACTCGTAGAGAAATAAGAGAATTCCATAAAATGCTTGGGTTAGATCATCATGTGCATCACATTCAACAATCAGAATATATCCACTAATTTACTTATCCTCACGTTAGTGGTGCCGACAGCTTTCAAAGTAGAGCTGTTATTAAAATACCCAATGGCTATTATATAAGCATCTCTCAGAAGGACATTGCATGGGCTTGTATTTATATTTCTGGCTCTGGCTCTGGCTCTCCTTCTCCCACCTTTACACTTAGTAACAGTCTTTTTATAGAGGTGTTAGGGGCTGAAATTAGGCTAATGCCAAGTCCTGCTGGCCTGCTCTTAGAGTGGCTGCTTAGCTATTCTCAGCTCCTTTATGGGCTTATATAAAATATTCACTCTCAGAGGGCCTTCTTCCTACACTCATTTCCAAGTCAACCTTTCAAAGCTTAAGTTTGTATTAGGATTATTTATATGAGATAACACAGAATGCTTATTGAGTTTCTCCCAATTTTAACACAATTAATTCAAAAGATATACACATGGTGGTAAGAAAAAAAAAGCAGAGATTTTAAGGATTTTCAGGCTTTGGTACCAATTAAAATTGGGCTCTGAACAACTGATCTGTATTTATCATGGGGAGCAGAATAGGTTTAAAATCGATTCATAAATTGGGCAATCATTGGGAGAAAATTGTGGTGGCTTGATTCAGCTGGACTTATTTTAAGACTCAGCAAATTTAGTAAAATATCCTAGAGTTGGCCATTATGCTTCACTTTAGTTGACAGAAGTAGTGAAGGAAAAAACAACAACAACAACAATAACAGCAACAAAAATGTTTAAAAACATGTCAACATCACAGGACAGAAAGATGCCCAGCTTTGTGGATATCAAACTTTTAATCAGCACATAATAAAGCACCCATAGGCAAGAAGTCGTGTATGGAAAGAGAAGTGCTTCTCCCCACTTATCATTCATTGGGCCCAGTGCAAAAGTGCCAGTCCACACAACACCCAACTTGGGAAAATGATGAAAATGGATCTTTTCCTTCAACTGTAGAAAACACACGTGATTTGAAATACCTTCTTGTCAGAGGAAGGCATTAGACCTTGGCTGATCTGACCATCCCCCTCTCCATTAACCATGGCCTGAGACAGCCCATCTGTGATCGCACTGGCTTCTCACTTCATAGGGGAAGGTTGGGTTCAAGATGCACCATGCTAAACTGGGAAATACAAGAAGAACTATGTGACAATACTTTATTGTAGGCCACATGTACCTGAGTTGATATATTACTATGGAATTATTGATGAATGGTGTCCTACAGCTTGTTTTACTCATTCCACAGTGCTCGGGTGCAGGGTCTTATGGTAATTTTACTAATGTAAGCAGTGAGGCTAGAAACATCCATATATAAATATCTTTGTAACACATTGGATTCAATTTTTCTGTAAGCATACCTAAACATGAAATTAAATAATAAAATTATTTTATTTTTATTTGTCTTGAAAACTATATATTATGACATATATAATGGTGCATGACAGCACCATTTCATATTTTCAAAATCCATAAAGTTTTCATGACACTCTTGATAATATTTTTCAGTTTTTGTTTTTATAATATTTATTATTTTTCATATGTATTTGCATTTTCTCTTCTGTTGTCAAGATGGAGACTATTATTAAACATTAGATTCAGTTTTAGTCTGAATATATTCATGATTTTGTCTTTACAAGGTTTCTCTAAAAGAACATAATAATAGAATGCATATATAACTATTTTTAAAGATTTTATTTATTTTATGTATATGAGTACAATATAGCTGTCTTCAGACACACCAGAAGAGGGCATCAATGGTTGTGGGCCACGATGTGGTTGCTGGGAATTGGACTCAGGACCTCAGGAAGAAGAGTCAGTGCTCTTAACAGCTGAGCCATTTTTCCAGCCCCTCACAAATATAACTATTAAGAGGTGACTTATAGGGTAGGTTACAGGATATCATTTAACTAGTCTAACAATGTTTGCCTCCCTTTAGAAGAGCCAAGAATTCAGTACTTATTCAGCCCAAAAGATAGGATGTCATAGTAGTCCTACTTTTAGAGTCCTAGGGAATTGCTACACAGCTGCCAATGTTGGGACCCTGGAAAAGTATATTTCCATATTCACTTTCACACAAGTGAAATAATACCTCAATCACAGAATAGATGAACTTGCTCTTGATAGTAAGGGCAAGCAGGTATAAAACAAAAGCCTCCTCCTTCCATGTCCTCTTATTAAGGCTAAAACTAAAAGTTGTGGCCTAGTTTTAGGGTTTGTCTTCCCTCCTCTTAATTTTAATGAAGAAAATCCTTCATAACTGTGCCCAACCATTTTGGTTTTAGTTGATTTCAGATGAAGTCAAGTTATGAACCAAGATTATCCCTCACATTATCACCATTGTGTAATTTAAAAAGAGGCTTAGTAGATTGAAATCTAATTCATCATTTTTTTCAGAAAGACTAGGAAATACAAACTGTACTTTCCAAAATATTTATACTTGTTATGGCTGTTAGGTTCTGCTTTAATTGATGGGTAAATAAACCACAGCTCAAAATAAAATTTCAGATTGAAATATCATCAGCTTTTATGCATAACTTTAGTAAAACTGAAGGGCATATAAAATAGATCAATGAGTAGAGCCTAAGCAACCAGGAGTACCAAAATCCAGACCCTCTCAGCATCCACATACAGAGCTAGGTGTGGTGGCATATATTAACCCCAGTTGTTCCTGGGAACTCATATGCAAACAAGACTAGCTAAAGCAGTGAGCTTCAAGTTCAGTGAGGGAGGCTGTCCAATAATAAAGTAGAGGAGCTAAGGCGATG
This sequence comes from Mus musculus, assembly GCF_000001635.26. Classification (NCBI taxonomy): domain Eukaryota; kingdom Metazoa; phylum Chordata; class Mammalia; order Rodentia; family Muridae; genus Mus; species Mus musculus. The sequence goes on along the minus strand of NC_000081.6, from coordinate 22,328,997 downwards.
GCTTAGCACTAAGACAACTTGCTGTTCTTGTAGAGTAACCATGTGCAGTTCCAGGTACAAAAATGAGACAGAACAATGGTCTGTTGCTCCAGGTTTCTAGACTCTATTGCCCTCTGGCCACTGCATGCATTATAGGCACATGATGCACAGACACATATGCAGACAGACACACATATAAATGAAACTAAAATAAGATTGAAAAAGTGCCGGGCAGTGGTGGCACACACCTTTAATCCCAGCACTTGGGAGGCAGAGGCAGGCAGATTTCTGAGTTTGAGGCCAACCGGGTCTACAAAGTGAGTTCCAGGAAAGCCAGAAGCCAGGGATATACAGAGAAACCCTGTCTCGAAAAAGCAAAACAAAAAAACAAAACAAAAAAAAATTGAAAAAAAATGGAAAAAAATTTGAAAAAGTAAGGTAGAGATTTTTATTGTACCTACAAGGGTGAGTTCACACACAAAAAGACACACACCACATGAAGAGTATTTCTTTGAAAAAGAACATTAAGTATGAAACCATTTTCAAGTAATTTTAGTATTAAGGCATATAGCAATGATATTCATATAACAATATTTTACTATCATGTAAGCCAATAGGCCCACTGTCCTTAGACATGATAGCGAGGTGAGACCTATATTTTGTATAAAATTTAAGTTTTCAAGTATTTTGAACTTTTTTCCAATCTATTTACTGTTCAGAAGAAAGGTGGGTACCACTTTACACACACACATACACACACACACACACACACACACACACACACACACACACACACACATCTATTTCAGGCATCTAAACATTCTTTTAGAAGTCAAGGTTCCCAGAGCATTTCACAATCGCATGTAGTGGTTTTATGACATTGTTATTGTCTGACTCCTATCTTTTTATCTTTTCCCAGGTTTTTTGTTTTTGTTTTTTGTTTTTTGTTTTTGGTGTGTGTGTGTGTGTGTTTGTTTTTTTTTGTTTGTTTGTTTGTTTGTTTGTTTTGTTTTGTTTTGTTGTTTTTTGTTTTTTGTTTTTTGAGACAGGGTTTCTCTGGGTAGCCCTGGCTGTCCTGGAACTCACTCGTTAGACCAGGCTGGCTTTGAACTCAGAAATTCACCTGCCTCTGCCTCCCAAGTGCTGGGATTAAAGGCGTGTGCTACCATGCCTGGCCATCTTTCCCCAGTTTTAATGAACTCAATTATTCAATGGGTAAAGAAGTTGTGAGTGTTGATATCATACACTATGGAGTAAACGTTTTCTAGCTGTGCAGATATCAAATTTTGTCTGAGTCCAGCCAAAAACAAAAGGCCTGGTGTACATGTGTATCTATTATAGGCATTGAATAACATGTTCTCATATGCCATAGCCACTTGAGAATAGCAAAGCCTACAGGATGTTGGTTAACCCTTTAAAAGGAGAATGTCCTTTCCTTATATATGAGTCAAAGCCATACACATACTATGAAGTGAACAGTTTTCTCATTATCATCATGGATATGATAGTAATTAAAATATGACTAAATATTTTTAAATTTATTTAATTGATGATAATAGAATTACCATTGCAACTGGGTATAAAAAGAACATCACAGTCAGTGGTGGCCCACGCCTTTAATCCCAGCACTTGGGAAACAGAGGCAGGTAGTTCGAGATCGGCCTGGTCTACAAAGTGAGTTCTAGGACAGCCAGGGTTATACAGAGAAACCCTGTCTCGAAAAAACAACAACAAAAAAATCATAAATGCTGGTTGCAACTATTTATTTTATTCATTTATTTTATATAAATATTTTTCATAGTTTAGATTAATGAACCAAGCAACAAAAGAATAATTGGAAGAAAAAAAAAACAACACTTTCTAAAAGAATCATAATATTCTTGAATATTTGGAACCCATTATTATAGTTCTTTTAAGGAGAAAAGTACAGTTTTTGATAATTTTGTCATATTTTAGTTGAAAGGGCATTCCTTTGAAAAGTATATTTTAATAAGAGTCAAAGGCCCACAATCATTGTCTAGTTAGAGTATAACATGCTATTATGACAATTCTGTTTGTGGAATTACAGAATACAACACAGTATAAATGTGGAATTTACTTGAGTTAATGGAGCTTCATTCACCAATAATTTTGTACTGAAGAATGGCTTAATATGTTGTGTTTATAGATTTAGACGTCAAAGGAACCGTGTTTAGACTGAAGAATGTGAATTGGAAATACTTTCTTCTTTTATATTAAATTGAATCTTTCTTGCATCTTTCCAAAACAATTCCTAGATAGCTCAACACATGATTTTTGTCTTATCTTGGTTTTTTTTGTTGTTGTTGTTGTTGTTGTTTGTTTGCTTGCTTGCTTTGAGCATGGATTTTTTTTTTATTCCAATCTTCACAAAAGCATTACTAGGCATGAAACCAACACGTACACACACACACACACACACACACACACACACACATACACACACATACACACACACACATACACACACACACACACACACACACACACACACACAAAGGGGTGGGATATCAGGTTTATACGGTGTGAGCATGAAAAGCCAACAGTGCACATCAAATGCCTTCCTGTGTTGCTCACAAAACTTGGAGCTCACCAACTCAGCAATTCAGGCTGGTCCACAAAGCACATACCTGCTTTTCTCTGCCTGCATGTCACTAGAGTTACACTCGCTATTCCATAGTTAGATTACATTTGTGGGAATGCTTTCTTAACTCAGGTCTTTGTAGTTATAAGAAAGCCAACTTGATCATCTCCCAACTCATATTTTTCTAAAAAACATACAAATGTTTTCATCAGAATCCCTCTTACAAAAATAATGCAGTAAAACTAACTGTTTTCAGTTTGTTTCATCCTTAAGAGTGTCATTAGTTGAAATTTTATAATATATTTGGACAAATGTGTAATTATTGCATTTAAATTGATTAAAGGTGTTTTATTCTTCTATGTTACTTCTAAGTTACAAACATTAAGTGATAAATTGTTGTAAAAATATTGAATTTATTTTTCAATAGATTTATTTTATGAAAAATTGTTGGTGAAAGTGAGTTTGAAGGATATAATAAGCATTTTAATGTGACAACAGAATCATAACTTATTTTTCTCAACTCCACATATTTGTAGCATTTTTTCAGTTGAAACCTTGTATATGTGTTATTGATAAATGAATATAGTCTTTCCTGACAATTTCCATTTATTTCACTTGAACTTAATGACTTCCATATAACATATGCAAATATGTTTCCAATCCCATTATTATGCATCGTGATTTGAAATCAGCATTTTCCCACCTCTAGAAAGTGGTGCTCCTCCTTATTTCTTCAGATCTCTAATAGGTGTGGCTATAAGACCCTCATCCTACCTCCCTGAAAGCCATTCTTCTCCTAGCTATCTTTGAACTAAAGGTGGAACTCTCAACTCCTCCAGCCCCATGCTGGCCTGGAGGTAGCCATGCTTCCATCTTGATGATAATGAAGTGAACCTCTGAACCTATAAGCCATCCCCAATTGAATGTTGTCCTTTATAAGAAAAAAAAAAAGGTGTCTAATAGCATTTCTGAGGAACACAGGGATTTCATGTTGATTTCTGCAAAATTCTAATGACTTTCCTTGTAATTTCTATCAACATTTTATACATAGCTCCTTCAGTTTTGCGCCAGCATATACCGCTGCATCACCTGCAAACATTGTCATTTGAAGTGCGTTACTACCAAGTTCTGCTCTTTGTTTTCTATGCTGCTAAATACTGTTCCACTCTTGCAATAAAAAAAACCTCAAGATTTGTTTGAGTATTTGCATTTCCTACCGTTTTATTATTTTTCAAATTAGCATGTTTAAGAAAGCTATGAAGATAACACTGTATAAACAATGTTCATTTAAAACTGACAAAATTCTTTATTTTGACATGAATCTTTCATTCTGTAACAAAATCAAGACTTGGAGAGCAAATTGAGAAGACACAAAACAGTCTTCTTAAAAGATCATGCAGCCATACAAAGAACAAAATTATCTTTTTATGGGACGAACTAATGTTTATATGATTTTCAGGAAGACATAGTTTAAGAAACTATAATTCTCCACAGTATTGAAATTTTATATCCCACTCAATCAATTCAAACCTCATTTATATCTTATGTAAACATTAGGAATTGATATTCTGACTTCTCATATCAGTAAAACCTTTACAGTCTCCAGTAAATATTAGGAAATGAGCATGTTTTTATTCCTGGTAAAGCTTTCCTAGATGTGGAGCAAGGGGAACACTGCTCCATTACTGGTGGGTGTCCAAACTTGTACAACCACGTTGGAAATTTATTTGAAGGCTCCTTAGAAGATTTGAAATAGTTCTAACTAAAGATCATGCTATACTAATCCTGGGCATATACCAAAAAATGCTACACAATTTCACAAGGAGTTCTGCTCAGGTTTCTTCATAACCCCTTAGTCATAATTATTAGAAATTTAAAACAAAGTAGATGTTCTTCAACAACAATAAAAAAATAAAGTGGTACATTTATACAATGTTGTTAAAAACTATTAAAAACAGCTATTATAAAAATTACATTGTGAAATTAGCAAGCAAATGGATGGAACATTAAAATATCATCCTAGTTGAGGAAAGGTAACCCAGACTCGGAAGGACAAGAATGGGATGTACTTCCTTATGAGTGGATATTCGCCATAAAGCACAGGATAACCATGCTGCAATCTGTAGAGCCAAACAAGCTAAGTAACAAGGAGGGCACAAGGGAGGATGCTTGAATCTTACTGAGAAGAGAAGATAGAATATACATCAGGAAGGATGAAGGAGAAAACTTGGCAGGAGAGTGAGTTGAGAGGGGAGCGTGAGGAATCAGGTTAGGGAAGGATGGAGGGAGGCAGTAATTGAAGACAGAACTGGAATTGTTGAGGTCAACTGTGGGATAAGCTAGAAACCAAGGACAATAGAAACTTCAATAAATCTATGAGGGTGACCCTAAAGACTACCAGTGGGAGATATGAACCCTGACATGGCCATCTCTAGTAATCAGAAAAGATTTCAAATGAAGCAATTTTGATACTAATCCAGTCACAAAAACTTCAACTCACAATTTGTTCCGCCTACAGGAGTTTTAGGGGTAAAGAGGGGATGGGGGTTTTCAGAGGGGAAACTAGGAAAGGAGATAACATTTGAAATGTAAATAAAAAAATATCAAATAAAAAATGCAGTTGAAATTGTAAAACACCAGTGCATGACTAGCTCAGCTTGAATCCCATGGCATGAGAGCCCTCCCGACACTATTAATGATATTCTGGTATTCTTGCAGACAGGTCTGTAGCTTAATTCTAATCCTAGAGACTTTACCCAGCAACTAATTTAAGCAGATATAAGAACTCACAGGCAAATATTAGTTAGATCTTGGAGAAACCTGTGGGAGAGGAGGAAGAAAGGATTGAAGGAGCAAAAAAGATCAAGGACACCACATGAAAACCTTGAGAATCAACTAACCTGGGACCATAAGTGACTGCAAAGACTACATCACCAACCAGGCAGCATGCATGGGATGGACCTAGGCCCTCTGCAAATAAGTAACAGTTGTACTTCTCAGTCTTCATGTGGGACTCCTAACAGCAGAATAGTGGCTGTCTCTGTCTCTGTTGCCTGTCTTTAGACTCATTTCCCTTAACAGGGCTGCCTTATCTATCCAACGTAGGAAAAGATAGGTCTAGTCCTACTGCGACTTTATAAGCCAAGGTTGGTTGCCACCCATGGGAAGCCACTGCCTTTCTGAAGAGAAAGGGAGGGCAGGAGGATGGGGGCTGGACAAGAAGTGAGAGTGAGGGACTGGGAAGAGAAGAGGGTAGGGAAGCTGCAATTGGGATGGAAAGTAAACGAATAAATAAATAATTTTTTAAAAAGGAAAGAAATATTAGTAAGTTTGTAGAAAACTAAAACCATGAAACTTTCAGGTAAATGAGTGGAAATATGAAAATAGAGTAAAATAACCCAGACCCAAAAGCCCAAATATTGTACGTATTCTGTGATATATAGATGTTGGCTTATAAACCTTTTATTGCCTCTCGCCTGAGCTAGTATCTCGCCGGCAAGAATTCACTCGGACAACTGGATCCTTCTACGGCAAAGCTTTTATTGCTTACTTCTCAGGAAGACCCCGAACCCAGAAAATGGCGCTGCTTATATAACACGCAGCATGACGTTTCAGCACCTGATGTGGCGTGACAGCACCTGATTAGTTGCTCGCCCATCACCCCATTACTACGCCCCGAGTTGGGCAGTGACTAGGCGTGAGTTCGCTCTTGCACTTGCGCATAAGGCTTGTTTACTAGTTAGGCGCAGTGGAAGCCAGCGCCATCTTATAATGGCGATTGCTCACGGCATGGCTCTCCACAATTGGCATGTTAAAAATCCATACAACCACAGGAGTTATGAATAGAGTAAGGGACTGGGAGAGAAAAAAGACTCACCCAAGGAAAAGAAAATAAATATATAATTATTGAGAGACAGCAGGGGAACTAAAACAGGAGTTCTGAATGGAGATGAGTGACTAGTGTCTGTCAGGTCAGACCGAGGGTCGGAAGTAGAGCCCAGATGAATCGGTTTTACAGGACTCCAGTCCAGCCAAGAGTGCTGGGAGTCTTCCAGCTCTTAGAAGAGAAGTGAACAGGTTTGGGTGGCCCGCAGAGGGCATGGAGCCAAGCTCCCAGTTCTCTCCACAGTTAGAGCAGCAGCAGCAGTTTGAGCAGCAGAGGCGATGGTCACCTGGGTTTGGCCTGTCAAGCATGTCCAAGATCTAGTGCTGAATGCTTCTGTAGAGGGAACTCTATTCAAGTGCTAAAACTCAGTAAACCCAGCCACTCTTAGACAATCCTTAGTAAAATAACTTGTGCACTTAATTCCATGTGGACAAGGACCATATAAACCTTGAGGTGTGGGGTAACATTAAGGGGTTAGATGGTTTCTATTGGCTTTAAATAGGAAGATAGTGGATAGGCCAGGGACCTAGAATAGAACCACATATCATTATTGTAGTAAAGAAAAATAGTAATAAAATGTTTCCCAATGGCATTCTTATTTACAACTATATCAGTGCATTGTTCAGCCACCATCAAGAGGTCTATACCTGCAGTAGATGAAAACTAGTAATGCCATTACTGTGCTGGACATGTACAGAGTGGCACAACCGTAAACTACTTAGTCCTGATCCTCCTGCCACCTCTCCTCCCACCTCCAACAGACCTGTGGATCCTGAGCCATATAGGAAAACTTAACTTACCCTATCCATATTCCGTGGTCAATGAATCCTCTGGGGCAAGCCCAGCTGCCCCAGGCATCCTGCTAGCCCAGGGGAACCTCCATACTCCTGCCACCTCTCTGTCCACCTCCATTAGACCTGCAGCTCCTATACCACCCAGTCATGCAGTTCAGGAACAATACAGTCCAAGGATAGCAATCAAAGGCCTGCCATACCAGGACCAGTGAGTTTTGTCTCCTTCTCAATACCTACTATACCAGGAACATCCAGGGACAAAAAACATCCAGATAGATAAAGGCCCCCAAAAGAGCACAATCAACAAAAGCCAGGGCAATATGACACTTTCAGAGAAGAGCTACTTTACTAGAGCAAGCCCTGGATATACTAACATAGCCAAAACAAAATAAAATGGCACTAAATCTAATCATACAATGATGATAGAGGCCTTTAAGAAGGAAATTAATTAATCCCTTAAAGAAAAACAAGGAAATTAAATCAAACAGGTAGAGATCTTTTTTCTTTTCCGTTTTCTTTTTATTGGATATTTTCTTTATTTACATTTCAAATGTTTTCCACTTTCCAGGTCTCCCCTCCTGAAATCCCCTATCCCATCACCCTGCCCCCTGCATCTATGAGGGTGCTCACCCACCCACCCAACCAGTCTTTCTTCCTACACTGGCATTCCCCTACACTGGGGCATCAAATTCCTTCAGGCCCAAGGACTGCTCCTCCCTCTGATGTCCAACAAGGCCATCTTCTGCCACATATGTGGCCAGCACTATGGATGCCTCCATGTGTATACTTTGGTAGGTGGCCCAGTCCCTGAGAGCTCTGGGGGGTCAGGCCTATTTACACTGTTGCTCCCTCCATAGGACTGCAAACCCCCTCAGCTCCTTCAGTCCCTTCTCCAACTCCTCCATCTGGGCCCCTGTGCTCAGTCCAATGGTTGGCTGAGAGCATCCACCTCTGTATTTGTCAGGCTCTGGCAGAGCCTCTCAAGAGACAACCATATCAGGCTCCCCAGGTAGAGATCTTTAAAGAGGAAACAGATAAATCCCTTAAAGATATACAGGAAAATACAATTAAACAGGAGAAGGAAAAAAATAAAACTATGTAAGACATGAAAGTGAAAATAGAAGCAGTAAAGACAATGAGCGAATCCTGGAAATAGAAAACCTAGGGAAGAGAACAGGAACAACTGATGTGTGTCTGTGTCTGTGTATGTTTGTGTGTGTTTTCCTTTTTGTTGCTGGAATGGAATTACTTATTTACTGTGTTTCCTTGGATGCACTTATCCTCCTTGATTTGAAGCATCACCAATTGGAAAATCCGTTGGGAGCCGCCCTCACATTCGCCGTTGCAAGATGGCGCTGACATCCTGTGTTCTAAGTGGTAAACAAATAATCTGCGCATGTGCCAAGGGTAGTTCTCCACTCCATGTGCTCTGCCTTCCCAGTGACAACAACTCGGCCGATGGGCTGCAGCCAATCAGGGAGTGACACGTCCTAGGTGGAGAATAATTCTCCTTAAAAAGGGACGGGGTTTCGCCATTCTCTCTCTTGCTCTCTTGCTCTCTGGCTCCTGAAGATGTAAGCAATAAAGCTTTGCCGCAGAAGATTCCGGTTTGTTGTGTTCTTCCTGGCCGGTCGCGAGAACGCGTGTAAGAAAAATCCTTCCACCACGTGCCACATGATAATCAAAACACAAAATCTACAGAACCAAAAAAAAAAAAAAAAGAATATGAAAAGCAGCAAGGGAAAAAGGTCAGGTAATATAAAAAGGCAGAAAAAGGCAGACCTATGAAAATTATACCCAACTTTTTAACAGAGACTCTAAAAGCTAGAAGAGCCTGGACAGGTGTCTTATAATCCCTACCCTCATACCCTCCCCAAAATAGGTAACAACATAGAGTACCCAGCAACACGCTCATCACCACAGATAGATACAACAAGATATTTCAAGACAAATCCAAATGTAAACAATATCTATCCACAAATCCAGTCTATTACATAATATTACAAGGATAACTTCAAATCAAGGAGGATAAGTGCATCCAAGGAAACACAGGAAATAAGTAATTCCATTCCAGCAAAAACAAGGAAAACACACACAAACAGACACAGACACAGACACATAGACACACACACACACACACACACACACACACACACACACACACACTAATACCACCAACATCAAAATAACAGAAAATAACAATTGCTGTTTATTAATATCTCTCAACATCAATGGACTCAATTCTCCAATGAAAAGGTAGAGCCTAACAGAATGGAAGTAAAAACAGGAAATTCACTTCAGCAATAAAGATAGATATAATTTCAAAGTAAAGGACTGGGGAAAAGGTTTCCAAGCAGACAGGAGAAGCAAGCTGGTGTAGCCATTCTGATATTTAAATTTAAGGGGCAGCGAACTTATGAGATGACACTCCCCTGGGCAGGGGGCAAATCTAAAATGACACCCAGTCTGGCACCGTCTGGCCTAGGTGGGAACCAAGCCAAAGATGACCCATAGTCTGGCCCAACGTTATCCAGGTATGGAACAAGCCGGACGCTACCCCTGTCTGGTGCCAAGCAGACTCTGGCAAGAAAATCATGCTCGAGATGTCTCTTGTCCAGGGCCATATGTCATAGGCAAGACATAGCACTACTGAGACCACTTCTGAGATGATGTCAGACACGCAGAGAACAGGAGCAACACTAAGATAAGCAAGTAAGTACTAGAGAAATAGAAGGGAAAGAGAAGCAGAAGAACGATTGTATAATAAAGAGAGGCAGAACTGGAGACTTCTGTGTTGTGAGGTACAGCCTGATACAAGTAGTTGATAATGCCATCTAAGGCCATCTAATGCACAGGTCATGGCCTATGCTGCTACTAAGGACCATACCTGATCTAAGACTCTGCAGTAGCAGGGGCCTGTTACCACCAAAAGCCAGGCAGATATTCCTGGTCTGGGCTGCCACCAGCAGCCGTGTTGATGTCCAAGGGCTATGTAAAACAGGTCACATCCCTTGCCTGGGCATTATGGGAGAGCTGAGCCGTGAAACACTTTAGAGCAGGATGTCTGTCCTGGCCCCAAAAGTTCTGCAGCACTTGTTAGAACAGGCAAACTGCCCCAAAGGCATAAGATTAGGAAAGCTGGCCCTGTTATTTATACTCTGTAAGGTAGCAGGGTCCAGGGACAGATGCCTACTTTATTGTTCCTTGACACTTACCCATGGCAAGCTGTTCCTGTCCATCCCCTGCTTCAGCAGGACAAACAGCTGGCCATGTGCCTTCCCTGGGCAGCACAGTAGAGCTGGACCTGATCGAGTGGGCTGGCCTTGAGGGCATGCCAGTGGGAGAGTTGGTTCTTCCCCTTGCCTGCTTTGGTATTGAATAAGCTAGTTGGGACAGTGCTAAAGAACTTTCCCTGGAGGTATGGGCATGGGAGACCTGGTAGGCTGAGCAGCTCAGATACCCCAGATTCATATCTAGTGCTTTGAATTGACCCAACATCTACTATCAAAGAATTGCTGGAGCTTGTACTGGTCATACAGATCGAAAGCTGCAGGATCTCCATGACCCAGAGCAACAACAAGATATCTGAGAGCAGTCTCAGTGAGTATCCAGTATTGATAGTGAAGCAGAAACCAGAAGACTCCAACTACACTAATGACCATTGCAAATAACATTTGTAATCAAAGAAATGTGGACAAATTGTATACTGTGGAACACAATGTGATTTTGCAATGAGAATTTTGTTTCTCAGAGGAGGTTGCAAGAACATAGGATGGGTATGAGGGGATGGAGAGTTGAGGGAAATTGGGGTGCACAATGTGAAAATCTCAAAAAAAAACAATAAAAAGTTAAATAAATAAAATGAGAAAAAATAAATGGATTTAAAAGAAAATTTAATACCTTCACTTTGCCTTACATGATCCTGTTGACATTTCAACAAAATGAGAATTTTAAGTTTTATTACAAATTCTAATTTTTATGTTTGTAGTTTGATATTTATGGATTATTTTACTGGCATTGAGTACCAGTCTTTGGTATAGATGATATTGTATTAACCTGCAAAATTTAAGGTTGCCTTTCAAATACTTAAACAGCTCAGTAATCTTGGTTCGTATACAATAGAATATCTGCAATTAAATTTTATGGCAAATGGATTTACTCAAGTTATATAACTTATTGATAAATGTATCCTCAGCTAGTGACTCCAACCCTGTACAACCCTCAGCGGGGCTGGAAGTTATCTGAAAATCCTGTGAAAGATTAAAATGGCATTACCAGAGTGAGAACAGTTTTCTTAAAAAACAAATTGTTCACAGTGTTTGTTTCTTTAGTCATTAACGACTGATACATTTGGAGGATCCAAACATTCTATGAAGAAGGGATTGTAGGCCTGCAACCTGACTCCTATATCCTCCCCACTTTTTTGATTTACCAAATGAAGTCTTGGGAGCCAGCTAGCTCATAAAGGCAAAGAGAAAGGGGGAAAGGGACAATGGGATGGGTGATTTGCGGAGGGGTAACCAGGAAGGGGAAGATAATTTGAAATGTTAATGAATAAAATGATTAATTAAAAAAAATAAAAAAAGAGGCAGAGAAAAGAGCCAGCTGGTCTTTTGCTTCCACCATCATCTCTGAAGAAAAGAGCCAGTTCTCCTCTCCTCACTGTCTTATAAACCTTCCCAACTGAATGTCTCCTTCAACCTCCTGTGCTTCTCTCTATCCATCTTCCTGATTTTCTCTTAGTCTCTGTGTTTTCCTATGTTCACTCTCTTTCTCTGCCTCTGGCCCATGCTTAACTTTATTCAATCTTGCTTACAATAAATGGAAAGCTCTTAGATTAAACCTATGGGCTTGGGCTGAGCCACAACACAACTAGAGACAGGATTTTCCAATATAGAATCTTTGGGTTTACAGTATGATCAAATATCCAGCAGCACCACTGGGAGTTTCTTTGTAAGCTTTAAGCAGACCAATCAATGTCTACTTATTCCCTTTAGACATGTTTCCGTTTGGTATTTTTTTTTTTTTTTGGAATAAAATTTAGAGATTACGTACAACATTTACTAAGTGCGCAGAGAAGATAAACCTATGAATGATTAAGAAGGTTAACTTGGATAGGTGACACAGACTTGGTACCTTTCTGTTGTGGAGAGCCCTGGGGCTAATTATGTTTGATGTTAATTCCATTCTCCTGTGAGGGATTGAGAATGAGGAATGAGTCAGCACTCAGGTGATTTCCTATAAACCTGCCTCCCTTCTTAATTTGTAAAAGAGAGAGGTGATGATTTTGCAGATAAAAGGAAGGTGCAGCAGAAGGTTGAGAGAGAGAAGGAGAAAATGGAAGAGGGAGAGGACACAAAAGAGGAGGAGGAAGAAGAAAAGCAGGGCAGAAGCACATGGCCTGGAGAAACCACAAGTTCTAAGGGGTTTCATAGATGGGGAAGATGGTAGTGTAGTGGTAGATCTGCCCAATCACAGCATGTATTCAGATTAACTGAGTTGTGTTTTCATTGCCGGGACATAGTTAGGTTGGAGATTTACTGCAACATCTTCCCAAACTAACAGTACCAAATATGTTCTTCGCATATAAAAATTACTATAATTTATAGGAAGTTTTTAAAAATGTAATTGCAGTCAGTGGGATGCTTGGTGCTGCAAGTTTATATTGGATCCAAAAGCAATTAACTGAGTCCAATATTCATGTTAAATCTGTTCTTTAATCAACAGTTAAATTCTGAGTGCTTTTCTCTGAATTTGTAGTCATGTCTGAATAAATCAAGTATGTTCGTGTTCTGTAACACACACTTCTCCTGGTGAGATGCAAATCACATATATCTCTTTCTTGCTGTATAGGGAGTCTACAACCAACCCAGATAAATACAAATCCTATTTGTGTGACTTAGTGAGCCAGTGAGCTTTCTTGGGAGAACTTCCTGGAATATGACTATTTCATTTACAGGAGCAGAAACCACTCAAAGGAAGTTATGAAAGTCCACCTGAGCATGGGTGGCCTGGAATACACTGCACAACCTGTAGTCAGCTCAGAGGTTGAGAGATTTTGGGTTTGTTTTGGGTAGTTTGTTTGTTTGATGATTTTTCCCAGTTGGCTCAGTATGTCTTCGCCTCTCCCAGGCAGCTCAACTGCTCTGTTTCTTCAGTGCAGTTCAGTTGGTCACTGATCCTTACAGCTTCTCAGGGTCCACTTTGCAATTTGTCTCCTCTGAGAATAACGCCCAGCAGTCTGTTCTTGCTTGTATTATATACTCTTGCAGAAAGAGGGCCCTACCTGAATACGTCCAGTTCCAGGAACGTTATTAAAAATAATTTAGTTGTTTCCTTCCTGTCTTGTATGACAGAATGTTTCAATTGCTAAGGAAACTGATTCACAACAATCCCAGGACTGTTCCAATTACCCCCAGGTTACATATCGGAGCTACTGGAAAGTTTTAATATACTTTGTGGGTGAAAAATACTCAGACTCAAAATAACACATTGGGAATAAAATTTGGAGTTCAGAATAAAATTAAAAAGAAAGAAAGAAAGAAAGAAAGAAAGAGAGAGAGAGAGAGAGAGAGAGAGAGAGAGAGAGAGAGGAAGAAAGAAAGAAAGAAAGAAAGAAAGAAAGAAAGAAAGAAAGAAAGAAAGAAAGAAAGAAAGAAAGAAAGAAAGAAAGAAAGAACACATTGGGAGGTTTCAAGATGGGCATTGCTCTTCGCAATGGTTTCCATGGTAGGATCTTTTAGTGGGTGCTATGTACATTACATTCAACATAACTTTATGCATTACTTTATGTTTAGAACATTTATACTCTTCACAAAAATGCCCGTACTAGAAGATAAAATGCACCAGGAATTGGTGGATAATGAACCAGTTCTGAGAAAGAACTTCTTTCTTGGGACTGACATTTCATTAGCTAGAACTTAAGGTATCTCAGTAAGAATGATGGTTGTGGATGTAGGCCAGTATCTGGATGACACTGGAGACATCATCACATATCTTCACTGATGTCATTCTCTTTTCAGTGAATCTCACTTAATTCTCTTAACAGCTTTGTACATACATTTCTGGTGTTACTTATAAATTTATTGAGACACGAATGGTGAGAGGTGACCAACTTAATACTGATACAGCCAAGACATAGCTCAGTGTAATATACAATTTTGATCCAGTGTTATTTTAATATTTTTCAGTATATTAATAAATTTTACATTCAATTTAATAGTTATGAAAACAAAATGGTATACATGGGACGCTTTGTAAGACTCTTAATTTTTGTTTAATAATTATTTGTAATTGTTGTACATGTTCCCAACATCAACACTATTCCTGCTAGAAGCTGTCTCTGATCCAAAGTGTCCTGCTTGGCAACTCTCAAATTCAGAATTTCAACTTTAATGGTTATTTTTGCGTGTATATGCAGCCATATATGTAGAGAATTCAGTTCATTCGGCTAGGCTCTTACTTACAAGTGACAATGGCATACTTAGGATTATCTCTATGTAAGCACCTTCCTGGAAGAGAATTTTTTCTTCTTTTGGAATTCATTGTTCACTTTAAATCCAATCTAAGGGTAATGAGACATAGCCCTGTCCCTATTAGCGTATTAACTGGTGTTCTCAATGAGATGCTTATGTCAGAAAAGCATTTTTTGAGAATCCGTGCATAAAATTCTCTGTAATGTATAGCAGACTTAGTTGCACAACAGACATTTGGTCAGGCTCATTCAATCTAACACCCTTTCTTCTAGAATTTTCTCCTCATCTAGATGTAGGGGTTTAATTGAAGATGTTACATTGGAGAATTAAGGTGGAATGCTCCCAAATTACTTATTCTCTGACTTTTGACCCATCACAGAGTATGTCTATAGTAAATTCTATCAATTAAAAACACAAACAAACAAAACAAAGAAGAAATGCCTCTGATGAAGGGTGAGAGCTTTTCTTACCTAAGAATTTTTAATGTTTTTGTAATTATGCTAATTATTTTTATTCACTCTTTTCTATCTTAGTAGAGTCCAAACAATGATGAAACCTATCAATCCTCAAGATTTCCTTATTATTTTCCTCAGAAGGCACTTTGCTCCCCTTTTCTAAATAAATTTTCTTCTTTTCTATTTTTGCATGTTTATTATATTTCAAAGGATAGTACAGTGTTTACATGTTATTTAAAATAATTCAGAATAAATATTTCAAAAACATTTTTTAATAATTGTATGGAATTTTTCACAGCAATTGGCAGATTTTTTCCCTGTGTATCCCTTCTCCCGTTGCAAAAATAATCATGGTGATATTAACGCTTCTCATGTTTGTCATACAATATACTGAGTGGCTCACAAACAAGATCAATTCTCATCCTTCAATTTCAGTGGAAAATATGCAAAGAAAAGTACATAAAATACACCTGAGACATACAACATAAATTGAGACAGATCTGATGAAGAGTAAATCAGGAAAGCAAACAAATATTTTAAATTGTTAGTAAAATACATAACTTTAGCTAAAACTAGCACAGAATGTCTTCATTCTGTTTGACATTTCAGAAGAAACCAGAATGAAATATAGACGAATAGTTGGGAAAAGTTATAATTTACATGCTCATACCTGAGTTTTCTATTGTGGCACTTGGAGTTTGGCTGAGTCGTGATAAATTACTGATGGGATGAATTATAGGGAAAAGATAAGTGATGAGCAGTCACTGCACGTGGTGGGAAGGTTAATAGATTTTGTTGATGTAGACATAGTTAATGCTTTTTGCATTTTCAACCTGAGACAGAGATGAATCAAGTGCATTTTCACATGATTAAACTTTACCTGTGATTTAAGTTATGTGTCTTGGATGCACAGTGCTGCACGTGGATAGCCACATACAACAGATTAATTAAGAGTTTAATTTGTTTATTTGAAGATAAACATAAACTACAGTGTATCAAACTACAGTGTAAAGAAGCTCCACCTCCTTTACAGGAGTGGTTCTAACAATCTGTAAATCACAACTTTGATAAGCTAGTTTTTCTAATTACTAATTGTTCTCTTTTCATACTGTTCTCTTTTCATCTAATTGTTCTCTTTTCATCTCAACTGAAGCAATAAGGAATGTATTAAACAAATACATCAGGGCATAACATTATCTAAAATTGTACAACAAAATAGTCTTTCTGGGATTTATTTCTGTTGATTGACTATGGAGACTAACAAATGCTATGCAATATTATGCCATACCTTATGTAACATACTCTGGTGTGTGTTGATGAGAATAAATCATGTGTAATATAAGTATTAGAAATCAGTAAGATGAATTGATTTAATGATATATCATTTTAAATGATTTTAACTGAAACAAAATTATATCATTCATCCCTGACTTATGTGACTTCTCTAACCCCTCCCAAGTACTTTCCCTCCAACCTTTCCTATGCCCCTGACTCATGCTCAAGCATGTAACCTGTTTCTCTTCGATTAGTATTATTGCATGCACGTGTGTGTGTGTGTTTGTGTGCACATGTGCATATGTGCAAGCACATGCATATACAAGACTACAAACACACCCCTCTAAGCCTGGTTTGTTGTTTGCATTATGATCAGGGCTGCCCTTTCTAAATTGAATAAAAAACAAATGGGACACATCTTTGGGAAAAGTTATTAGTACCATTGTGCAAGACCAGCATTTTTTTTAATGCATTTCAAATCTTATCATCACACCCACAGAGAAGTCATAACTGCCACTCATCCTTAAGAAAAGCCACTCAGATCAAATGCAGACCATCAGAAAAAAGAAAATAACTGGACAAAATGTAGAGAATCAAGAGAGGTTAGGAGCTCAGTGTCAATAGATACACCAATTTCTCAACTCCTAGATCTGCAGTTCAAGGAACATCATAGAAATTGTTTGGAAAGATTTTTAAGAGTCACAATACCCAGATGACTTCCGTGAAACAGTTTCCCCTATAAATAGCTGCCCAAGCAAGATGATTACAATGGTAGCATCAATAGACATATTAATGTACAAAGGGGGAAAACTTTATAGAGTCCTTTCTCTTAAAAAAAAAAATTAACCGCAGGCAACTAATGAGTATCTGGAGAAGGATAATTAGTCTTTCCCAGGGATGAGAGCCATTAGAGTTGTCCAAATCAATTTGACATCCAGAAGTCTTCAGAAATAATATTTTGTTCTAGTTTTGTTCTGTTTTTGGTTATCTTTATTAGTGGTTGACATATACAAGCATCAAACAAAATATAGAAAGAAACACACTGGAAGCATGAAAGATTTTGAAATATAACTCAAGTATATTTAGAGGCCTGAACCAAAAAATAAAAATGTACTAGAAAACCAATATTATTAGTGGTTGCTGACACCCCCAAGTAGAAGTAGCAAATGAAACAAAACCACGGAAGGGTTCATGCTTTGCACAACACACCATCTCCAACATCTGGTGTCTCAGAGCACAGAGCAAAACTCTGCACGTGTTTCTCAGAAGGAAATAAATTGCAACATCGATGTATACTCTAACATGTTTCCCATAATTACTGTGGAAGGAAGCAATCATGCGGAAGTTCTCTATCCGCCAGCAGGACAAAAATAAGTGGGGCTTAAAGCTATACAGAAACTTATATTTAGAAATGAGAAGATAATTAAGACTATGGCATGCTCAAGCCCTTAGGAACATTCAACTGAAGACATTCATGAATAAAATTCATCATTGTGGACAAATATAATGTACACAGTGTAATAGTTCAATGTATCAAAGTTTTTAAATAAATCAATATTTTTATTCTCATATTTATTTCACATTTTTTTCCAAACTTGGAGTTTTTAATGTATTTTTATTTCAAATTAGGAAGTTAATTTTTATGAAAATATACTGTGTGTGTGTGTGTTTATGCAGCTAATGCTGGTAATGTTATACATGTATACAATGTGTAATAATTTTCTGGGCATCGCAATCATTTATGGCTCTCCTCAGAATAAATTGTATGTGTTGAGAATAAAACATTTCTATTCATTTTGAAGTATAGTAGAGATCATTTTCTTAATATTTAACACCATGTGCTATATAAAATACAGATGGAATTTTTGTTCTTCAGTTGAGAGAACTCTGCTCTGCAGTTGCTAGTCTGGTTACATTTTGTTCTAGTCTTATATTCTAAGACTGATTTGATACTATTTAGGAAGAAGTGAAGCCATTTTATTCTTGTTGTTTTACAGTTGACATCTTCAGTTAAGATAATGATGTCTGTTTCCACCCATATTGATGCAAATCCAGAATATCATTTTGTGGGGTTTCTTTTTTTTTTTTTTTTGACATTTTAAGAAGTGACATAAACATCCATTCTATGAATATCACACATATAGAAATTACTTTTTTATTTTTGCAATTATAACATAATTAGACCATTCATTTCCCTTTTGCTTTTATTCCCTCAAACTTTTCCACATAACCTACCTTATTCTTTTCAAATTTATGGCCTCCTTTTTCATTAATGGTTGTTAATTATAACATACCAAATCTGTATAATGTTTAGTGGTAGTTATCTCTGAAAACATATAAATAAAACTCTGTGTGTGTGTCTCTGTGTGTGTGTGTGTGTGTGTGTGTGTGTGTGTGTGTGTGTGTGTGTGTAATATATTAAATTAGTGATTACCAACAAATTTGATTCTCTATTTGAATTTAGACTAGGAAATTAAATCAGATATTGTGGTTCTCACTGCTCTTGTGTATCATCTGCAGATACAATCCATCAGGGCTGTGGGAGCAGAGATCAGCAGTGGGGGAGGGGTGTGGGGTTGGGATCCAGAAGCCTGTGAGTACTTAGGGTGAAAGACCACCCTGGACGAGCTGTCAGGAGGCACATCAACTTTACATCAACTTGAAGGCTTATAAAGTTTTGGGGGACTGAGGGCAGGGATATCCAGGATAGGCAAATGTCATTGGCTAAGGGTACCAAGAATGCCTCATTAGCATGCAGAAGCATTTCAGAAATTTCAGGTGCTGGTCAAACTGGTTTTGTCAGGAGAAAGAAATTTTGTCCTATAATCTAATTAAGGCTATCAGTTAGAGGTGTGTTTAGGGGCTTAGAATTCCCAGTACAAGGTAAGAGAAGAAGAAAGCCTGCTACTGAGTCTCCCATAATGTGCTGAGCCAAAGGTTATCTAGACATGGTGGGCTTGGACCTTAATTAGCAGAGTTTTCCCACAAGTTATAAGATTTTATTCTTCTTTATACTAAATATTTTCTTATAATTTACAATATGTTGAGATTTTACTGTTTTCAATTTCTAACGTTCTGTTCACATGCTCATGAAAACTGACATTCCTTAATTTCCACTTAAAGGCACAAATTGTCTGACTCATATTTCTGAGAATTCTTTGGCTTAAGCCAGAAATCAAATATGGCAATGAACTTTCTTGAAGCAGATAGTATACGTCAATCTTTAATAACTGTATTTGATTTTCCTATGAACTTATTGCATTGTGTGTTTCTTGACTTTTTGAGAAACCATTTGAATTGCCTTGCAAAAGAGCACCAATATTAATGACTAGTGAGATAAGAATATCATACAAACTGTAGGATTGTTAAACTTTTTTAGTATAAGATTGATGTAACCATACTTCATGTAGAGTTATAGCTGAGTGAACTTTATTTATACACATTGAATTTTAATTTCCACAAATGAATGCAATTCATTCCTATTTCTAATAGTGTTTCAAAATTATTTTGAAATATGTAATATTTTGTTAACATCTGAGAAATCAATGTACCAACGTGAGTTTGAGAGGTTCTGTTCTGTGTCTTCACATTTTACTAGCTGACAGTTGAGAGGTTGAATGAATGGAACAGGAGATGGATAAAACTGGAACACACTGAATAAATAAAATATACCATATGAAAATAAAAAGAAAACTGAAACAGACTCATTCTTTAGGTGCATTTTCTTTAGTTGATAATGACGTCATTGATACACTATTCATGCAACATAAAAGTGTAGATAGCTATCTAAGAGACATGGAGTACATGTAAGTATTTTTAGAGTATGGAGTTAGTAAGGAAGAAGCAACCATTTAATATATTTTGGTGAGATCTAGGGATTGAGGTCATCCATTATTACTTTGCTTAATATCCTTGAATTAATGTTTTTTTTAATTCTAAGATATAATTTATATTACTTTTGTATATTTTAAAAATAACTTGCTTTATACCATCATTATTGTTTTTATTGAAAAAAAAACAGTGGGAAGGAAAGCACAATGCTATATTTTTATTTAACTTTTTATTTATCTATTTATTTATTTATTCATTTATTTATACTCCATATTTTATTCCCGTCCCAGTGCATGTTCTGACTGTTCCACATCCCATACCTTCTCCTTGCTCTCCTGTCTCCTGACTGTTCCACATCCCGTACCTTCTCCTTGTTCTTCTGTCTCCATGAGGATGCCCTCACTACCAAATCCACCAGACCTCTAAAGTCCCTGAGCCCTCCAGTCTCTTGAGGGTTAGGTTCTTCTTCTTAGACTCAATCCAGACCTGTCGGTCCTCTGCTGTATATGTGTTGGGGGCCTTATATCAGTTGCGTTTTTCATTTTTCCTAAAAATTATTTCTGGAAAACACCATGAAAAAAGACTTTAGTTGTTTAACCATAATATGTCATAAGATATGAGGTTTTAAGCCTTATTATACTTTTAGATCTTATAAGAAGCTATATGTAATAATAAAATTGGACAAAGCTGTTGAAGACCCTCTCATTAAATTATACATAAATAACACTTTGGTGACTTCAGTTCAAATATATTTTCTTAAATCTTGGTTAGGTTCATAGTTTTCTCTAGTAACATTATATTATGATTTCTGTTTTGTTTTTATTAGCTATTTTCTTTATTTACATTTCAATATCCCCTTTTCTAGTTTCCCCTCTGAAAATCCCCTATCATCTCCCACCCCCCCATCCCCCGCTCCCCAACCCACCCACGCCTGCTTCCTGGCCCAGGCATTCCCCTATACTGGGGCATAGAAACTTCACAGGACCAAGGGCCTCTCTTCCCATTGATGACCGACTTGGCCATCCTCTGCTACATGTGCAACTAGAGCCATGATTCCCTCCATGTGTTTTCTTTGATTGGTGGTTTGGTCCCAGGGATGTCTGGGGTTACTGGTTAGTTCATATTGTTGTTCCTCCTAAGGGGCTGCAATCCCCTTCTGCTCCTTGGGTACTTTTTCTTGCTCCTTCATTAGGGACCCTGTGCTATAATGGATGACTGTTAGCATCCACTTCTATATTAGTCAGGCACTGGCAGAGCCTCTCAGGAGACAGTTATCAGGCTCCTGTCAGCAAGCTTTTGTTGGCATCTGCGATAGTGTCTGGGTTTGGTGGTTGTTTATGGGATGGGTACGCAATTTCTTATGAAGGAGCATAAAATTATTTACATGTTTGTTAATAGTATTCTGTTATTATTCAGGAAACTAACATTAATTTTGGAATAATAGCTTTAACTATTTACACAGTAATTCTCATAGGCAAACATTTGAAGGACTCATATGATAGTCTATGTAAAAGGGATTGTTAGTGTTTAATTTTAGAATACATATGTAAATGTAAATTTTTGTACTATGTTTTATTTTTCTTATGTCTAATTATTAATTGATTAATAATTCATAATTTTGAAAGATATCCCATTGCAAATATTAAGGGTGTGTGGCTTGCCTGAGAGCCCTGTGGAAAGGCAATCCAGTACTGTTCAAGACAATCAAACAAAGCCATATTTTATCCTTTAGTGTAGAGAAAGAAGAATGGGATTTTAGCAAAAAAAATTTACAATATACAGATTTAAATATTGAATTATGTGAAATGAATCTAACCAAAATTAGTAGTTATAAATATTGTGTAAAAGTCATAGCAGGCTAATATCCACTTAACAGTGAGTACATATTGTGTGAGTTCCTTTGTGAATGTGTTACCTCATTCAGGATGATGCCCTGCAGGTCCATCCATTTGGCTAGAAATTTCATAAATTCATTCTTTCTAATAGCTGAGTAGTACTCCATTGTGTAAATGTACCTCATTTTCTTATCCATTCCTCTGTTGGGGGGCATCTGGGTTCTTTCCAGCTTCTGGTTATTATAAATAAGGCTGCTATGAACATAGTGGAGCATGTGTCCTACTTACCGGTTGAGACATCTTCTGGCTATATGCCCAGGAGAGGTATTGCTGGATCCTCCGGTAGTACTATGTCCAATTTCCTGAGGAACCGCCAGACTGATTTCCAGAGTGGTTGTACAAGCCTGAAATCCCACCAACAATGGAGGAGTGTTCCTCTTTCTCCACATCCTCGCCAGCATCTGCTGTCACCTGAATTTTTGTTCTTAGCCATTCTGACTGGTGTGAGGTGGAATCTCAGGGTTGTTTTGATTTGCATTTCCCTGATGATTAAGGATGTTGAACATTTTTTAAGGTGCTTCTCTGCCATTCGGTATTCCTCAGGTGAGAATTCTTTGTTCAGTTCTGAGCCCCATTTTTTAATGGGGTTATTTGATTTTCTGAAGTCCACCTTCTTGAATTCTTTATATATGTTGGATATTAGTCCCCTATCTGATTTAGGATAGGTAAAGATCCTTTACCAATCTGTTGGTGGTCTTTTTGTCTTATTGACAGTGTCTTTTGCCTTGCAGAAGCTTTGCAGTTTCATGAGGTCCCATTTGTCAATTCTTGATCTTACAGCACAAGCCATTGCTGTTCTATTCAGGAATTTTTTCCCTGTGCCTATATCTTCAAGGCTTTTCCCCACTTTCTCCTATAAGTTTCAGTGTCTCTGATTTTATGTGAAGTTCCTTGATCCTCTTAGATTTGATCTTAGTACAAGGAGATAGGTATGGATGGATTCGCATTCTTCTACATGATAACAACCAGTTGTGCCAGCACCATTTGTTGAAAATGCTGTCTTTCTTCCACTGGATGGTTTTAACTCCCTTGTCGAAGATCAAGTGACCATAGGTGTGTGGGTTCATTTCTGGGTCTTCAATTCTATTCCATTGGTCTACTTGTCTGTCAGTATACCAGTACCATGCAGTTTTTATCACAATTGCTCTGTAGTAAAGCTTTAGGTCAGGCATGGTGATTCCACCAGAGGTTCTTTTATCCTTGAGAAGAGTTTTTGCTATCCTAGGTTTTTTGTTATTCCAGGTGAATTTGCAGATTGCTCTTTCTAATTTGTTGAAGAATTGAGTTGGAATTTTAATGGGGATTGCATTGAATCTGAAGATTGCTTTTGGCAAGATAGCCATTTTTACAATGTTGATCCTGCCAATCCATGAGCATGGGAGATCTTTCCATCTTCTGAGATCTTCTTTAATTTCTTTCTTCAGAGACTTGAAGTTTTTATCATACAGATCTTTCACTTCCTTAGTTAGAGTCACGCCAAGATATTTTTATATTATTTGTGACTATTGAGAAGGGTGTTGTTTCCCTAATTTCTTTCTCAGCCTGTTTATTCTTTGTGTAGGTAAAGGCCATTGACTTGTTTGAGTTAATTTTATATCCAGCTACTTCATCGAAGCTGTTTATCAGGTTTAGGAGTTCTCTGGGGTATTTTTAGGGTCACTTATGTATACTATCATATCATCTGCAAAAAGTGATATTTTGACTTCCTCTTTTCCAATTTGTATCCCCTTGATCTCCTTTTGTTGTCGAATTGCTCTGGCTAATACTTCAAGTACTATGTTGAAAAGGTAGGGAGAAAGTGGGCAGCCTTGTCTAGTCCCTGATTTTAGTGGGATTGCTTCCAGCTTCTCTCCATTTACTTTGATGTTGGCTACTGGTTTGCTGTAGATTGCTTTTATCATGTTTAGGTATGGGCCTTGAATTCCTGATCTTTCCAAGACTTTTATCATGAATGGGTGTTGGATCTTGTCAAATGCCTTTTCTGCATCTAACGAGATGATCATGTGTTTTTGTCTTTGAGTTTGTTTATATAATGGATTACATTGATGGATTGACTTTTGTATATTAAACCATCCCTGCATCTCTGGAATAAAACCTACTTGGTCAGGATGGATGATTGCTTTAATATATTCTTGGATTCAGTTAGCAAGAATTTTATTGAGTATTTTTACATTGATATTCATAAGAGAAATCGGTCTGAAGTTCTCTATCTTTGTTGGATCTCCAGGATACCCAAGATATAAGATACAATTTGCTAAACACATGAAACTCAAGAAGAATGAAGACTGAAGTGTGGACACTATCCCCCTCCTTAGAATTGGGAACAAAACACCCATGGAAGGAGTTACAGAGACAATGTTTGGAGCTGGGAGGAAAGGATGGACCATGTTGAGACTGCCATATCCAGGGATCCACCCCATAATCAGCTTCCAAACGCTGACACCATTGCACACACTAGCAAGATTTTATCGAAAGTACCCAGATGTAGCTGTCTCTTGTGAGACTATGCGGGGCCTAGCAAACACAGAAGTAGATGCTCACAGTCAGTTATAGGATGGATCACAGGGCTCCCAATGGAGGAGCTAGAGAAAGTAGCCAAGGAGCTAAAGGGATCTGCAACCCTATAGGTGGACCAACATTATGAACTAACCAGTACCCCGGAGCTCTTGACTCTAGCTGCATATGTATCAAAAGATGGCCTAGTCGGCCATCACTGGAAAGAGAGGCCCACTGGACACACAAACTGTATATGCCCCAGTACAGGGGAATGCCAGGGCCAAAAAAATGGGAATGGGTGAGTAGGGAAGTGGGGGGGAGGGTATGGGGGAGTTTTGGGATAGCATTGGAAATGCAGTTGTGGAAAATATGTAATAAAAAATATTAAAAAAAAGTCATAGTGGGTAAAAATAACTTTAAATGAATACACACTGGTGATACAATTGGTTATTAGAATTTTCTTAATTCTCAATATCTTTTATTGAAATTAGATATTCCTTTCATACAATATGTCCCAACCACTGTTTCTCCTCCCTCCAATTCCCCCCAGCTCTCCCTGATTCCACCTTTGTGAGAGACCAAACCGTGGGGAACTAGGTCCCGCAGTTACTCTCACCCTAAAGATATGTCTGACCCTTTGAAGGGAATTATGTCACCCCCTCCTTCATTGCCTCCACCTGGCGCCTGAGACTGCCAGCTTTACTCCCTCCTTCACTTGGTGCTGAGAACTGCTTAGATTAAGGCAGCTTCACCTCCTCCTTCATGTCTCCCTTTGGTACCCAGGACTGTTTCAGGGCCGACATTCCAAGATAAGCTACGAGAAGCCTGTAATCAGCCTCCGCCCCAGATGTCCATCCCTTTCACTGTGTTTTATTATGCCGCCTCGACCCCTCCCTATTTTTCTCACTGTGTGCTTATAATCAGGCTCCTAGCCTCCATTAAACAGACCTTCACAACTCTGCTTGGTCTTGCTTCCCTTTCTCCGCTCATTTCTCTTTCAGGCCCTGGTCCTTCTCGACCCATGGAATCCTGCTGGACGGGACATACCTCCTTTCTTCCCAGACATATTCACCCACCGTTTCCCTTCGGAAAAGAAGTCTCCAAAAGATAACAACCAAACAATATTCAACAAAACAAAGCAAAAGCTCTCATGAGACTGGATGAGGCAAACTAGGAAGAGGAAAAGAATCCCAAGAACAGGTAAAAGAGTCAGAGGAAAAAAAATTCTACCAATGTTAGGAGTACCATAGAAATTACCACAAGTACAGCCATAACACATGCTCAGAGGGCATGGCAGAATCATGCAGACAGATGTTTCAGTGAGCCTATGTGAGCTCTTCCATTCCCTCTGACTCTTACCGTTTTTTCTTGCCCCTCTTCAGGGGATTTCCTGTCCTGTAGTCTCAGTATCATCTCTGAGATTGTTTTCTTCCTTCCTTCCTTCCTTCCTTCCTTCCTTCCTTCCTTCCTTCTTTCTTTCTCTCCTTTCTTTTTTCATTTTTCTTATTACTTTGTTTTAGTGGACCAGACAACACCCAAGCCTCACACATACTATGGAAAGGTTCTGCCACTGAGATAAATACCAGCTAGCATTATTTATTTGTTTGTTTGTTTGTTTATTTATTTACTCAGTGTCTAGTTTTCCGCCACTGAGATAAATACCAGCTATTTATTTATTTATTTACTCAGTGTCTAGTTTTTCCTGAGAAACTGCTACTAGATGTCAGGTAACACTATTCCCCTGAGTAGTGAGAGTTCTGGATGGCTGCAACTTCCCTCCATTTTTTATATCTGTCTTTAAAATGTAGTTGTATATGCGATATGTCTATTAATGTTTTTATTTTAAAATTACATCTTACGATCCTCTCTTTCTGAGTTTCAGTTGCTGGCTGAATATAGCTCCCTATAAACATGGCTTCAGATACTAGCCTTAATCTGAACAGTAGAAATGTCAACACTGGGTAGTTTTGGAAAACTATATAGCTACATAATTATATCTCATTATAGTTTTGTATAATACAGCTTTTGCTAATGGACTAATTAATGTTAGGCTTGGCAACAAAATGTAAGGATGCAATGAATTTGTTTACATTTTTGGGTCACCTTAATTTCTCCAAGTCTACCTGTTGCCACCAAAAGAGAAAATGAAATTCATATATACTCTAATGTACTGCTTCATAATGGAAAGATAAACTAAAGACTCAATTCTCTATAACTTCACAATTAGTTATATTAAAAAGTAATTTAGCTACTTAAGTTTATTGACATAATTACTAAAATTGCTTTGAAAATTTCTTCTCTTTATATCAATGCTAGTTTTGGTAGAAGACATCAGATTTTAAAGTTTATTGTAATTATTGTGGTTCTGATAATGACACTATCATTTCTTTTCAGTCGGAAATCTGTATGTAAATTAAAATGTTTCCTTAAAGTAAGATATGAGAAACACACTAACATGTCTGATTCAAGTTCACTGGACCTGCGCTATCATAGGAACATCAGATAATTCTAATAGAGCATAGCATGAATATATGGACATAGAAAAGATTTGTGTCGATTTACAACACTAGATCCATGGAGGCAAAAATGCATGTCAAGTTGATGACTGAAAATGCTAACAATATACACAATTTATGAATGAGTTCAGTAGAAGATTCTGTTTTAAAATAAATTTTATTAGATCTATCTTCTAATATAAATTTAATATGTAATAAATATTTACCAATATATTTATAGAATCAGAAATGTGTCTCAGTAGTAAGTCATTTAAACTACTTGCAGCTATTCTATGTACATTCCATTGACCTTGAAGTTCTTCCATATCTACTGTCTGTAGTGGATTATTCACTAATTTAGTAATCATGCTGCATAAGGATTTATATCAAGGACAAGTAGTGATGCTGAATTCACTCTAAAGGGTTTTTCTTGGATAATGCAATTTTAAGACATTTTTATTTCCTTATAACTCTCCTCTCTTTTATATCACAGTATAATTAACTTGCATTAAACCTGTCCAGAAAATAACCTATTTCATAACATAAATACTGTATTTCAGTAAGGATCCAGATATGAGCATAGGAAGAAGTAGAGCTTCACTCATGATTAGATTAACAATGCATAATTACAGAAAATGCTCTTTTGTAGCTATCTCTAATCAGGCTGTGTAGATTTTGAAGGTCAAAGGAAGAAAATATTAGAAGGAAGCAAATCAGTTGAATTGGTAAAGGCAGCCACAAAGGTCAAATATAATTATAAAGTTGTAGAATGACTCTCAAGTGGAATTTTAATATTTATATTTAAATTAATATATATTCATGACAATATTGATAATTCAGGCATTAATTAGTGAACAACTCTGTCTGTGATGTGTGTATATGATTTTGTGTATTCATCATGTGATAAAGAAAATAGTAAAATTGGTTTCTCTTGTGGAGGTGGGTTGGGATGAATAATGAACTCACGTTTCAATCTGAGTTCAAACTGAAATCATACTATGTGGTTAATGTATGAAAGATAGGAACAAACTGAAATGTCATGTTATTTTCATAAGAATGGATAGCAATTCCTTAGGAAACATTCTATACCTTGAAGTGACCCTGACTTCAAGTCACTTGATCCAGTGACAAGTTGTGTGATTATTTCATCATCAGTTTAACAATAACTCAGACTCTGAAGGACTGCAGAGATCAGCTGCCTGCAGTTGTGAAATATTATCTGTTTAGCAAAGTTTCTCATGGTGAAGTGTCCTCCTTGAAGCCAAGGCAAGAATCATCACTGGAAACACTGCACTCAAGGGTGTCTATAAGGTTTAGTGTAGGTTACAACAGCATAAAAATGTTTGGCAGCTCAACAATACATATATGTTCTCAAGGTTTTAAGCCCATGTTTCTTGCCCTTAAACTGACTGGTGCTGTATGAACTAAGAGTCTTTAAAAACTGATTGAAGATTGTCCTAAGTAGCATCTAGGTCACTGATCCACAGCTTAAAGCTTAATAGCAAAGCTTGGCCAATGTCTGAATCATACATGTGTGTTGCATGTTTTTGCTTGAATGTAAGCTTCTGTATGAGTGCATCAGCAAAATACAAGGAGGCGATTAGTCAGTGATGGGTGGGTATCTTCAGTGATCACTCTAATCCAGTAGTCCACAATCTGTGAGTCATGACTCCTTTAGATGGGGGATTCGCATATTAGACATCCTGCATATCAATTATTTACATTATAATTCATAACAACAGCAAAATTAATGTTATGAAATAGCAATGAAATAGTTTTATGGTTTGGGATAAATACAACACAGGGTACTGTACTAGTTAATGCTGAACTGTGTTGCAGCAATAAGAATGCTCTACTCCTTACCAATCTGAACCTATGTATTTCCATTCTTCCAAGGATAATCCCTCCAACTCCCAGAGATCATTGCAAAGGAGGGTGTGGAAAAGGTATAACACAAGAAGCCCTTAATGACAACAGGGAAAGAGTGGAATCAGTACACAGCGTAGCAGCTACACATATGAATTCATGACAGTTAAGAAAGCATGCACAAAACTTGTGGAAACTCAAGGCAGACCAAACTGCAGCATAGAGAGGAATGGTAGACATGATGTTTTATGCCTATCCATGGAGCTGCTAATGATATAGAGCTACTGGGAGAAGGAGAGAGTTTTCATTGAGAGTGGTTCCACTTGCAAGAGAATAACACTCTGGTAGAAGACTATGCATGCAAGAATAAATGGCCATCAAAACTTAGACTTGAGAGCTTTTAAAAATATAAGACTTCACAAAGTTGGGTGGGTAGGAAGGGGAGAGGATCTTGGAGCAGTTTAGGAGAGAGGTGACTACCGCCAAAACCCATTCCATGACATTTTTTACATAATAAAAAAGTATTTGGGTAGATTTGCTAGGCAGAATTGGTGGAATTTTGTGTTTAAAGAAAACACTGTCATTGTAAACAAAGTCAGAATATTCTGGGAAGTTTTGGTTTTTTGTGTGTATTTTTAAATAATCATTTATTTTACTATTTTTGAATTTTAAACAGAAAACTTCAAACTGTACAGTGAGCAGTGGGTTAATATTTTGAAACAGGTTGTAGACACTTTCTTGTGCTTGTGAAAGTTTTAATTTGCATTTTTCTTTTTCTTTTCTACGTTTGTTTACAATTCTTGAAACATTTTTGACCTTTTTTGACGAAATCTCATTTTTTTTGTATTGTTATCTCCTATTTCTTTTCTTACCTGTGTTCTGTAGTTTGCCTTCTCTTTGATCAATTTCCTTCATTTTATCTAGCTTCTTCCTTTCTATCCTGGAGAATTCATTATGGGTTGCATAGATATTGTAGAATGCATCTTCTTGATTGACAAATACCATACCTATTCAAATACCATTGATACATTGGTGAAGAAATATTTTCTTCATTAGGAATGGCACCAAAAACTCTATTATTCTTAGTACTTGAAAATCAAGTATGTTTCTATCCTTTCAATATCATTGTCTTGGGATCTACAGTGTTTCTTGTGACTGACTCCTTGATTTTTGGCTTCTGCTTTTCATTATTTTCCACTGTTTAACTAAAAATTTTACTGTATTTTTGTTGACCACAAATTATCAATATATCTGAAGTAAAATATAGTACACTGTTGTTTTGTAATTTCTCTCTCTCTCTCTCTCTCTCTCTCTCTCTCTCTCTCTCTCTCTCTCTGTGTGTGTGTGTGTGTGTGTGTGTGTGTGTGTGTGTGTGTGTGTGTTAAGACAAGACTAACCCAGAATAACCCTGGTATCCCCATACACCTGCTTCTGCTACAAAAATTGTAAGGTCATAAAAATGTTTCACCTAACTGACTTTTCTTACTATATTTTGTGTTCCACCAAAGGAAAAAATACCATTTTGTTACCTGTTATAGTGTTTATAATTAAAATTTTGCATATCTGTATGTATTTCAATTATTTTTTTGTTTTATTTCTCTATATTTATTTTAAACTCCAGATTTTATTCCCCTCCCAGTCTACCTTCACACTGTTCCATATCTCATACCTCCTCCCCACCCCCTATATCCAGGAGGATCTCCCCTCCCCCATCCCACCAGCCCTCTAAACTCCTTGGGAGCTCCTTTCTGTTGAGGGTTGGATACTTCTTTTCTGACTGAACCCAGCCCCAGCAGTCTTCTACTGTATATATGTTTGGGGCCTCATATCAGCTGGTATGTGATGCCTGGTTCGTGTTCCAGTATCTGAGAGATCTCCGGGGTACAGGTTAATTGAGACTGCTGGTCCTCCTACAGGGTCACCCTCCTCCTCAGCTTCTTCCAGCTTTCCCCTAACTCAACCACAGGGATTAGCAGCCTCTGTCCATTGTTTGGGTGCAAAAATCTGCATCTGACTCTTTCAGTTGCTTGTTGGATCCTTTGGAGGACAGTCATTCTAGGTCCATTTTTGTGAGTGTTCCATAGCCTCAGTAATAGTGTCAGGCCTTGGGGCCTCCTCTTGAGCTGGATCACACTTTGGGCCTGACTCTGGACCTTTTTTCCTCAGGCTCCTCTCCATTTCCATTTTTAAAACTTTTTCATTTATTTGAATTTTTGTACATGGATATGGTATATTTATAACATTTCCGTTATTACCTCTTTCATCCTCTCTTGAATTTATGCCTTCTTCTATTACTAAGATTGTTCCCTCACTCTCTTGAATAATTTATTTTCATGAGCCATGGTTGTAAGAATGCATGTTTAAAATATAGTTACAAGCTATGATTTAGGTAAATAATTAGTAGTTCTCCTCTAGTGTCTATGGTTTCTCCTATCATGGCTATTCAACTAAGTATATAGTATTAGGCAAGAATTCCCACCTATTGAATGGATGGGAATTCAGGTTAAATTAAACAGCTATTCATTACTGATAAGAAAGTAGTGAAGTGTTCCGGGACTCAGCAGAACTTAGGAAATTAGTCTAAACAGGTGAGAGGGTGCGCCAGAGAACCGGACAGCTTCTGGGACAGGCAGAAGCACAGAGCTGCTGAGGCAGCACCCTTGGCGGGCCACAGACAGCCGGCCACCATCCGGACCAGAGGACAGGTGTCCGCCTGGCTTGGGAGGTGGCCTCAGCCTCAGGAGCAGCGGTCGCCATCTTGGTTCCGGGACTCCCTGGAACTTAGGAATTTAGTCTGCACAGGTGAGAGTCTGCACCACAGAGGCTAACAGCTTCTGGGAACTGCCAAAGCAACACAGCTTCTGAGAAAGGCCCTGTTTTGGGCCTTCTTCTTCGGCACACCTTCCCTGTAAGAGAGCTTGCGAGCAGAGAGTGCTCTGAGCACTGAAACTCAGAGGAGAGAATCTGTCTCCCAGGTCTGCTGATAGACAGTAACAGAATCACCAGAAGAACAATCTCTAAACAGAGTCAACTATAACTACTAACTCCAGAGATTACCAGATGGTGAAAGGTAAACATAGGAATCTTACTAACAGGAACCAAGACCACTCACCATCATCAGAACCCAGCACTCCCACTTCGTCCAGTCCAGGACACCCCAACACCTAGACCTAGATTTAAAAGCATATCTCATGATGATGGTAGAGGACATCAAGAAGGACTTTAATAAATCACTTAAAGAAATACAGGAGAACACTGCTAAAGAGTTACAAGTCCTTAAAGAAAAACAGGAAAACACAATCAACCAAGTAGAAGTCCTTACAGAAAAAGAAGAAAAACATCCAAACAGGTGATGGAAATGAACAAAACCATACTAGACCTAAAAAGGGAAGTAGACACAATAAAGAAAACTCAAAGTGAGGCAACACTGGAGATAGAAACCCTAGGAAAGAAATCTGGAACCATAGATTTGAGCATCAGCAACAGAATACAAGAGATGGAAGAGAGAATCTCAGGTGCAGAAGATTCTATAGAGAACATCGGCACAACAATCAAAGAAAATGGAAAATGCAAAAAGATCCTAACTCAAAACATCCAGGAAGTCCAGGACACAATGAGAAGACCAAACCTATGGATAATAGGCGTGGATGAGAATGAAGATTTTCAACTCAAAGGACCAGCAAACATCTTCAACAAAATTATTGAAGAAAACTTCCCAAATATAAAGAAAGAGATGCCTATATAAGAAGCCTACAGAACTCCAAATAGACTGGACCAGAAAAGAAATTCCTCCCGACACATAATAATCAGAACAACAAATGCACTAAATAAAGATAGAATACTAAAAGCAGTAAGGGAAAAAGGTCAAGTAACATATAAAGGCAAGCCTATCAGAATTACACCAGATTTTTCACCAGAGACTATGAAAGTCAGAAGAGCCTGGACAGATGTTATACAGACACTAAGAGAACACAAATTCCAGCCCAGGCTACTATACCCAGCCAAACTCTCAATTACCATAGATGGAGAAACCAAAGTATTCCACGACAAAACCAAATTCACACATTATCTCTCCACGAATCCAGCCCTTCAAAGGATAATAACAGAAAAAAAACAATACAAGAACGGGAAAAACGCCCTAGAAAAAACAGGAAGGTAATCCCTCAACAAACCTAAAAGAAGACAGCCACAAGAACAGAATACCAACTTTAACAACAAAAATAACAGGAAGCAACAATTACTTTTCCTTAATATCTCTTAACATCAATGGTCTCAACTCCCAAATAAAAAGACATAGACTAACAAACTGGCTACACAAACAAGACCCAACATTTTGCTGCTTACAGGAAACACATCTCAGAGAAAAAGATAGACACTACCTCAGAATGAAAGGCTGGAAAACAATTTTCCAAGCAAATGGTATGAAGAAACAAGCTGGAGTAGCCATCCTAATATCTGATAAGATTGACTTCCAACCCAAAGTCATCAAAAAAGACAAGGAGGAGCACTTCATAATCATCAAAGTAAAATCCTCCAATAGGAACTCTCAATTCTGAGTATCTATGCTCCAAATACAAGGGCAGCCACATTCATTAAAGAAACTTTAGTAAAGCTCAAAGCACATATTGCACCTCACACAATAATAGTGGGAGACTTCAACACACCACTTTCACCAATGGACAGATCATGGAAACAGAAACTAAACAGGGACACACTGAAACTAACAGAAGTGATGAAACATATGGATCTGACAGATATCTACAGAACATTTTATCCTAAAACAAAAGGATATACCTTCTTCTCAGCACGTCATGGTAACTTCTCCAAAATTGACCACATAATAGGTCACAAAACAGGCCTCAACAGATTCAAAAATATTGAAATTGTCCCACGTATCCTATCAGATCACCATGCACTAAGGCTGATCTTCAATAACAACAACAAAAAAATAATAGAAAGCCAACACTCACGTGGAAACTGAACAACACTCGTCTCAATGATACCTTGGTCAAGGAAGGAATAAAGAAAGAAATTAAAGACTTTTTAGAGTTTAATGAAAATGAAGCCAGAGTACCCAAACCTTTGGGACACAATGAAGGCATTTCTAAGAGGGAAACTCATAGCTCTGAGTGCCTCCAAGAAGAAACGGGAGAGACCACATACTAGCAGCTTGACAACACATCTAAAAGCTCTAGAAAAAAGGAAGCAAATTCACCCAAGAGGAGTAGACAGCAGGAAATAATCAAACTCAGGGGTGAAATCAACCAAGTGGAAACAAGAAGAACTATTCAAAGAATTAACCAAATGAGGAGATGGTTCTTTGAGAAAATCAACAAGATAGATAAACCCTTAGCTAGACTCACTAAAGGGCACAGGGACAAAATCCTAATTAACAAAATCAGAACTGAAAAGGGAGACATAACAACAGATCCTGAAGAAATCCAAAACACCATCAGATCCTTCTACAAAAGGCTATACTCAACAAAACTGGAAAACCTGGACGAAATGGACAAATTTCTGGACAGATAACAGGTACCAAAGTAGAATCAGGATCAAGTTGACCTTCTAAACAGTCCCATATCCCCTAATAAAATAGAAGCAGTTATAAATAGTCTCCCAGCCAAAAAAAGCCCAGAACCAGACGGATTTAGTTCAGAGTTCTATCAGACCTTTAAAGAAGATCTAATTCCAGTTCTGCACAAACTTTTTCACAAGATAGAAATAGAAGGTACTCTACCCAACTCATTTTATGAAGCCACTATTACTCTGATATCTAAACCACAGAAAGATCCAACAAAGATAGAGAACTTCAGACTAATTTCTCTTATGAATATCAATGCAAAAATCCTCAATAAAATTCTCGATAACCGAATCCAAGAACACATTAAAGCAATCATCCATCCTGACCAAGTAGGTTTTATTCCAGGGATGCAGGGATGGTTTAATATACGAAAATCCATCAATGTAATCCACTATATAAACAAACTCAAAGACAAAAACCACATGATCATCTCGTTAGATGCAGAAAAAGCATTTGACAAGATCCAACACCCATTCATGATAAAAGTTCTGGAAAGATCAGGAATTCAAGGCCCATACCTAAACATGATAAAAGCAATCTACAGCAAACCAGTAGCCAACATCAAAGTAAATGGAGAGAAGCTGGAAGCAATCCCACTAAAATCAGCGACTAGACAAGGCTACCCACTTTCTCCCTACCTTTTCAACATAGTACTTGAAGTATTAGCCAGAGCAATTCGACAACAAAAGGAGATCAAGGGGATACAAATTGGAAAAGAGGAAGTCAAAATATCACTTTTTGCAGATGATATGATAGTATATATAAGTGACCCCAAAAATTCCACCAGAGAACTCCTAAACCTGATAAACAGCTTCGGTGAAGTAGCTGGATGTAAAATAAACTCAAACAAGTCAATGGCCTTTATCTACACAAAGAATAAACAGGCTGAGAAAGAAATTGGGGAAACAACACCCTTCTCAATAGTCACAAATAATATAAAATATCTCGGCGTGACTCTAACTAAGGAAGTGAAAGATCTGTATGATAAAAACTTCTAGTCTCTGAAGAAAGAAATTAAAGAAGATCTCAGAAGATGGAAGGATCTCCCATGCTCATGGATTGGCAGGATCAACATTGTAAAAATCGCTATCTTGCCAAAAGCAATCTACAGATTCAATGCAATCCCCATCAAAATTCCAACTCAATTCTTCAACGAATTAGAAGGAGCAATTTGCAAATTCATCTGGAATAACAAAAAACCTAGGATAGCAAAAACTCTTCTCAAGGATAAAAGAACCTCTGGTGGAATCACCATGCCTGACCTAAAGCTGTACTACAGAGCAATTGTGATAAAAACTGCATCATACTGGTATAGAGACAGACAAGTAGACCAATGGAATAGAATTGAAGACCCAGAAATGAACCCACACACTTATGGTCACTTGATCTTTGACAAGGGAGCTAAAACCATCCAGTGGAAGAAAGACAGCATTTTCAACAATTGGTGCTGGCACAACTGGTTGTTATCATGTAGAAGAATGCAAATCGATCCATACTTATCTCCTTGTACTAAGGTCAAATCTAAGTGGATCAAGGAACTTCACTTAAAACCAGAGACACTGAAACTTATAGAGGAGAAAGTGGGGAAAAGCCTTGAAGATATGGGTACAGGGGGAAAATTCCTGAACAGAACAGCAATGGCTTGTGCTGTAAGATCAAGAATTGACAAATGGGACCTAATGAAACTCCAAAGTTTCTGCAAGGCAAAAGACACCGTCAATAAGACAAAAAGACCACCAACAGATTGGGAAAGGATCTTTACCTATCCTAAATCAGATAGGGGACTAATATCCAACATATATAAAGAATTCAAGAAGGTGGACTTCAGAAAATCAAATAACCCCATTAAAAAATGGGGCTCAGAACTGAACAAAGAATTCTCACCTGAGGAATACCGAATGGCAGAGAAGCACCTGAAAAAATGTTCAACATCCTTAATCATCAGGGAAATGCAAATCAAAACAACCCTGAGATTCCCCCTCACACCAGTCAGAATGGCTAAGATCAAAAATTTAGGTGACAGCAGATGCTGGCGAGGATGTGGATAAAGAGGAACACTCCTCCATTGTTGGTGGGATTGCAGGCTTGTACAACCACTCTAGAAATCAGTCTGGCAGTTCCTCAGAAAATTGGACATAGTACTACCGGAGGATCCAGCAACACCTCTCCTGGGCATATATCCAGAAGATGCCCCAACTGGTAAGAAGGACACATGCTCCACTATGTTCATAGCAGCCTTATTTATAATAGCCAGAAGCTGGAAAGAACCCAGATGCCCCTCAACAGAGGAATGGATACAGAAAATGTGGTACATCTACACAATGGAGTACTACTCAGCTATTAAAAAGAATGAATTTATGAAATTCCTAGCCAAATGGATGGACCTGGAGGGCATCATCCTGAGTGAGGTAACACATTCACAAAGGAACTCACACAATATGTACTCACTGATAAGTGGATATTAGCCCAAAACCTAGGATACCCAAGATATAAGATACAATTTACTAAACACATGAAACTCAAGAAAAATGAAGACTGAAGTGTGGACACTTTGCCCCTCCTTAGAAGTGGGAACAAAACACCCTTGGAAGGAGTTACAGAGACAAAGTTTGGAGCTGAAATGAAAGGATAGACCATGTAGAGAAATGCCATATCCAGTGATCCACCCCATAATCAGCATCCAAACGCTAACACCATTGCACACACTAGCAAGATTTTATCGAAAGGACCCAGATGTAGCTGTCTCTTGTGAGAATATGCCAGGGCCTAGCAAACACAGAAGTGGATGCTCACAGTCAGCTAATGGATGGATTACAGGGCTCCCAATGGAGGAGCTAGAGAAAGTAGCCAAGGAGCTAAAGGGATCTGCAACCCTATCGGTGGAACAACATTATGAACTAACCAGTACCCCGGAGCTCTTGACTCTAGCTGTATATGTATCAAAAGATGGCCTAGTCAGCCATCACTGGAAAGAGAGGCCCATTGGACACACAAACTGTATATGCCCCAGTACAGGGGAATGCCAGGGCCAAAAAGGGGGAGTGGGTGGGTAGGGGAGTGGGGGTGGGTGGGTATGGGGGACTTTTGGTATAGCACTGGAAATGTAAATGAGCTAAATACCTAATAAAAAATTTAAAAAAAAAGAAAGTAGTGAAGTTATTGCAACATTGGGCATATCTAGGAAAAGCAGTGATTGTTGCTGTTTTCTGGCTTTACAGCTAGGTAGTACTATTGATTAATTGTCTAATTAACATATCACGTAGAAATTTCTTATAAGATGAGAGCTAGCATTCAGGGAGGAACCTTCCAGGTAAGTATCTACTTCTTTATCCAATTTCAGTGCCTGAAGTGCTTATTGTCTTCAGCAATAGGATCTTAACTCTACACTCTTAGAGGCAACGACAGGTATGTCAATAGTCTATGTTGTTTTGGGGGTCATGTGTATTGTCCTGATCAACCTTTTAAGAGAAGGTTCCATTGGATAGCATTGAGATTTTTGAAATAGTTTCTGAATTCAGAGGAGACCACTATCACCCAATGAGGAATTACACAATTAATATATGCATATATATATAATGTGTGTGTGTGTGTATTCTTACAAAACACAGTGTTTCCTTATGACTAAGATGTCCTTAGTGTTATAAATCTCTCCGTTCTCCCTAAATATGTTAACTGTAAACAGTCTATTTTAATTACTTTTAGATTATTTACCCTGTAAATTTATTTTTATATGTATGTATGTATGTATGTATGTATGTATGTATGTATGTATAGTATGCATGTATACCATTTGACTACTACCCACAATCTTGAAAGGAATTAATTCAATCCCCCAGGGATAAAATAACAGCTGGTTGTAAGCCACCACGCATGCTCTGGTATTCAAACCCACATTCTATGCAAGAGACACAAGTGTGTTCTTCTAAGCCAACTCTCAAA
The DNA here is from genome assembly GCF_000001635.26 of Mus musculus. NCBI lineage: Eukaryota > Metazoa > Chordata > Mammalia > Rodentia > Muridae > Mus > Mus musculus. The sequence continues at coordinate 22,290,428 of NC_000081.6, read as the reverse complement.
CCCTGAATATTCTATTTTTTTAAAGTATTATACATGAAACTGTAACATTTTTTTTGTTTTGTTTTGTTCTGTTTTTGAGACAGGGTTTCTCTGTATAGTCCTGGCTGTCCTGGAACTCAGTTTGTAGACCAGGCTGGCCTTGGAATCAGCAATCCATCTGTCTCTGCCTCCCAAGTGCTGGGATTAAAGGCATGTGCCACCATGCCCGGCAAACTGTAACATTTAATTAGAAATTGTTTCATAGAATATCATCAACCTGTTCTACTTGACAATTTTTATATTTAACTCCCTCCCATATATGCTGTAAAATTCTCTTTATAGAGAATTTCCTCTCCATTCATAGATGGAGACCATGACTTCCAATGAGACTATAAATCTATAATGACTTTAAAACAATAGTTTAAAGCACTTATATTTTAACTAATTTTGGGTCGCCTTATTAATGTATGGGGTGCTTATCAATTAAGTCAGTCATTTTTACAACCATTTTGGAAGAGAGAACACATAGATTGTAAGAGATAGGGATAGAGGATGGCCACTTGAACACAGATTAATGGATTTTGCTCAATTGAACTCCATGTACCTGTGATAGCAGGACCATGATCTCTGTAAGATCAAGCCAGCCAAAATCTCAGTATGGATGAAGGAAGGGTTCAAGACTTCCTACACCCATATGAGAAACTCTTTGGAATTGATGGCTGTGGTGGGCAGAAATAAGGTTTTCTTCAGGAATGTGGCCATTAAGAGAATACCTGTCCTACAGAAAATGGGCATGTACATATGCACATACAAGGAGCAATACATCGACCCAACAAAAGATGGAAGGAGAAAATAGAAGTAGAGATAGAAAGGAATCACATCGGATAAATTTGTTTTGATTTAATCGGAATAGTTATGTTTAAAATTTTCAAAAAATGAAAGTTGTTTGTTCTCAGTAAGAAATAAAACTGGCATTGTTATGATAAACCCTAATTAAATATAGCAAGTGACAAAGTGAGAGGCCATTTGGGTATTGTACAAAAGGATAAATGACCAGTTTAGCAAACTTGAAGAATTTTGCAATCTATACATGAAGAAAATGATCCTCAGTCCAAACAGTTTTGCTTATAATTTGATGGTTGGCATATGACAATCCATAAGATTGGAAAATAGCTGTTTCAAGATATACAGTTTGCAGTATTCTGCTAAGCAAGTGAATACAAACACAACTATGTACTCACTACATTTATCATATCTTCAACTTAATAATCAGTACTTTCTCAAAGAGAGGAAAAAATCATTGAAATTCATAGATAAGTTCCTCTTCTTGAATTCATTCAAGTTTGTATTCCCACAAGAGTTTTCAATATATTAGACATCATTACTGGACCACATCCTGGACATGTTATGAGAACATTATAGTACAACACATCCCGGTTTTGTGGTTAATTTAACTAGGAATTTGTGACTGACACATTTCTTTAAAAATAAGAATTTTGAAGTTATTATGTTTGAAAAGGTATTTATCAAAATTTCCTATTCGGTCAACAAACCTTATTAAAACACTAGATTTGGAGTCTGCACAGGTGAGAATGTGCACCACAGAAGCTGACAGCTTCTGGGACAGGCTGGAGCCACAGAGCTTCTGAGGCAGCTCCCTTTTCAGGCCCCAGACATCCAGCCACCTTCAAGGCCAGAGGACAGGTGTCCGCCCAGACCTGGAGCCCTTTGCCTCAAGATCGGCAGAAGCCATCTTGGTTCCGGGACTCTGCGCAAAGTAGTCTGCACAGGTGAGAGTGCACCACAGAAGCTGACAGGTTCTGTGACAGGACAAAGCCACACAGCTTCTGGGAAAGGTCCTGTCTTGGGCCTTCATCTTCGGCAAGGAGGAGGTCCAAATGCCAGATATCTGTGCACCTTCCCTGTAATTGGAGAGCTTGCCTGCAGAGAATGCTCTGACCACTGAAACTCAGAGGAGAGAGCTAGTCTCCCAGGTCTGCTGTTAGACTGTAACAGAATCACCAGAGGAACAATCTCTAAACAGAGACAAATATCACAAATAACTCAAGAGATTACCAAATGGAGAAAGGGAAACTTAAGAATCTTACTATCAGAAACCAAGACCACTCACCATCATCAGAACCCAGCACTCCCACTTCACCCAGTCCAGGGCACCCCAAAACACCCGAAAAGCTGGACCCGGATTTAAAAGCATATCTCATGATGATGGTAGAGGACACCAAGAAGGACTTAAATAGCTCACTTAAAGAAATACAGGAGAACACTGCTAAACAGGTAGAAGACATTAAAGAGGAAGCACAAAAAATCCCTTAAAGAATTGCAGGAAAACACAACCAAACAGGTGATGGAATTGAATAAAACCATCCAAGACCTAAAAAGGGAAGTAGACACAATAAAGAAAACACAAAGTGAGGCAACACTGGAGATAGAAACCCTAGGAAAGAAATCTGAAACCATAGATGCGAGCATCAGCAACAGAATACAAGAGATGGAAGAGAGAATCTCAGGTGCAGAAGATTCCATAGAAAACATCAGCACAACAATCAAAGAAAATACAAAATGCAAAAAGATCCTAACTCAAAACATCCAGGAAGTCCAGGACACAATGAGAAGACCAAACCTAAGGATCATAGGAGTAGATGAGAATGAAGATTTTGAACTCAAAGGACCAGCAAATATCTTCAACAAAATTATAGAAGAAAACTTCCCAAACCTAAAGAAAGAGATGCCCATGAACATACAAGAAGCCTACAGAACTCCAAATAGACTGGACCAGAAAAGAAATTCCTCCCGACACATAATAATCAGAACAACAAATGCACTAAATAAAGATAGAATAGTAAACGCAGTAAGGGAAAAAGGTCAAGTAACGTATAAAGGCAAGCCTATCAGAGTTACACCAGATTTTTCACCAGAGACTATGAGAGCCAGAAGGGCCTGGACAGATGTTATACAGACACTAAGAGAACACAAATTCCAGCCCAGGCTACTAAACCCAGCCAAACTCTCAATTACCATAGATGGAGAAACCAAAGTAGTCCATGACAAAATCAAATTCACACATTATCTTTCCACGAATCCAGCCCTTCGAAGGAAAATAACGGGAAAAAAACCAGTACAAGGACAGAAACCACGACCTAGAAAAACCAAGAAGGTAATTCCTCAAAAAACGTAAAAGAAGACAACCACAAGGACAGTATGCCAACTTTAACAACAAAAATAATAGGAAGCAACAATTACTTTTCCTTAATATCTCTTAATATCAATGGACTCAACTCCCCAATAAAAAGACATAGACTAACAGACTTGCTTCACAAACAGGACCCAACTTTTTGCTGCTTACAGGAAAGTCATCTCAGAGAAAAAGAGATACTACCTTAGAATGAAAGGCTGGAAAACGATTTTCCAAGCAAATATTAAGAAGAAACAAGCTGGAGTAACCACTCTAATATCTAATAAAATCGATATCCACACAAAGTCATCAAAAAAGACAAGGAAGGGCACTTCATAATCATCAAAGGTAAAATCCTCCAAGAGGAACTATCAATTCTGAATATCTATGCTCCAAATACAAGGGCAGCCACATTCATTAAAAAAAAAGTTAGTAAATCTTAAAGCACACATTGCACTTCACACAATAATAGTGGGAGACTTCAACATACCACTTTCACCAATGGACAGATCATGGAAACAGAAACTAAACAGGGACACACTGAAACTAACAGAAGTTATGAAAGAAATGGATTTGCCAGATATCTACAAAACATTTTATCCTGAAACAAAAGGATATACCTTCTTCTCAGCACGTCACAGTACCTTCTCCAAAATTGACCATATAATTGGTCACAAAGCAGGCCTCAACAGATACAAAAATATTGAAATTGTCCCATGCATCCTATCAGATCACCATGGATTAAGGCTGATCTTCAATAACAAAATAAATAATAGAAAGTCAACATTCACGTGGAAACTGATCAACACTCTTCTCAATGATACCTTGATCAAGGAAGGAATAAAGAAAGAAATTAGGGACTTTTTGGAGTTTAATGAAAATGAAGCCACAACATACCCAAACTTATGGGAAACAATGAAAGCATTTCTAAGAGGAAAACTCATAGCTCTGAGTGCCTCCAAAAAAAAAAAAAAAAAAAAAACTAGAGAGAGCACACATTAGCAGCTTGACAACACCCCTAAAAACTCTAGAACAAAAGGAAGGAAACTCAACCAAGAGGAGTAGAGGACAGGAAATAATCAAACTCAGGGGCAAAATCAACCAAGTGGAAACAAGAAGAACTATTCAAAGAATCAACCAATTGAATAGCTGGTTCTTTGAGAAGATCAACAAGATAGATAAAACCATAGCCAGACTTACTAGAGGGCACAGGGAAAGCACCCTAATTAACAAAATCAGAACTGAAAAGGGAGACATAACCACAGATCCTGAAGAAATCCAAAACACCATCAGATCCTTCTACAAAAGGCTATACTCAACACAACTTGAGAACCTGGATGAAATGGAGAAGTTTCTAGACAGATACCAGGTACCAAAGTTAAATCAAGATCAGGTTAATGATCTAAACAGTCCTATATCCCCTAATGAAATACAAGCTATCATTAATAGTCTCCCAACCAAAAAAACCACAGGACCAGGTGGGTTTAGTGCAGAGTTCTATCAGACCTTCAAAGAAGATCTAATCCAGGTTCTTCACAAACTATTCCACAAAATAGAAGTAGAAGGTACTCTTCCCAACTCATTCTATGAAGCCACAATTACTCTGATACCTAAAACACAGAAAGACCCAACAATGATAGAGAACTTCAGACCAATTTCCCTTATGAATATCGATGCAAAAATCCTCAATAAAGTTCTTGCTAACCGAATCCACGAACACATCAAAACAATCATCCATTCTGACCAAGTAGGTTTCATCCCAGGGATACAGGGATGGTTCAATATACGGAAATCCATCAACGTAATCCAGTATATAAACAAACTCAAAGACAAAAACCACATGATCATCTAGCTAGATGCTGAGAAAGCATTTGACAAAATCCAATACCCATTCATGATAAAAGTTCTGGAAAGATCAGGAATTCAAGGCCCATACCTAAACATGATAAAAGCAATCTACAGCAAACCAGGAGCCAGCATCAAAGTAAATGGTGAGAAGCTTGAAGCAATCCCACTAACATCAGGGACTAGACAAGGCTGTCCACTCTCTCCGTACCTATTCAAGATTGTACTTGAAGTCCTAGCCAGAGCAATTAGAAAACAAAAGGAGATCAAGGGGTTACAAATTGGAAAGGAAGAAGTCAAAATATCACTTTTTGCAGATGATATGATAGTATATATAAGTGACCCTAAAAATTCCACCAGAGAACTCCTAAGCCTGATAAACAGCCTCAGTGAAGTAGCTGGATATAAAATTAACTCAAACAAGTCAATGGCCTTTCTCTACACAAAGGACAAACAGGCTGAGAAAGAAATTAGGGAAACATCACCCTTCTCAATAGCCACAAATAATATAAAATACCTAGGTGTGACTCTAACTAAGGAAGTGAAAGATCTGTATGACAAGAACTTCAAGTCTCTGAAGAAAGAAATTAAAGAAGATCTCAGAAGATGGAAAGATCTCCCATGCTCATGGATTGGCAGGATCAACATTGTAAAAATGGCTATCTTGCCTAAAGCAATCTACAGATTCAAAGCAATCCCCATCAATATTCCAACTCAATTCTTCTCTGAGTTAGAAAGGGAATTTACAAATTTATCTGCAATAACAAAAAGTCTAGGATAGCAAAAACTATTCTCAACAATAAAAGAACCCCTGGTAGAATCACTATGCCTGACCTAAAGCTGTACTACAGAGCAATTGTGATAAAAACTGCATGGTACTGGTACAGCGACAGACAGGTACATCAATGGAATAGAATTGAAGACCCAGCAATGAAACCAGACACCTATGGTTACTTGACGTTTGACAAGGGAGCTAAAACCATCCAGTGGAAAAAATACATTATTTTCAACAAATGGTGCTGTCACAACTGGTGTTTGTCATGTAGAAGTATGCGAATTGATGCATTCCTATCTCCTTGGACTAAGGTCAAGTCTAAGTGGACCAAAGAACTCCACATAAAACCAAAGAAACTGAAATTTATAGAGGAGAAAATGGGGAAAATCCTCAAAGATATGGGCACAGGGGAAAAATTCCCAAACAGAACATCAATAGATCAAAAATCCACAAATGGGACCTCACAAAATTGCAAAGCTTCTGTAAGACAAAAGATACTGTCAATAAGATAAAAAGTCCACCAACAAAGTGGGAAAGAATTTTTACCATTCCTACATCCGATAGGGTACTAATATCCAATATATAGAAAGAGCTCAAGAAGCTGGACTCCAGAAATTTAATAACCTCATTTAAAAATGAAGTACAGAGCTAAAGAAAATTCTCAACTGAGGAATACTGAATGGCTGAGATGCACCTGAAAAAATGTTCAACATCCTTAGTTATCAGGGAAATGCAAATCAAAACAACCCAGAGATTCTCCTTCATACCTATCAGAATGGCTAAGATCAAAAATTCAATTGACCACAGATGCTGGCGAGGATATGGAGAAAGAGGAACACTACTCGATTGTTGGTCTGATTGCAAGTTTGAACAACCACTCCGGAAATCAGTCTGGTGGTTCCTCAGAAAATTGGACATAGTACTACGGGAAGATCCAGCAATACCTCTCCTGGACACATACCCAGAACATATTCCAACTGGTAATAAGGACACATGCTGCACTATGTTCATAGCAGCCTTATTTATAATAGCCGGAAGCTGGAAAGAACCCAGAAGAACTCACTTTATATGCACTCACTGATAAGTGGATATTAGCCCAGAAACTTAGAATGCCCAAGATACAATTTGCAAAACACAAGAACACTTCATCCTTCTTAGAATAGGGAACAAAATACCCATGGAAGGAGTTACAGAGAAAATTTTTGGAGCTAAGACTAAAGGATGGAGCATCCAGAGACTACCCTGCCCGGGGGTCCATCCCTTAATCAGACACCAAACACAGATACTATTGCATATGTCAGCCAGATTTTGCTGAAAGGACCCTTATATAACTGTCTCGTATGAAGCTATGCCAGTGCCTGACAAATACAGAAGTGTATGCTCACATTGGCTGGAACACAGGGCCTCCAATGGAGGAGCTAGAGAAAATACCTAAGGAGCTGGAGGGGTCTGCAACCCTATAGGTGGAAAAACAATATGAAGTAACCAGTACTCCTAGCGCTCCTGTCTCTAGCTGCGTATGGAACAGAAGATGGCCCAGTGGGCCATCACTGGGAAAAGAGGCCCCTTGTTCTTGCAAATTATGTATGTCCCAGTACCAGGGAATGCCTGGGCCAAGAAGTGGGAGTGAGTGGTAGGGGAGCAGGGCAGGGGGAGGGTATAGGGGACTTTCAGGTAGCATCTGAAATGTAAATGAAAAAAATATCTAATAAAAAATTAGAAAAAAACACACTAGATTTGGGATATGATTTTAAGAGTGAAATCTTACACAATACACACACACACACACACACATACACACACAGCATACACATATGCACATACTTAACCTAGATGCATAATCTTTGATCTAAGGACCTATTATCACAGGAACTAAATCAAACTTTAATTCTTTTCTTAGCTCTTTAAATATGTAAAAGTATTGTTTCTGAAGTTCCTTTGTTTCCATGAGATTTCAGCATTATTACTCCTATTAATGCTTTCCATTTCTTTATTTTCTCATCTAGTATCAAACTTGTACTCTTTCTTTAGTTTTTAATAAAGTAATTATGATATACCTAGCTGTTTCCTCCTCTTATATTTTATCATACTTCATAACCTGTGAACTTTCTGAATCTGTACTATTATTTTCTTTGTAATCATTTGTAAAATTCTCAACTATTATCTCCTCAAAACTCTATTATAATTCTTTCTTTTTCCCTTCTCCAGCCTAGTCACAAATACTGGAACTTTTTAAAGGTTTTGTACAATCTTGATTTTTTTTAAAGTCATTTTAGTTCTTCCTAATTTATTCATGGGTCAGTTTGGGTGATTTATGTAAAAACTCTAAGGTGTTGTAGGATCAAACAAAATGATAACAAGTTTGAAGCTCACCTCTATGATATAGTAAGCTCAAGGCTAGCCTTAGCTACACAGTGAGATATGGTATCACAAAATCTAGTACTGGCTATATACCTTAAGTGTTACAGAATATGCCCAGCATGTGCAAAGCCTTAAGTTTAATTCCCAAAACCCATAGAAACAGTCTTGACATATTTCAAAGCTCACTTATTAATAATCTTTCTTTTATATGTTTATTTTCTTCTTTCTTTCTTTTAAAACAATGCCCCATTGTGTATCCTCATCAAGACTAGGAAAATTGAGAGCTCTTTAACTTCAAATTCATTGCATTCCTTTTGCCTAATTCTCCTGAGTGCTTGTATTTCAATCACAAAGGACCATGCACAGCTTTTTATGTATGCTTTTGTCATAATCTAACAATTAATTTATGGAATATTTATATAACTTATGTCTAACACATTTACCTTTACACTTATAAACATATGTCATATATCAATAATAATTTCATGTCATGTTTCTCAGGAGATGTCACTCGTTTCTTTAAGCTTTCCAACAGCTGTGTACTACTGATCATTTGATGCCTATTGATGTACAGTTGTCAGCTTTAATCAGTGTGCTAATTTCCACTCCTAGTGAATTGATGTATACACTCCATGTAAATTCTTATTGCCTTGCTTTTGTGCCTTAACAGAAACTGCAGTAAATAATATTTTCATCTAGAAGTAGTCAAGTCATTTCTGTTTGAGTTTCTCTATCATAGAATTTAAATCAGTGTTCCTAATTGAGTTGCTTTCCATTAGCCACCGGTTTAAAAAATGTATTGTGTCAGAGGATGGCTGCCATGTTTCATAGACTAAGGCCTTATAGTATCTACATATTGTCTGTCTGTGTAATCTTCATTCACCTTCAAGTAGCAAGGAATATTTGCTAAAGATGAATATTTTACTCTACTGTCATAGCCATGTTGTGATTTGCTTTTTAATCCAAGGTTGAATCTTAGTTTTCCAACTTCCACTTTTCTGTAAGCCCCTTTTCTTGAGCCTTGTCTAAAGGCAGCTGGGCTTTGGAACCATGTTTATTACTCCATTGCAGACCTAAAAGAGTATAAACTTCTAGCAGGCCTTTTGTTGTGGCAGTTCTTTTCATCATAACCATGTCCAATTAAGGGCGGCCAGGCTTCAACATAGCTTACATACATGGCTTGACAGGGACTGTATTGGACAAGTCTTTTGCACATACTCTACTAACAGTGGTAGCACACATTGCACAATGTGAATTCTTGCATAGAAATCTACATCAGTAGTGACAAGCATGGCCTCTCAATGACAAGTTGAATTAGTTGTTTTTTTTTCTTTTTATTGTAATTATATATTTCCTTCATATGGCATGCACAATCCATGACAGAGGAAATTTTGATTTTTACACCAGTACCAGATAATTTCTGTTTCATAACATCAAGGTCAGGAAAGTAATAAGCAGTAGGTTTCCTGAAGGCAGTCTTCTATACCTTGTAGAAATACATGTTTAAAAAAAAAAGTAAGTAAAAGTAGATTGCTTTAGATCTCTCTTCATCCTGAAACACAGGCAGGCTGATTAGTTAGTGCTTCCATCTTGTCAGGAATCCTGCTAAAGAGTACTTGTCTTGTACAAAGTGCAAAACGTAGCTAGAGATACCTGTTTGTTTAACCATCAGATTCTCAAGGATTCTGAATTATCATGCTTCTCTACAATAATAGAACATATTTCAATGAAATTTAGAGTGTGTTACCAAATTAATTGTAAGGCAACAAAGATTATTTTGCTTTATTGTGTTATAGTTCAAATCCTTAACCAACCTCCTTCTAGAATCATGTTATCTGATGCAGAGATTTACTGTATAATAGCATCATAAAACAGACAAAACATGTTTTTCTCATGTGTTCATTGAATGACAAAAATAATTATCCTTTAAATTAAAAATTTATTTAGAAAGATATCACGTTACATTCATTTTTTTTTCCTGATTGTGTCTTCTCTGATTGTACTTCCATGGTCACAGAAATAAGAAATATCTTCTCATTTTATTTCTCATCAATATATGAAACCCAGGTTCTTTTTTTCAGTATACAAATTTGCTTTCATCTTTAATAGATAATAAAATATATATGTATATGTATATGTATATGTATATGTATATTAAAGAACTGTTTTAAAATATATTCTTATGATAAATTACCAGTAAATATTTAAGCTCTATGACTATTTTATAGACCTACATATCCAGGGTGGCATACAAATTTATCAGATGAAAAAAGTCACAAGAAAGGGCTTTCGAAGCTGTAAGTCCTCATTCACTGAGGTGTGCACACACCCTCCCTCCCTCCACCCCAAATCGTGGAGTAAATCTGCCTTTAGAAGATCACCTCTAAGTGAGTAAACATAAAGGCTTATCTGGGAATAGACTGAAAATTAGTCTCTGTTTTGCTGATAAAAGGAGAATTATAAAAGCAGAAACTCAGGTTCTTGGTTGAGGTCCACCATGTGTTATTCTTCTTGATTATGTCATCCAGGACTTGTGTTTCTAAAAAGCCGTAATACATATACGTAAAGAATAGCTATTGGGCTTTGTGGGTAATTATATTTTAATTATGCAATTTAGTTATTACCATTAATGAAATGATATAAAGACCAGAAATATGATTAAAATGGTGTTATTATAAAACATATTTATCTGTAGTAGGTGAAGCTAAATTTCAATCCTCTAATCACATAGATATAATTTAAATGTATAAATTATTTTTGTCTGTAAATTAAATGCAAATAAATTATAAAATGTGTTCACATTTCTACTGTAAAGGTTATAACAGTTACACAATTGTCTTCAAATTACAGAAGATTCTGTTTCCTCATATCTCTGACTTTTATGTAACTGCAGCCTGAGTATGAAAGACTTGGTTGCAGGTAATCATAATGTTAGTTGAGATTGATAGTTAAAACGTCTCCTACTGACACTTCTCCGTTTTAATTGTGAGAACAGTCCACCTCACTGATGAAATGCACATATACTTAGAGATGACAATCTCTCATGCTGCATATATGCATCATAATAATCAAAATAATGCCATGGTATAAAACCACATAAAACTCAAGAAGAAGGAAGACCAAAGTGTGGATATTTAGATCCTTCTTAGAAGGGGGAACAAAATATCTATGAAAGAAGTTACAGATACAAATTGTAGAACAGAGACTGATGGAATGACCATCTAGAGACTGCCCCACTTGGGAATCCATCCCATATACAATCACCAAACCCAGTCACTATTATGGATGACAACAACTGCTTGCTGACAAAGCCTGATATAGCTGTCTCCAGAGAGGATCCACCAGTGCCTGACAAATACAGAGGTTACATTGGACTGAGCACAGGGTCCCCAATGAAGGAGCTACAGAAAGGACCCAAGGAGTTGAAGGGTTTTGCAGTCTCATAGGAGGAAAAACAATATGATTTAACCAGTACCCCCAGAGCTCCCAGGGACTAAGTCACCAACCAAAGAAAACACATGGTAGGACTTGTGTCTCTAGCTGCATATGTAGCAGAGGATGGCCTAGTCAGTCATCAATGGGAGGAAAGGCCCTTGGTTCTGTGAAGGCTCTATGCCCCAGTGTAGGGGAACACCGGGGCCAGGAAGCATGTCTGGGTGGGTTGGTGAGCAGGGCGAGGGGAAGAGGATGGGAGTTTTGGAAGGGAAGCCAGGAAAGGAGACATTTGAAATGTAAATAAAGTAAATATCTAATAAAAACAAACAAACAAACAAAGACCAAGAAAGATCTTTCCTCTGTTTTCTTCTCAGCATGACTTTAGATAGTGATGCTATTAGGATTTAGCTTTTTCTATAAGTTTTAAATTATATTTATTTGGTGGCATCAAGGAGTTTTTGAACTAACAGTGTATGTTTTTAAAGGACTTAAGCTAGTTTTCTGGACCCTACAGAATAACATTTTTGTTGTTATTTATTTATTTATTTATTTATTTATTTATTTATTTGTTGTACTGTGTGGATCATGAAGCTTTATACTTGAACTGAAGAAGTATTCAGGCACAAAATAAAGGCATCCAAGGACACTCAAAGAGATTTTTATTTCTTGATTTTGCAGATGCAGAGTGCTTGACTAACTGGAAGATAAACAGATAACAGGGTATTTATAATACCTTTGCAAAAATCTTGAAGTAGTTTTCTACCTGTAATAATGAAAATGACAATCTTTTCAGCTTCAGGGTTTTTTGCAAATAACAGTAATTTGCAAGTGCTCTTTGAAGTAGAACTAATAATTATATTTTTACATTTAGATAGAGTGAACCAATAGCACATTACTGAGATCTTAATGGAACAGTCGTGTTTTTCAGCCCAGGATTGGTCGTTTCTAAACTTATCACGCAGGAGAGTATATTGCTTCTCAGAACTTTTGCATATATCTATTTTCAGTACAAAATTTGGAGTTGAAATTCTAAGGCCTATGCAGTACAAAACTAGAGGGTCTGGTAATCTATTATAAAATAAGAATGTGATTGGCATGTACAGAAAAAAACAATTCTCCAGATATCTTAAAATATGACAAATATATTCTTGTTATCCACCCGGAAGCATGCATGAACTAGATCTTGTTGCAGCCAACTGATGAACTGGAATTTATAGCAATAGTTGTACAAATTATTTTACTATAGTGCCTATTTTTTTTAATCAGTGTAGGAATATCTTCATGTATTCTCCTTATTTATCACTCTTTTCATGTAGAAATATATTTTATGAATTTCAGTAACTACTACAAAACCCACATTCTCTATGGATTAATGCCTGTCTAGAAGGATGCTGATTATGGAGGAAAACAGAAGGTTCAGATTATCAAGTCAAGCTGTAAAATGCCATTTGTACTGATGACTGACTGTGCGAATGAGCAGAAAGCACAGAACATTTCAAAGGATCCAGGCAAGTCAATATCCTATGACTTGAGACAGGGCTTACTGAATTCTGCAATAAAAAAAAAAAAAATCTTATGATGACATTATTTACCTCTTTCTTTAAAAGTTTCTTCCATGGCCTGAAGAGATAACACTAAATCCAAGTGAAAAAGTAGTACACTAAGAAAAATGGCCAGCAACAAAACAGAACACCTGTTCTCTCCATGGAATAATGTATTACTGTGTGGTAGCCTTAATTAATATTAAGATACACAAAACTCTGTTCCATCACTTGATTTTTTAATCGACCACTGTTGTTTTTTCTTGGAACCTTAGAACTAATTTTTTTTTAAATTTTCCTTATTGTTTTCACTAAACAATATTGTATTTCCTTCTTCTGGTTTATACTTTTGCACATTAGGTTCATGAAATATTTCCCCATAAACTAAAGTGAATGACACAATGACTAGACATTTCACAGTAGAAAATTTGCCAGGGCCTTCCACATCTCCTATTTCCTTTATCCTTACTTCTTTACCCAGCAACAGAAGACATATTTTCAATTCTTAGTTGCAAGTTTTTAAAAGCTTGTACAGGAAATGAGTAAGATATGGAAATGTCTAAGATTATATTTTGCTTTTGTTCTCTAACATCTATCAGGTTTCCTTAATTAACATTAACATCTGAGACTGGTTTCAGAAGAAACTTGAAGTGACAACAGAAGAGTGATTATTTCACTGTTAATATTCCAGTCTTTTGCAGGTTCTCACATGATTTTTACTACATTGCTGTGTGAGTTTGTGTGTGAGAGATAGTAAATATGGGCTTTGGTAAGACACCAGAGAGTTGAGATAGGACCTGGCTCCTTTCATTCCTCTTCACTACCAGAATACAAAATAGTTTCAGTTCATTATAAAAGCACAGATCTAAAGAAAAAGACAAACACAGTTATTTTCTTTCCAAGTTCAAGACTTTACTACACTACCCAGGTAATGACGTACTAGGACTCTTGTAATTAGTAGCTAAGCTTTTCCTGAACATCACAATCCCCTGGGAGTCATTCCTTTCATTATACACACATTATACACATATTATAAACATTATGTTTTATGACTTAATTTGTTCATGTTGTTCACTATTTTAGATCATCTAAGTTTAAATGGAATATGTACTTATTTAACAATAACTTTTAATGAGAATAGCAGATACATTGTATTACACTGGGCATAATAATCTTTAAATTCTCTTATTCTCACTTGTAAAATACTAATGGTGAATTTGAGAGAGCACAAGATTCTCTCCATGAAATCCCAAATATGAAACAAAGGTACATGTTAGGTGACTTTCCAAATCAGCATTATCTTTCACATTTTATTACAAAAACATTTTCAGACTGCCATATCCAGGGATCCATCCCATAATTAGCCTCCAAACAATGACAGCATTGCATACACTAGCAGGGGTTTGCTGCAAGTACCCTAGTCTCTTGTGAGACTAGGCTGGGGCCTAGCAAACACAGAAGTGGATGCTCACAGTCAGCTATTGGATGGAACACAGGGCCCCCAATGGAGGAGCTAGAGAAAGTATCCAAGGAGCTAAAGAGATCTGCAACCCTGTAGGTGTAACTTTATGAACTAACCAGTACCCCGGAGCTCTTGACTCTAGCTGCATATGTATCAAAAGATGGCCTAGTCGGCCATCACTGGAAAGAGAGGCCCATTGGACACGCAAACTTTATATGCCCCAGTACAGGGGAACGCCAGGGCCAAAAAAATGGGAATGGGTGGGTAGGGGAGTGGGTGGGAGGGTGTGGGGGCTTTTGGGATAGCATTGGAAATGTAATTGAGGAAAATATGTAATAAAAAATATAAAAAAGAATTTCCTAATGAATAATTTTAAGTAGCACAAAATATAGGAGCCAGTTTTAAGCTGTTTGATACATTAAAGTGGCCACAAAAAACTATGAGTATTTTTCTAGGGTAGTGAGCATTTGATGTCACCTAAAGTAATTTCTGCACGAAATTTCCACATTGTTTGAATAATGGCAATAACATTATAGTGAATTTATGTGATATTTACTGAGAGCAAATTCCAGTAGCTGAATGGCTTTAAATAACAGGCTGTAAATTTTCAAGAATTTTCGTTTCTGCGAGCTCTGAAGAGAGTGCTTTCTGTGCTCCTGGTCCCTGTCTGTGATCTTTGGAACTCCTTTGCTTGCTTGCTGCTGCAGGGCCCCAGTCTCAGTCCGTGTCACGCTGTGGCTCACTCGATTTGCCTCTCCCCAACCTCATGTTACTCTTTTTACTAGCACGAGCCATGGTAGACTTCATCAAATCATGAATGTTATTTTTGTTTCTGTTTTGAAATTACAAGTATCCTATTTTCCAATAAGATTCTATTTCACGTACCAAAGGGCAAATTGTAAATTTATAATGGAGTCACAACTGAATCATCACCATACATAAAATATGACACTCCATCTGCACAACCCAGATCAATAGGTTCAGTTCAAAGACCCATTTAGGGATAATTTTATGTAAATATTTGAATATAATTCATAGCTCTTGTTGGGTAATATATCTGAAAGGGAAATAAATGCAAAGATGGATGTTTCCTGATCAAAAGTTCAAAAGTGAAGAAACTGCCCTTAATTTTAAACATTTTTCTTTCATATAATTCTATAAGCTTTCGTTTTCTTTTCTGTAGAATTTACTTTTAAATTATTGTAACTATTTGATTCTGCATGTGGAAGAGTAAGTGTAGTGAATATTGATATGATAAGCCTGTAAAAGGATCTTTTAGAGATGAACCTGTTAATTCATGATGAAACATACTGAAATCAATAACAAATTACTGTATTTGTGTATTAAAATATGAACACAAACATGTTTTACTAATACATTATTTCAAAAATTATTTTATGTATTTAAATTCCAAATGTTTCCTTCCCATCACCTTCCCCACCCCAGAGTTCTTCATCATATTAACACAAAACTTTTAAATATGAATTACTTCTTAAGAAAATGTTGCCCGGGCTACCGTGCCAGCAGAGTCTCGCCCAACACCCACAAGGGCCCACACGGGACTCCCCACGGGATCCTAAGACCTCTGGTGAGTGGAACACAGCACCTGCCCCAAACCAATCGCGTGGAACCTGAGACTGCGGTACATAGGAAAGCAGGCTACCCGGGCCTGATCTGGGGCACAAGCCCCTTCTGCTCCACCCGAGCCCCGGGCTACCTTGCCAGCAGAGTCTCGCCCAACACCCGCAAGGGCCCACACAGGACTCCCCACGGGATCCTAAGACCTCTGGTGAGTGGAACACAGCGCCTGCCCCAATCCAATGGCTCGGAACCTGAGACTGCAATACATAGGGAAGCAGGCTACCCGGGCCTGATCTGGGGCACAAGCCCCTTCCGCTCCACTCGAGCCCCAGGCTACCTTGCCAGCGGAGTCGCCTGACACCAGCAAGGGCCCACACAGGATTCCACACGGGATCCTAAGACCTCTAGTGAGTGGAACAAAACTTCTGCCAGGAGTCTGGTTCGAACACCAGATATCTGGGTACCTGCCCTGCAAGAAGAGAGCTTGCCTGCAGAGAATACTCTGCCCACTGAAACTAAGGAGAGTGCTACCCTCCGGGTCTGCTTATAGAGGCTAACAGAGTCACCTGAAGAACAAGCTCTTAACAGTGAAAACAAAAACAGCTAGCTTCAGAGATTACCAGATGGCGAAAGGCAAACGTAAGAATCCTACTAACAGAAATCAAGACCACTCACCATCATCAGAACGCAGCACTCCCACCCCACCTAGTCCTGGGCACCCCAACACAACCGAAAATCTAGACCCAGATTTAAAAACATTTCTCATGATGATGATAGAGGACATCAAGAAGGACTTTCATAAGTCACTTAAAGAATTACAGGAGAGCACTGCTAAAGAGTTACAGGCCCTTAAAGAAAAGCAGGAAAACACAGCCAAAGAGGTAGAAATCATTAAAGAAAAACAAGAAAACACATCCAAACAGGTGATGGAAATGAACAAAACCATACTAGAACTAAAAGGGGAAGTAGACACAATTAAGAAAACCCAGAGCGAGGCAACGCTGGAGATAGAAACCCTAGGAAAGAGATCTGGAACCATAGATGTGAGCATCAGCAACAGAATACAAGAAATGGAAGAGAGAATCTCAGGTGCAGAAGATTCCATAGAGAACATCGACACAACAGTCAAAGAAAATACAAAATGCAAAAGGATCCTAACTCAAAACATCCAGGTAATCCAGGACACAATGAGAAGACCAAACCTACGGATAATAGGAATTGATGAGAATGAAGATTTTCAACTTAAAGGGCCAGCTAATATCTTCAACAAAATAATAGAAGAAAACTTCCCAAACATAAAGAAAGAGATGCCCATGATCATACAAGAAGCCTACAGAACTCCAAATAGACTGGACCAGAAAAGAAGTTCCTCCCGACACATAATAATCAGAACAACAAATGCACTAAATAAAGATAGAATATTAAAAGCAGTAAGGGAGAAAGGTCAAGTAACATATAAAGGAAGGCCTATCAGAATTACACCAGACTTTTCACCAGAGACTATGAAAGCCAGAAGAGCCTGGACAGATGTTATACAGACACTAAGAGAACACAAATGCCAGCCCAGGCTACTATACCCGGCCAAACTCTCAATTACCATAGATGGAGAAACCAAAGTATTCCACGACAAAACCAAATTCACACAATATCTTTCCACGAATCCAGCCCTTCAAAGGATAATAACAGAAAAGAAGCAATACATGGACGGAAATCACGCCCTAGAACAACCGAGAAAGTAATCATTCAACAAACCAAAAAGAAGACAGCCACAAGAACAGAATGCCAACTCTAACAACAAAAATAAAAGGAAGCAACAATTACTTTTCCTTAATATCTCTTAATATCAATGGACTCAATTCCCCAATAAAAAGACATAGACTAACAGACTGGCTACACAAATAGGACCCAACATTCTGCTGCTTACAGGAAACCCATCTCAGGGAAAAAGACAGACACTACCTCAGAGTGAAAGGCTGGAAAACAATTTTCCAAGCAAATGGACTGAAGAAACAAGCTGGAGTAGCCATTTTAATATCAGATAAAATCGACTTCCAACCCAAAGTTATCAAAAAAGACAAGGAGGGACACTTCATACTCATCAAAGGTAAAATCCTCCAAGAGGAACTCTCAATTCTGAATATCTACGCACCAAATGCAAGGGCAGCCACATTCATTAAAGACACTTTAGTAAAGCTCAAAGCATACATTGCACCTCACACAATAATAGTGGGAGACTTCAACACACCACTTTCTTCAATGGACAGATCGTGGAAACAGAAACTAAACAGGGACACAGTGAAACTAACAGAAGTTATGAAACAAATGGACCTGACAGATATCTACAGAACATTTTATCCTAAAACAAAAGGATATACCTTCTTCTCAGCACCTCACGGGACATTCTCAAAAATTGACCATATAATTGGTCACAAAACAGGCCTCAACAGATACAAAAATATTGAAATTGTCCCATGTATCCTATCAGACCACCATGGCCTAAGACTGATCTTCAATAACAACATAAATAATGGAAAGCCAACATTCACGTGGAAACTGAATAACACTCTTCTCAATGATACTTTGGTCAAGGAAGGAATAAAGAAAGAAATTAAAGACTTTTTAGAGTTTAATGAAAATGAAGCCACAACGTACCCAAACCTATGGGACACAATGAAAGCATTTCTAAGAGGGAAACTCATAGCTCTGAGTGCCTCCAAGAAGAAACGAGAGAGAGCACATACTAGCAGCTTGACAACACATCTAAAAGCCCTAGAAAAAAAGGAAGCAAATTCACCCAAGAGGAGTAGACGGCAGGAAATAATCAAACTCAGGGGTGAAATCAACCAAGTGGAAACAAGAAGAACTATTCAAAGAATTAACCAAACGAGGAGATGGTTCTTTGAGAAAATCAACAAGATAGATAAACCCTTAGCTAGACTCACTAAAGGGCACAGGGACAAAATCCTAATTAACAAAATCAGAAATGAAAAGGGAGACATAACAACAGATCCTGAAGAAATCCAAAACACCATCAGATCCTTCTACAAAAGGCTATACTCAACAAAACTGGAAAACCTGGACGAAATGGACAAATTTCTGGACAGATACCAGGTACCAAAGTTGAATCAGGATCAAGTTGACCATCTAAACAGTCCCATATCACCTAAAGAAATAGAAGCAGTTATTAATAGTCTCCCAACCAAAAAAAGCCCAGGACCAGATGGGTTTAGTGCAGAGTTCTATCAGACCTTCAAAGAAGATCTAATTCCAATTCTGCACAAACTATTTCACAA
Organism: Mus musculus; assembly: GCF_000001635.26. Lineage (NCBI taxonomy): Eukaryota > Metazoa > Chordata > Mammalia > Rodentia > Muridae > Mus > Mus musculus. The sequence continues at coordinate 22,270,963 of NC_000081.6, read as the reverse complement.
AATAGAAGTAGAAGGTACTCTACCCAACTCATTTTATGAAGCCACTATTACTCTGATACCTAAACCACAGAAAGATACAACAAAGATAGAGAACTTCAGACCAATTTCTCTTATGAATATCGATGCAAAAATCCTCAATAAAATTCTCGCTAACCGAATCCAAGAACACATTAAAGCAATCATCCATCCTGACCAAGTAGGTTTTATTCCAGGGATGCAGGGATGGTTTAATATACGAAAATCCATCAATGTAATCCATTATATAAACAAACTCAAAGACAAAAACCACATGATCATCTCGTTAGATGCAGAAAAAGCATTTGACAAGATCCAACACCCATTCATGATAAAAGTGTTGGAAAGATCAGGAATTCAAGGCCCATACCTAAACATGATAAAAGCAATCTACAGCAAACCAGTAGCCAACATCAAAGTAAATGGAGAGAAGCTGGAAGCAATCCCACTAAAATCAGGGACTAGACAAGGCTGTCCACTTTCTCCCTACCTTTTCAACATAGTACTTGAAGTATTAGCCAGAGCAATTCGACAACAAAAGGAGATCAAGGGGATACAAATTGGAAAAGAGGAAGTCAAAATATCACTTTTTTGCAGATGATATGATAGTATATATAAGTGACCCTAAAAATACTACCAGAGAACTCCTAAACCTGATAAACAGCTTCGGTGAAGTAGCTGGATATAAAATAAACTCAAACAAGTCAATGGCCTTTCTCTATACAAAGAATAAACAGGCTGAGAAAGAAATTAGGGAAACAACACCCTTCTCAATAGTCACAAATAATATAAAATATCTTGGCGTGACTCTAACTAAGGAAGTGAAAGATCTGTATGATAAAAACTTCAAATCTCTGAAGAAAGAAATTAAAGAAGATCTCAGAAGATGGAAAGATCTCCCATGCTCATGGATTGGCAGGATCAACATTGTAAAAATGGCTATCTTGCCAAAAGCAATCTACAGATTCAATGCAATCCCCATCAAAATTCCAACTCAATTCTTCAATGAATTGGAAGGAGCAAATTGCAAATTCGTCTGGAATAACAAAAATCCTAGGATGGCAAAAACTCTTCTCAAGGATAAAAGAACTTCTGGTGGAATCACCATACCAGACCTAAAGTTTACTACAGAGCAATTGTGGTAAAAACTGCATGGTACTGGTATAGAGACAGACAAGTAGACCAATGGAATTGAATTGAAGACCCAGAAATGAACCCACACACCTATGGTCACTTGATCTTCCACAAGGGAGCTAAAACCATCCAGTGGAAGAAAGACAGCATTTTCAACAAATGGTGCTGGCACAACTGGTTGTTATCGTGTAGAAGAATGCGAATCGATCCATACTTATCTCCTTGTACTAAGGTCAAATCTAAGTGGATCAAGGAACTTCACATAAAACCAGAGACACTGAAACTTATAGAGGAGAAAGTGGGGAAAAGCCTTGAAGATATGGGCACAGGGGAAAAATTCCTGAACAGAACAGCAATGGCTTGTGCTGTAAGATCGAGAATTGACAAAAGGGACCTAATGAAACTCCAAAGTTTCTGCAAGGCAAAAGACACCGTCAATAAGACAAAAAGACCAACAACAGATTGGGAAAGGATCTTTACCTATCCTAAATCAGATAGGGGACTAATATCCAACATATATAAAGAACTCAAGAAGGTCGACTTCAGAAAATCAAATAACCCCAAAAAATGGGGCTCAGAACTGAACAAAGAATTCTCACCTGAGGAATACTGAATGGCGGAGAAGCACCTGAAAAAATGTTCAACATCCTTAATCATCAGGGAAATGCAAATCAAAACAACCCTGAGATTCCACCTCACACCAGTCAGAATGGCTAAGATCAAAAATTCAGGTGACAATAGATGCTGGTGTGGATTTGGAGAAAGAGGAACACTCCTCCATTGTTGGTGGGATTGCAGGCTTGTACAACCACTCTGGAAATCAGTCTGGCGCTTCCTCAGAAAATTGGACATAGTACTACCGGAGGATCCAGCAATACCTCTCCTAGGCATATATCCAGAAGATGCCCCAACTGGTAAGAAGGACACATGCTCCACTATGTTCATAGAAGCCTTATTTATAATAGCCAGAAGCTGGAAAGAACCCAGATGTCCCTCAACAGAGGAATGGATACAGAAAATGTGGTACATCTACACAATGGAGTACTACTCAGCTATTAAAAAGAATGAATTTATGAAATTCCTAGGCAAATGGATGGACCTGGAGGGCATCATCCTGAGTGAGGTAACACATTCACAAAGGAACTCACACAATATGTACTCACTGATAAGTGGATATTAGCCCCAAACCTAGGATACCCAAGACATAAGATACAATTTGCTAAACACATGAAACTCAAGAAGAATGAAGACTGAAGTGTGGACACTATGCCCCTCCTTAGAATTGGGAACAAAACACCCATGGAAGGAGTTACAAAGACAAAGTTTGGAGCTGAGATGAAAGGATGGACCATGTAGAGACTGCCATATCCAGGGATCCACCCCATAATCAGCATCCAAATGCTGACACCATTGCATATACTAGCAAGATTTTATCGAAAGGATCCAGATGTAGCTGTCTCTTGTGAGACTATGCTGGGGCCTAGCAAACACAGAAGTGGATGCTCACAGTCAGCTAATGGATGGATCACAGGGCTCCCAATGGAGGAGGTAGAGAAAGTACCCAAGTAGCTATAGGGATCTGCAACCCTATAGGTCGAACAACATTATGAACTAACCAGTACCCCGGAGCTCTTGACTCTAGCTGTATATGTATCAAAAGATGGCCTAGTCGGCCATCACTGGAAAGAGAGGCCCATTGGACATGCAAACTTTGTATGCCCCAGTACAGGGGAACGCCAGGGCCAAAAAGGGGGAGTGCGTGGGTAGGGAAGTGGGGGTGGGTGGGTATGGGGGACTTTTAGTATAGCATTGGAAATGTAAATGAGCTAAATACCTAATAAAAATGGAAAAAAAAAAGAAAATGTTTTACTTAATAGTTTAGGTACATATTGAATGTAAATTTCATAACTTGCATGCTTCAAAAATGTTATTGTTATGTGTAACACTTTTTTACAAATATTCATAGTATTATTGAATGTATGATTGTAATTTAATGCAATGATTTTGAAATATTTTTGATCATATTTACCTAGTGTCTGTTATATTTCCAATTATTGTTACTATATGAGATTAAAATATTTGTGTCACTCACAAATTAAATGGTTAGGGCAGTATTACATTTAGCAACACAATACTAGTAAAAGAAGTATTTTTTTATTTATTTGATTAAATTAATAATATCCAAGTGAACAGACCTAAATGTACTCACATATAAATCATCATGTATCATCTTGACATATTTTTATTCTAAATTCTATAATATGTATTATACTATACATAGAGAGAGAGAGAGAGAGAGAGACAGACAGACAGACGGACAGAACCAGAATAATTGAAGTATCAAAGTAATTATTTATAAATCATTTCATAAAAAGTTCTGTGCATATGTATTCACTCATATAAAATGTTAACAATTGTATAAAATGTTAGCAAGGAAGATAGAGCATCTTCCAGATGTTTTGTTTTTATTAAATGTTTAGTTATATGACCTTTGGTTTAAAAGCTATTATTTTGAGAACTTCTACATCAGGTCTCATATTTAGGGATTCCATTACTTTGAAACCTTTTTCAACAGAGAATCCCATGAAGATAAATCTCATTGCTGGAATTGAAATTCTCTTCTTGCATTGTACAGATAATAATAGAATCTAGAAATAAGGAATTTCTTGTATTCCGACCTACAATCAACTTGTTTCCCATCATTTTTATGCATCTGAGTACAGAACCTGCAAAAAGATCCAAAAAACATTGTTGGTATATTACAAATACAAGTATCAAATATAAGATATTCCCTAATCTTAATAAAGGGGTGAGTAGTGACACAGTTTAAATCTCACCTGCTCCATTTATGCTCAGATACTGAATTCCTCATAACCATTTGGAGATGCTCTTTTAAAAAGGCTCTGGCTCTTTGAGAAATGGAGCCCACATGAAGAAAGTAGGTCACTAGGGCAGACTTTGTCTCTCAGTTCTCCTTTTGTTCTTTGCTTTCCAAACCTTTGTAATGTTAACAGTGCCAGGACTCTGCCTTGATGAGGCTGCTTTGCCACATCTACCCCAGCCACCCCAAATGACCTGAAATTCTTTGAAGCTATAAGCCAACAACAACCCTTTCGCTTTTCTGTAAGATACTGTGACCACAGAGATTCAAAACAAGCTAACAAGGTTGAAGAGATGGTTCAGCTTTTATATGCATTTACTTCTCTTACAGAGGGCAAGAGTTTAATAACCATCACTCCTGTAACACAGCTTGCAAACCACTCTAACTTCAGATCTAGGGAGATCCAAGGCCTCTTGCCTTTCCCAACACTTACATGTGCATGCCCACACACATAGACATAAAATAATTTTGAACATTAAATAAAGCATATTTTAAGAGAATTCAACATACATATTAATCTTGGAAATAACTGAAGTCAATTCACAAATATTGAACTTTAATCACAGTCTGACACCAAATGGCTCTAGCAGACTTGTACAGACATTCTTTGAAAACTGAAGAGAAGCATATTTTTCAACATATTTTTGAATAGCTTTCAAGGCAAACTATACATCAAGCCAAATCTCAAAAAAATTCTAAAACTGAACCTCTAACCTATACATTTTCTTATGGTTTGGGAATAAATTTAAAATCATCAAGAAGAGTAGCTGAAGCAATAATGTTTGTGTTCAGTACAGTCTCTTGATCAAGAGGTAGATCATTAAAGATTCTAAGAATGTTTTAAATAAATATAGACAGAAATTAAAATAAACTATCCCTAAAATGATAAAATATTAAAAATTTGACAATAGGAGGAGAACTTACAAATAATTGTTTCTTTTTAGTTTCTACATCATGTATACAAACGATTGATGTTTGGTGTCTATATACATTCAAGGATCCATAGACAAGAAAATATTTGTTTAAAAATCTTATTTTGGTGATTTGAATGAAAATGCTTCTCATATGCACATGTGTTTTAATACTTGGTCCCATTTTGGGGTCTCTGTTTGAGATAGTGTTGCAACCTTAATGACGCAAGTATATTACGTAACTGAGATTATATAGCATCCCCTTTCTTTCTGTTTACATTCTTTATTTCATAATTGAGGTAAAAGTTGAGATCTTTCAGCTGGAATTCCTAGAGCTTCTTGTCTTAAATGCCCACTATGATGAACTCCCATGCCTCCATAATTCAAAGTCACCAAACTTTCTTCGAAAAATCAAATTTTCTCACCAAGTTTCCTTTTTCCATTGCAGTAACAGAAAACAAATAAATACACTGAATGTGGCTTAATTGACGTAAAGGGATTATCTTGATTGTGTGTATACTTTCTAAAATGATATAAGCTGTTCTGTATGCGAGTAATGGGCTAAGACATTCTCAAAAAATTCATTTGCTCAAGAATTAATTCCCAAAATTTAAAAATTAGATTGTATAACAAATAAATCATGTTTACTCTGTAACAAGGTCTGCTTATGTAGAACAAGCTATTCTGGTAGCTGCTATTTATTTCCAGCTGGTTGTGAACTCAAGTACATTTGTATTTATCTCCCAGTCTCTGAAATTACAGACCAGCACCACCACATACAGTAAAAAAAAAAAAAAAAAAAAAAAAAAAAAAAAAAAAAAAAAAAAAAAGGGTTAAAATCTCAGTGATAACTTCTCAAAAATTAAAGTACTAGAAGTAATCATACAAGAACTCCTTCAAGCTACTAATTGGGCAAGTTACCTTGGACATTCCTCCAATAGCACGGGACACAAAAGCAAAAGCACGCCAAATGAGATCACATAAAATAAACATTTTGGTAAGCCAAAGAGAATAAACAAGAACAACAAAAACTTGGATATACGACCTAAAAAGATGTCTTAAACAACATGTACACAAATCATATGTATAGAGAAAAATCTCAAGGAATATTTCTCACCAAAGGAAATATCATTAATAATCCTCATGATATGTATCTTCCCAGAGCTAGCACATTTGAAGGAAATGTCATCAGTATTTCTATTTCTAACTTTTTATACATCCTCCTGAAAATACTAAAAGCAAATCTACATGATTTCAGAAACACAGTGTTGATTTTGAGTTCAAAACAATTGAAATTAATATCATATTTCTATTAGAAATTTGTTAGCAAAAAAGAAGAAAAATAGTACATCTAGACTATAACACTTAATGATGAATGTAAAAAGAAAACAGAGTAATAAAATATTAACTATTGTCCAGAATATGTGTGAAATGAGCATGTCTATAGCTATAAGCCTAGAAACTTTGAGACTTAAACAGGAAGAGCCTAAGTTTGAAGCCAGGCTGAATTATATAAATAGAACCCTACAAATAAATAATTAATAAATTCCATCTGACAACATAATTATCTGGAATAAGGTAGTAATAATTCATTGCTAGGATACATGTGAAATTAGTATTCCTTTCCTAGTATTATGAATGAATTAGCTACTTTATTATTGCTCTGTCCATGTCTTACAAGAACTTACTCAAAAGAAGGGTTTATTTTGACCTATGGAAAGAGGTGACACATTCCATCATACTGACGAAGCAGGATGGTAGAAATTCAGGTCTGCTAGTTCCATTCTTTTCATAGTCAAGAAGCTAAGAAGCAAGCAAAGGTGAATGCTGGTGATGAGGTTGTTTGTTGTTTTGTTTTGTTTTGTTTTGTTTTGTTTTGTTTTTCCCGAGACAGGGTTTCTCTGTGTAGCCCTGGCTGTCCTGAAACTCACTCTGTAGATGAGACTGGCCTGGAACTTCGAAATCCCCCTGCCTCTGCCTCCCAAGTGCTGGGATTAAAGGTGTGTGCCACCACTGCCCAACTTCCATTCTTATTACATATGGTATCTCAGGCCAGATTGTCTTAACCCCATAGACACATGGAGATATACCCCTAATCCAAATCATGGCTAAGTTAATTAAAACAATCAAAACAATCTTTTTTTTTTTTTTAAATCTATGTACATTTGGCTGTATCTCCTAAAGGCAGGTTTCAAAAAAATCAGCTTTGGACACAGGAAACATAAGGGTTTTTATAGTTCAGGAGTAGGGAGTTTCCAAATGGGGAATTTGGCAGGCAAATAGGTGGGTTTCAAAAAATGGGACACAAACATAATAAGTTGGCCTCAACCACCTTCTAAAACAAAGACATGGTTGCAAGCTGGTCAGAACAACCTGGTCATAGTAACCTTGTCATAACAATCTTTTGAAACAATGATAGAGTTGTCATTTCTTGGAACATACAGTTCAGAACCATTTATAATAGTTACAGGTATGGCATGGCCCAATCACTCAGAAACAGATTTAATCATGAACAGGAATGAAATTAGTTTGTTTTTAATGTAAAGATGGCTTTGAAACCTAAGATGGTGGCAGGCTGGTTTACCAATGGTGTCACACACCATAAAGCTGACTCTTTGCTTCCTAGTTATTAGTTAAACACTCCTAGAAAACACTTCATAGACACCACTATAATTTTGTTTCTGCATGAATCTAAATGCATTCAAGTTGGCAATGAAATATAACCATCATAAAGAATAAAATACACAAAATTTAAAAAAACACAAAGAAACATATGTATTGAAACAATAAAGATTAAGGGTACGATAAAAGGACATTATTATAGAGAAAACGCACATGATAAATAACATAAAAGGAGCTGAGTTAGATTTAAAGGACTAGGGAATAAAATAAAGATTACCATTCTTTGAAGAATGGTCCAAAGATGAGGGATACAGAAGTCCTTCAATTTTCAGGGCTGAACAGGAACAATTATGTCTAATATTACACAGCACAGAAAGAGCAACATGTTTGATGACAATGTATATAATACCCTAAAGCAGCTCATAGAAAAGATTTATGAGATTCTCAATGCAAGGTACTATGTGTAGCATAGCTTTGGATGGATGACGTTTCCTTATCTGCCTAGCATATTTGCATTAAAATGTCACCCGTGAATGTTTAAATTTACTCTGCATAGATTAAGTAGTAAAGTATATTTTGTAAGCAATAAGTCAAGGAAAGATTACAAATGTGTCATACTGCATTTACATACATTTACATCTACATGAACTTTATATGATAACCTCAAATATTGTTCCCTATCTACAGAAATAAAAAGTATTCTCATGGGGGCTGGAGAGATGGCTCAGTGGTTAAGAGCACTGACTATTCTTCCTGAATTTGATTCCCAGCAACCACATGGTGGCTCACAACCATCTGTAAAGGGATCTGAAGCCCTCTTCTGATGTGTCTAAAGACAGCTACAATGTACTCATATACATAAAATAAATAGATTCTTTTTATTTAAAAAAATCATTAACAGAAACAGATTTTTTTTAAAAAAAGAGCATTCTCATATTTATTTAGTGCCAGGAATGTTGGGAAAAATGGGAAGTAAGTTTTTACGTATAAGGATTATACTCTAAAATGTTGGTGATTATGCCACAACTCAGTGAATATGTCAAAACTTACTGTAGTGAATACTTTAATGGACCTGTAATTATATGGATACAAATTATACCTTTATAAATTTACCTTTAAAACTATATTAAATCCAGATCCCATTGTCATTTGAAAGCTATTTATTGATTCTTTTTGAATCAGACACTAGAGCCAGCTGAACTTTGCTGCTCTGGTGAGAAGTAGGGCCCAGTCTCCAGAATTCTATAACTGACATGCGGCATAAAGTAGTAGACAGCTTTCCCGGTTGTTGCAGGTGGCTAAAGGTGAGGGTATCACCCCTGTGCCTACCAGTACTCAAATACTCCTATGCTCTTGCACTCAGGGCTGGCTTGACTGCACCCCCACCACTAGGGCCAAGTCTGCTGCGGTTTCCAGGTACAGAACCCACTCTTCCAATTGCTGTAGCTATTTCTTCTGCTCCATGACCCAGGAAACAACTTTTCTAAATAAAGGAGACATGAGGAGGAGGGCATCACCTCCACACTGTGAGTTCTACCACCAGTGACTTTCCACACCACAGCTGCCACTGGACATTGAGGTCAGTTTTGCACAGTCCGTGGATATCCACATGACCCCTTATGGCTGCTCAGACCTAGGACATACCAACCATTTCTACTGGTAATATGAACCACAGATAGTAGACACTGACTCTTGTCACTGCATAGCTAGGAAGCTAGACATGACCTCAGCAGCAGCACAGGTGGGGACATTGCCATGTTCCCAGGTGCCAGGACTGGACACTTTCAAGAGACTATTCCTCCCCACCCTCATGTTTCCAGTTCTACATCTCTTCATAATGCTCGAACTGTTCTGCTATTTCTTTTCCATCTGGACACCACGTCACGCACAATGCAGTAGATTTCCCCTGCAGACAGGCACCACATCTGGGAGGCCTCTGGCTGACCTCTTCTGTCAGGTCTTCATGACTTGGCATCTAGCTGGTGTTTACTGACCGCTGTGTGGCATGACAGGTCTCTATTGTCCTCCTTCCATTGTATGTTACATGTTCTTATGTGGGGCTCTGTATGTCTATAATCTATAAAGCAGAGAGCAGGTCTATGGGCATCTTTTCCAGCTCTCACTGTGTGGCATGTTGGTTGGCAGGTCTCTCATGTCATTTCTTCTAAGAACTGCACTACCTTTTCTCTACATCAAACTCCCTTGGGGAAAAAAACATGCTTAGAAAAACTAGTGGGTAGACTGGATATATGGATAGGACTATATGATTAAATACTAATAAAAGATACTGTTTTAAACAACACCAAAAAAAAGTCTAAAAAATCCTAATTCTACATGGGCTATTGTCAATTGAAAGTAAATAGTTTTACCTTAAGTTAAAGGTGTATATGATGAGGCATAGTGAAGATCCTCAATAAAGTTTGCTGATAACCATGGGCAGGTTACTAAGGGACACCAATGATATCAGTGAAGAGATAAATGGTGGGCAGCTAATTAGAAGAGATGGCTCAGTGGTTAAGAACACTGACTGCTTCCAGAGGTCCTGAGTTCAATTTCCAGCAACCACATGGTGGCTTACAACCATCTGCAATGTAATCTGATGCCCTCTTCTGGTGTAACTGAAAACAGCTATGATGTACTCATATAAATAAAATAAGTAAATAAATCTTAAAAAAAAAAAAATCTTAAAAAAAAAAAAAAGAAATGACTAAAATACACAGGTGTCATTGTAAGCTATATCATGCAGTACTTTCTTCTATTTAGCCTAGTGGAATTAGAGCACAGGAGGCAGGGTAGCTTCCTCTAACCCATAAATATCATATATTTCATGAGGTATGTTGTAGCACCCAAGAAACTTCCAAACTACAGAACATGCAATTTTTTTTTGTTTGTTTGTTTGTTTGTTGTTTTGGTCTCTATATCTTTGAGATAGGCCTATAAACTTTCTAACCTTTGTAAAACAGTTGAGATTTTTTTTCTTAATGCAGTAATTTTGTAGTAATTTTAGATCTAGCCATCTAAAAGGTGAAGTGTACCTTGTTGGGTTTTTTTTTTTTTTTGACTATTTCTTTTTTTTTAACTTTTTCTTTTTGTTTGTTTCTTTGTTTGTTCATGTTATTTTTATTGAATTTTGTTCTCTGACAAATCCAAACACATTCTTAATGGATATGCCTTCTGCCTCCCCTGCTCACATTCTCCTCATGCTTTCTGTTTCTCTTTGACTCATTCTCTTTCCTACAAGTTCCTTTCTCAGTTTCACAAGGACTGTCCTTGTTTTGTAACCCATTTATTTAAATGAGATCTATCCATGTGACCACTGGATGGGGTTTATTCATGGGAGCCTGGTGGATCTTAAATGAACAGTCAATGGCTACTACTATTCTTTAACCTATCAGGAACACATAGTTGAAGGATCAGCCACTCTGCTGTCTATTCCTGTCTGCTGGCAGCCCAATATTAATACAGACTTAGTTTGAGAAATCACTGCAATGGGGTTCATGATTGTAAGGCCCATGTTTCTCCTAGAAGATGGCATTTTACAACCCTTCTAACTTTATAGATCTAACTTTCTTCTAGCTTGTCTTACAAGATCTTCCTTATGATTTTGGGGATTGGTATGCATATCTCCTTTAGGGCCAAGCAGAGTAATAGATAGATGATAGATAGATAGATAGATAGATAGATAGATAGATAGATAGATAGATATTAAGATAAACATTTAGAAGTCATATTAGATATATTCAACTTATCTAGAGAATATGATCTTTATTTAGGGCCGATGACCTCCTAACATGTTCTTAAAATCATGATAACAATATCAGTCATAGATTTCCTTCCTTGAAGAAAGCTTCAAATCCAATCAGAGATCAGGTGCTTATGCCCATTGACAGTCATGCCACTGTTCACAAGTATGAATATCTTGCCTGGGTTATTAGGCTAATAGCTTGGAGTGGTAAATGAAACAATAAAAATATACAACCTTTAATAATTGAGTGGCATTGTGTTTTGAAATTTTCCTATATATCTACTTGAGGTTGCAATTTGAGGGTAAAACATGTGTTTATTGTGAGGCAAGAGGTTGAATCCAAATACAAAAGTAAGTGTCTGTACGAAATGAAGTGACATATAGTTTCCAAATTTGAAAATTCTTTGTAAAATGATTTAGATATTGTTTCAAGCACATCTAAAAGAGAAAGTAAATAAGCCAACTTGAGACTAAATATGTTTTTAGGGTAACTAAAGTTAAATATTGAATCTTGTTACTTGGTACAGCAATCGTAATCAATCTTATTACTTAAAGGTAATCAAAATATGACAGTACTGACCTATCAGGCAAGATATACCCATGCTTAAACTAGTTAAAATGGTGGTAAGACAGTTTATAGATGAACAAGCTGCTGTCTTATTGGGTGGAAAGTTTCTTCACAGATGGGAATTCATGCCTGATAATGTAAACATGTTAATAAAAAGCCCACATGACTAGGATTTCATAAAATCTAGGACATTTTGATGACTATCTTCTAAATAGTTAAATGTTCTTAACAATAGACTAGAGTTTCTCTAACTTTGATCAAATAAGCTTCTTTCTGCAATAGGATGCATTTGATGCAGAGACTCATAACTGCCCTAACTGGTGAGAAAAAATGACTGTGTTGAGTCAACCCCTAATGTGCCACCTATTTCATCCATTCCACTGACTAAGGGTGAGGGAACCACACAGAAGTAGAAAAGACTGTAAGCCAGAAGATGACGTGACCATTACACTTCTGAATCACTGTCACTATGGTAACCTGCACAAGACCTGAGCAAAATCAATCCCAAAAGATCAGCTAACATATCATCAGACATCATTAATTTGTTTAATATGATATGTTATGAAAGAGAGATAGAGATATAAAGACACACATACACACACACACACACACAGAGAGAGAGAGAGAGAGAAAGAGAGAGAGAGAGAGAGAGAGAGAGAAGGGTGGGGAGATATATGTTGGAGGATGTACAGAGATGAGTGCAGATAGGATTATATATATTTTCTATGTATATAGAATTATAAAGGAATATTTAAAAATTACTAAGACTATTTGACAACCATTACAGAATTAAAGCAAAAGAGAATCAGATGGGAAAAATTAAAATATTAGAAGCAAACCATGAATATGATATCATGCTGTCAACAGAGTCAATAATGTCAGTAAATGCTGAGATGTCAAGGAAGAGGGTATTGATCATTGGTTTTTAAAATGAGGAAATCATTGACAATGTTACAAATGCTATTTCAGAGAAATAATAATTTGGGCCACAGAGTGCTGTGGGTGAGTGAGAAAGGTTAAGAAATGGAGCCAATGATTTGAGATAGTGATTTCCAGAAATGGTGTAGAAATGCAGGTAATTGGGCTACACTGGGAGAAATGTGTAATGGAAATGAAGACTGACTTTTGAGAATTATATTATGAAACATTCTCAGTAGAAACATCATTACAATGGTTACAAAATTTTGATTTAGATATGGGAAATAACATTAATAATTCCCACCAGTATTAATGAAAGAAGATGAATCATCTTGAATACCAATACGTAAAATAATTAACATATGGCATTAAGCTATGTCCTAATTTAAAGAAGAATAAAGCTTAACACAACACATGGGGATGTGGGACTTAGGAACTCGTGAATCTTGATGGTAGACATAAAAATGAAGGAAAAAAAGGAAAGGAAACTAATAAGAAACTTTATATGCCCTAGTACAGGGGAACGCCAGGGCCAAAAAGGGGGAGTGGGTGGGTAGGGGAGTGGGGGTGGGTGGGTATGGGAGACTTTTGGTATAGCATTGGAAATGTAAATGAGCTAAATACCTAATAAAAAATGGAAAAAAAAAAGAAATATTTTTAAAAGATAATGTTGGTTGTAAATATAAAATTATTTTTTCCTACAAATTATGTGTCTCATGGTAAAATCAAGAAAATGACAAGGCTCTTATCCTTGTCTACCAACTGGAAATGATATAAGGTTGTCGGGAAACAGTATCATTTAGTCACATATTTGATAGGTAAATGCTACTTGAATTCTATCTTTAACTTCATTCGAGAAAGACTTTTCCCTTAAATACTTGACAGTGTTCTGAAATCACTAAACTCATAAGGTTCCTTTCCAAACCTATCTTGCTACAGCTATTACCAGTATTTGTCATGAGTGTATTGTCATGTCTTAAAGTCTTGTTGTGATCTTGCCTTAGGAATCATATATTTCTTTTTCACGGATTGTAAAATTCTTTGATAACTTAAGTAAAGTTTACAAGGGTTTAAGTCTTAAAAATCCGTATTTTCATTTTTGTTGGGGAATATTTTTGTTTCCAGCCCATTGAAGCATTTATAGACCATGCAGTCTGTGCTGTGTTATGGTTTCTGAACTTTGATGTACCTGCTGTTAGCACTATTGAGTTCCTTTCATGGGTACAACATAGGCTTCATAGACTTAACCTGACTCTAGCTGTCTCTAATTATTGTCACCCAGTGATAACCTCCTGGTTTTGCATGCTCTTTACGAAGAACTTAGTCATTAAGTCATTTGTCACTCATCACTGCATCTCACATTCCTTTCTACTAGTGTCAATGTTGACTCTTCCTTCACAACGCACTTCTTTTTTCTCCTTTTATTAAACATCAATTATTTTCTCACTGAGTCTATCCTGATTGTAGTTTCTCCTCATTCTACTGTTGCCAGTTTCTCCTCCTATAAGGATCCACACACTTTATTACTCTTATTAAGAAGTCTGAGAAGCAACAATAGTACAAAAAAAAACATAGTACACTAAAATGAACAAACAAACAACAATAACAACAAAAACAAAACAAACAAACAAACAAAAATGCAGCACAGTGAAATTGGACAAGGCAAATACTTAAAAGGAAAAGAAACCTAAGATGAGACACACAAATCAGAAACCCACTTGTTCACATTATCAGGAGTTCCATTTAAACTCTAAACTGAAAGCTATAATACATATGAAGAGGAGCTGCTGAAGGCCCATACTGGGTCAGCATTTGCTGCTTCAGTGCAGCCGACCTTCACACAGGTGACTCAGAGGCCCTGTTCTCTTGTTTCACTTTACCCCTTCAAGTTCTTATAGTCTTTCTACCTCCTCATCTAGAAGATTCTCTGAGCCCTAAGGGGTAGAATTTGAGAGAGATATTTTTATTTATAGCTGTGTGTTCCAAGGTGCCTCTCTGTGTAATAATGTTTAGCTGTGAGACTCTATTTGATCACACCTTGTTCAGGAGAAAGGTTCTCTGATGATCACTGAATAAGGCAATAATCTATGAATAGAGCTGAATAACATGGAGTCTTTTATTATTTGTTTGCTTTCTGTTCTTTTGTTTTTTCTTTGTTCTGTTTTTTGTTTGTTTGTTTTGTCTTGCTTTTGACTAGTGGTATATGGTTTTACCCTTGTTCTCTGGTCCCTTCAGTCACTGGTTTGTGAGTACTCATGCAGTGTCAAGTTTCATTTCTGTCTAGTGGAATGAGCCTTAAATCAAATCAGACATCGGTTAGATTCTCCCACAAACCTTGTGCCAGCATTTGCCAGTCTATTTTGCCTGCAGGACACATTGCAGATCATAGGTGTTTTTGCTGAGTTAGTGTTTTTGTTTCTTTTCCAATAGCCTGCAGAGTACCTTCCAGTAACAATAACCCTAGCAGTTACAGGTAAAGATTCTATGTAGGTCTCATCTTGCCTTCTCCATGATAAATGAGTTTTGTAGGTATTGTCTTCAGCAATGGGGTTGAAAATCCCCTATCCCCTCCCCCCTTCCCCTGCTCCCTAACTCACCCACTCCTCTTCCCGGTCCTAGCATTCCCATATACTGGGGCATAGAGCTTTCACAGGTCCAAGGACCTCTCCTCCCATTGATGAATGACTCTGCTCATATATCCTCTGCTACATGTATAGCTAGAGTCGCAAGTTCCACCATGTGTTTTCTTTGATTGGTGGTATAGTCCCAAGGAGCTCTGGGGGTACTGGTTAGTTCATATTGATGTTCCTCCTATAGGGCTTCAGACCTCTTCAGCTCCCTGGGTATTTCTCTAGCTCCTTCATTGGAAACCTTGTGCTCCATCCAATGGATGGCTATGAGCATCCACTTCTGTATTTGCCAGGCACTGGCAGAGCCTCACAAGAGACAGCTATATCAGGCTCCTGTCAGCAGGCTCTTCTTGGCATCTGCCTAGTGTCTGGTTTGTAGTTATTTATGGGATGAATCCCCAAGTGGGGCAGTCTCTGGATGGTCGTTCCTTCAGGCTCTGCTCTGAACTTTGTCTCTATAACTCCTTCCATGGGTATTTTGTTCCCCATTCTAAGAAGGAACCAAGTATCCACACTTTGATCTTCCTTCTTCTTGAGTTTCATGTGTTTTGCAAATTGTATCTTGGGTATTCTGTGTATTTTTGCTAATATCTACTTATCAGTGAGTGCATATCCTGTGTGTTCTTTTGTGACTGGGTTACTTCACTCAGGATGATATCCTCCAGATCCATCCATTTGTCTAAGAATTTCATAAATTCATTGTTTTTAAAACCTGAGTAGTATTCCATTGTGTATATGTACCACATTTTCTGTATCCATTCTTCTGTTGTGGGACATCTGGGTTCTTTCCAGCTTCTGGCTATTATAAATAAGGCTGCTATGAACAATGATTCCCATTATTGTACTTACATGCAGGTCTCTGCATTCTTAGTTGTATAAACTAAGCATGACTTTGCTGTTACACTGTTGCACTTACTGATTCTTGCCCCCGAAATATTATTCTATCATTTATGTATAGTTTCCCCATCAGTTAATATCACACATTAAACAAATTATTCCCTGAATACTTTTAAAAAGTATCCCTCATTCCCCTGATAAGGCCTCCATCTTAGGCGTAAAAGTCATCTTATGATAAATTCAAACTAGACTAATTCCTATTTATGATTCAAACTCTCATCCTTAAGGATAGGTCTATGTCACACCTGTAACCTTACCTACAGATGATGATGTACTATCTTCCAGTAATGCACCAGTTAAAGGAAATGACAACCACATCTTTGTTTCAAAAAGCTACTATAACCATCTTGAAACTCTACCTTTGTTTCAAAACGTTGATATGATGATCTTGCTCTGATCACCTTGCAATCATGTCTTTGGGACTGTCAAAATGACTAAGATGTAATGCGTGTGTTCTGCTCTTGTAACCTGTCTATTTTGCCCTTCAAGATCCCCATTTGGAAACATCCTGCCCCTGAGCTATTAAAACCCTTGTCTTCTTCACATTCAATGCTGATCTCTTGAACCATTAAGGGAAGACAGCTTATGTATACAAGTAAAAAAGCTTGCTTTACTTAATTACTCACCTTCATTAGTTTGGCTCTAATGATTTGTGTAAGTGGTCTTTCTGCTCACATCTTTGTGATTAACATCCTAAATCTTATAATATTTTTATGCCTCAGATCCTCAAGGTAGCATAATATAGGACTTAGAGCTTATTACTGTTTGACTTGTTTTTCTGCCTTAATGACAAGTTCAAGATCTCACCTCCTCAGTTTTACAACTGGAATCACCCATGAACATTTACCACGTGGAGCATACATATGTTGAATGAGCAGGATTATATCATTTTTTAAATTGTAGAAGTGCAATAGAAAAACAACTATGTTAAAAATAATACATTGACAAAGACAATCAAAAGCCTATGCTGGAAGTTTGTTTAAAGAGAAAGTTGTAGAAATATCATTTTAAAAGAACAACGACAATGTGTGAATTTAAAATATTCAAAAAATCTCTTTCAAAACTAGTTACAACTTATTAATTCAGCTTTGAAGGAAAATAAGAAGATCTTGACTACCAAAAGGCATGGATGGGGGAAGGGCTTGTGGAGCTTTTTTCCTACCTGATGAACTGTTTGGGGGTTGGGGGTCAGAACCTCAGGTCCTATACCTTCTGCTGAGAATGCCACGCTCCAAAGGGTAGTCTCACACCAAAGGCTATACATATGCTAAACTGAGTGGGTCACAAAACAAAGAAATCAAAAGAACAGAAATGTGGGAAGGAATTTTCAAGGAAAGTGAGATTTGTCAGTTTTAGGATGGAAGGAAGAAGGGTTGTGATGATGATTAAAATATACTATATAAATATATGAAATATTCAAAGAACAGGTGTAATTCATGAATAAAAACTAAGAACGAAAAGAATAAGAGGACAAGTAAGGAAAAAGAATGTGATTAATGGCAGATGGAAGGAGACAAAAGAACTGGGTAAAGAAACAGTATAAACATACCTTATGTGCCTATATGAACATGTTACAGTAAATCTAATTATGCATAATTAACAAATGAAAATAAAAATTTAAGTAAAAGTAAATATGTAAAGTAAAATAAAAAAAAGAAAGAAGTTTGAAACAGTTGCATTCAGGGGAAATTATCACACTTAGTCACTGATAGATCAGACTCGAAAAGGCTTTAACATAAAACTAATCTCAATTTCAAGCACTGAGCAGAAAACTAATGCGAAAAATAGTGACACAGCTATGAAATTGTTCATAGTCCATTAAATACAGTGATTATGAGAAAGGAGAGAGAAGGAGAAGGAGGGATGAGAGGAGAAAAAGGAGAGAGACAGAGACAAAGACAGAGACAGACACAGAGTCACAAAGAGACAGAGACTGGCTGAATTTAAAAAAATTGGAGTTTGTCTTTTATTTGATTGTTATTAAATATTATTGTGCATGTCACCCAAACTATTGTATTTGGTATTTTATTGTATTATATTTGTGACATTTGAAGTAAATACAAGAGCTAATTGTTACGATATAACTTAATCCACATATTGGTCTCTCAGAAAGTTATAGTTTATCAAGAATCTCCTCTCTCTCTCTCTCTCTTTCTCTCTCTCTCTCTCTCTCTCTCTCTCTCTCTCTCTCTCTCTCTCTCTCTCAGAAATATAATAGTGTGGAGGTTACAGAATTATTTTTTCAGTCATCATGAATCATAAAAGAAAAGATAGACACTCCTGAATTCCAGTAGAGAAAAGCATGCTCCAGGAGATACAATATGAATTAATAAAGTGTTGCTGAGCAGCAGGCTGTGTCCATCTGAGTGCAGAATGCATGGGGAAAAAAAATCCTGATTCCTTGAATATTGCTGATAAAATTGGGCAAATGTAGTGTTAGAAAACATAAGTTGGAGAATAATTGGAGTTTTGAATATTCTAGTTCATATATGACAGGAAAATAACAAAATGAACCTATTGCATTATGGAGCTAGGCGATTGTCACAGAGAATATGGATAGAAGCATGCCCTGCGATGGGAACATTGTGCAGGGGTTGCCTAGCACCCTAGAGAAGCTAAAAGGCTCTGGTTTCAAAGAAGAATAAAGTGACAGCTGAATCTTCCTCCCTGCTCTGAGTTAAGTTAGAATACATTTAAATATTGTACCTAGAATGTAAGTTTTCTAAATGACAACATAAATTAATGTCAAGGTGACTAGCTAAAATCTCACTTATACATTTTTTCATAAATTGACATTGAAGTAGAAGCTTTACGTTTTGTTTATCTCTCCTGTAAGATGTGTTTCTTCAAGATGCTTTTTTTTTTTTAAGAGGATAGGATTCCTCTTATATTCTATGAATGTAATTTTACTTTCTCAGTCCTGATGTCTACATATAGCATCTGGAGTCTTTGGATGGAGCTATGGCTCAGTGCTTTTGTAGATGATCTGATTTCTGTTCCCAGTGCCTGGGACAACCTGAAACTCCAGTTCCAGGGCTCTGATATTTACAGGTCTCCATTCACAGGTAAACATGTAGTCATAAATAAAAATTCAAAAGTTTAAATAAACAAATGCAAGTCTATCCACTGAACCCAGACAAAGTTGTTGGCATACTGTAAATAGCCTTCTTGTTTTGAAGCAGTGTACTTGAATTAAATTTCTGCTTACTTCAAGCTCTCTTCTCTTTGGCCTGAGAATTGTTCTGGCTCATTGTGTCTCCTTATATGTTTTACAAACTAGTGGATTTTACAAAGTTAAATCAGGTTGTATGTGGTGGAACCAAAATTAGCATGCTTGCCTCGATAGCAACTCATATACCATATTCTCTAGTTATTTTTGTGTTTGTTTTTGTTTGTTTTGTTTTGCATTCTGAATGGTATATCCTATTTTTATAAAACTTCCAGTCAGCCCTGAATTTTTTCCTGTACTGACTTAACACTAAAAACAGACACATATAATTTAAACACATTTTCTCCTTTTTGACATGTTTTATCACTGAATTTTGATTTTATTTATTTTAAATTTTGCATATATGGGTATTTTAACTCAAAAGATGCATGTGTTTCCCATGAGTATCTATGGCCCATGGAGAACAAAAGAAGTTGTCACATCCCCTGGATGTTATAAGCCATTGTGGGCCAACATTTGGATGCCTGGAACTGACACTGGCTTCTATACAAGAGAAATAAGTGATCTTACCTGCTGATCCAGCTCTCCAGTCTCAACACTGCTGATATTAATAAATACTATTTTGTATTATGTTCTTGACAGACAAAAATAATTTAAAAAATGAATTAAGAAGTATATGTGCTATAAAATAATTAACCTTTGATGGATAAATTCTGGACTTTTTCTATATATTTTTAAAACTATACCTGCAAAGATGTGTTAAGCCGATAGTGTTATAATGAATATGTATCCTTCTCTCTGTGTATAATGTGCACATATGACTAAACGCTTACATATATGCACATGTATGAACATGCACCCAAATTTATACACATACATACATACACACACAAACACACACAGAACATTAAAAGAGAACAATATTGTTGAATTTCAGCACATCTGCAGATTTACTACTTATCAGAGTGCTTTGGAAGTTGGAAATCTGTGAATAAAACATATAAGAGACATGAATTTTGTAACGTGGACTTTGTTTTGTAACTAGATTATACAGAATCCATTTCACGGTTTCAGTAACAAACGTGTTTGATTTGTGTTTTGTTACAATACTTATGGAATCTGTTTATGGAAACTCATTCTGCAGACTCCATTCTCCAGTATGACTGTTTATGCAAATGAGCCCAATTCTACTACATCCCCAGGGCTACCTTCCAACATACTCGTCTTTTATATGATACTCATGACTCTGGAATATTGTTCATTATGTTCCAGAGGGAAAGTCACAAACTTTGAAAATATCCTTTCTTATGACTATTATTTTGCTTCTTCATTATATATTTTTACAACACAGAACAAATTTATGTAATTCTGAGCATATCTCTATATTTTCACCACCTATCTATGTATCTTTAAGTATATATCCATACATAACTCTATAGATTCCTACACAATAAACCTTTTTAAGTTAAATTTTCTATGTGAGGGCATGTTTAAACAACCCACAAAAATTAAACATGTATTTGAAATGAGATATCTAAAAATTAGGAGGAATAAAAGTATATTATTTAATTTCCAGGAATTCAGAATGTCACTGACTGCATTCCATAAATCACTCTTATATATTTATTTATTAAAGTGGCTACTTTTCCATTAGAAAACTTCCTATATACCAATTTTACATTTTGTCTGCTTGTTTCAATGTTTCAGTTTAGTAAACTTGTTTTACTCTTCTTTTGCTAGAATACTTTTGAAATCTGTTTATTATGTTCATGTGTTAAGTGTTTCAATTTGTAAGTGACTCTCTAGGAAATAAACCCTGCCCGTTTTGCATTATTGATTTATTTCTTCCTTCTGTTCCATGGTCAGGACTCTGACATTAATTCATAGGATAATTTAAACGTGTCTTTTGCTTCAGTGGGATTGAAGAGAGCGCCACGTTCTGACTTTTCCTGTAGTCTGCATCTTGCATAGTGGCTGAATTTTTCCATTCGGTTTATGATGTCTTCCCCACCTCCCTCATTGTTTGGATTTTCCTAACAATTTCTGAATCTTGGAGCTGTACATACATCTTAAATAGTGAATATTTCCTTAGCAATACTGTATCATTGCTAACTCATGTTAGCTAAGATGTCTGCTTATTACTATTCAATTCATATCTAAAGATATTAAGAGAGTGATTGTATGAAAGAAATTTCTACATTTTGATAATATTATTAATGATTAGATAAAGTTATTTTTTCCTTTCAAGCACTTTTAATCTCAAAGTTTTTCAATTTAGACATATATATATATGGAAGAAGCTTGCAACATACCCAAGTGAAACAATAGCGTCTCACAATAGCAAACCATAGCAGAAAAAAATAAGTACCACATGGCAATATGTTTAATAATGCATAGATAATGGGGATGGTAGACAAATAGCAACTAAACATTTTAATTCTTTATATTCAAGTTCCATTTTGCAAAGTTAATGATTAAATTTGTATGTACATTATGGTGTTTTTAATTATCCTACAGTCATATGTATAAGTATCTGTATATCATATCTGTATCTGTGTGTGCTCCTTCAGTATATATTTCTTTCTTTTTATTTCACCTTTTAAGACAGCATCCCACTACGTATCTCAGAATAGAGTCTGTATTGCAATAATCTTATTTTCTATGCATCCCAAGTGTTAGAATTACTGCTGTATCCAACAACTAAAGGCTTCATAGCATTTCACTGAGGATGTAATTATAATCTAGCAGTACACCTCATACAATGGTTTTGGCATATAAAATTATAATTGATATTGTACCACTAAATGTATTCGGTATTGATTACTTTCTCTGATGTAGTAAGTAAATATGAATCAGAAGCTTTTTTAAAAGAGAAAGGATTTTTCTTTCTTGGAAGACAGTTCGAAGATCAGATGTGGTGAATAAGGCTCAGATTATGCAGGGGCAGTTTGTAGTCAAGTGTGTTATATCCCTGTGAATCAGGAAGCAGAAAACATGGTGGCCATGGTCAGGGCCACTGATAATCTTTTGTGCCTACCCATCAATAAAGCACTTTCTCCAACTACTTATTACATCTAAAGTACCAAGAACCCTCCAAAAATTTAGCAACACCAGCATGAGATGAATTGCTTAAAGGCATGAGATCATGAGCACATATATAAAATTTAGAGACATTCTGAGCCATTCAGCTTCAATTCATGAAATTTAAAAATCAAAAGTACAAATGAATTACTATTTTTTAAAATTTTGTTTTATTTTTAATTTATTTTTTACACTCCATATTCCATTTCCAGTCTCCACACCCCGATCCACCCTCTGACTGCTCCACATCCCAAAACTCCTCCCCACCCCACCCCATCTCCACTTGGATGCCCCCAACCCCAACCCCACCTGACCTCTAAACTCCCTGGCGCCTTCAGTCTCTTGAGGGTTAGAGGCATCACCTCTGAATGAACACAGACCCAGAAGTCCTCTACAGTATGTGTGTTGGGGGCCTCATATTAGCTGCTGCAGGCTGTCTGTTTGGTGGTCCAGTGTCGGAGAGATCTTGAGGGTCCAGATTAATTGAGACTCTGATCCTCCTACGGGATCACACTTCTCAGCCTCTTTCAGCCTTCCCTAATTCAACAACAGGGATCAGCTGCTCTGTCCATTGGTTGGGTGCAAATATCTGCATCTGACTCTTTCAGCTGCTTGGGTCTTTTGGAGGGAAGTCATGATAGATTCTTTATGTGAGCACTCCATAGCCTCAGTAATAGTGTCAGGCCTTGGGACCTCCCCTTGAACTGGATCCCACTTTGAGCCAAATGAATTATTATTAAAGACTAGAATGTTCTAACCTAAAATAATTTTCATAACAACAGGAAATTTAGAATGAACCTTGTATTTTGACAAGTGAACAGCTCATTCAAATATAAATTCCCCAATAAACTTAATTGCATCAATTATGTTTTTACTGCAATCTGCAAAAATTTCATCAAAATAAATAAAACTAATTAGTCCTATTGAAAGCAAATAAAAGTAATGAAAATAAACAATACAACACAGCTATGGATGCTAACTTTCCTATTATGGGAAAAGAAATTTAATATTGGTTATTTGCAAGCCATTTCGTGGTATATTGTGTGAGAGAGATAATGAGACAGACAGACAGAGAGACAGAGACAGAGACAGAGACAGAGACAGAGACAGAGAGAGAGAGAGAGACAGAGAAAGAGAAAGAGAAAGAGAAAGAGAAAGAGAAAGAGAAAGAGAAAGAAAGAGACAGACAGACAGACAGACAGACAGACAGACAGACAGACGGAGAGGGAGAGGGAGAGGGAGAGGGAGAGGGAGAGGGAGAGGGAGAGGGAGACTCATTAGGTAGCCCTGGATCATCCAGACCTTTCTATGTATACCAGTCTTGCCTTGGCCTGAGATCTACCTATCTCTGTCCCAGAGTGCTAGATTAAAAGTATGTGGCACCATGCACAATGATAATTTTACTTTGACTTCAAAATTATTACCTAAATTAAGAAGGTAATATATGTTTAAATTCTATTAAGTAAACAACTACACGTATGTCATATATACTTGTATATATCATATACTAACAATATTTCTATTTTAAATTTAACTTGAGAAAACTGTTTCTCCTAGTTCTACTTTAATCTGTACTCAAATGACATGTTGGAAATATTTTTTCATTTATGATTCATGCCTAAATTCTCTTTAAGTCAGTCATATTTAGAACCTGCATCCTTTATTCACTATTATAAATAAACTAAATATCAAAAAAGATTCACACATGGATTTTGTCTCAGATAAAATTGTCAGAACCTATTGACTCATTCATTTTCAGTTATTCACAGAAAGTAAAGGTAGCTCTTATGTTCACATTTCTTTACTAATAACCTGACTGGCAAGTTATATAGGGTATTTAATTGACCAGTTATCTCCTTTTGCAGAAAGAATATGCTTTGAAACATTACCCCAGTGACCTGTAAAATTTTATGAGCTCTTTGACAACCTGAAAGCATTATTTAAACCTAGATGTAGCAGTCAGGACACATAACTCTCAGCAAAGACCAGGTACTATAAGTGACAAAAGCGACTAGCTTGGGCATCTCACTGGAATAAAAAAGTCAGACAGTCTTAGACAAAACTGCCAATCCTTCCATTCCGGGGACTCCCTTTCTTCCAACGGTGATAAGAAACTTCAGGGAAAGGACACTCCCACTACCAGCAGGTTTCCAAGATTAGTGCTGAGAGAGAATTAGATCAAATTTGTGTTTAAAGCAGTGACTTTATGGGGAAAAAGGGGGCCTCAAAAATGTGCATAGGATCTATTCATTTAGTCAAGAAATAGAATTATTGATTCCCTTCTAACATGCATATTTATACATCTGCTCTCTCTCTCTCTGTCTCTCTGTCTGTCTGTCTGTCTGTCTGTCTCTCTCTCTCTCTCTCTCTCTCTCTCTCTCTCTCTCTCTCTCTGTGTGTGTGTGTGTGTGTGTGTGTGTGTGTGTGTGTGTATGTGTTGAATCATGTGGTTTTTGCTGACACTACAACACTTGCCTGGGCTTCAGAGATTATATCAGAAGTTAATAGCAGCCATCTTTCTCTATTATTTTCTTCTGAATAGAGCCTCTCAATGAAAGTGGAGATTTCTGATTGTATGCACTGGTTGGCTAATAAATCACAAGGATACTATGATATGTGTGGTCCCAGTGCTGGGATTATATGTATGTGCTACCATGTTTTAATGAAAATGATGGGGATCTAGATCAAAATTTAATGTTTGCACAACATTTATTTTCAATATGCTCATGTGGTGGCTTTCCTTATTATTTAATTGATTCAACGTGAAAATACACATTAATGTGCAATTATGTTTGGGATATATTTAAGACAGTTTAAATACATTTGGCAAGTTATCTGTTGTGAAATATAGACAGATATTAAAAGTATTTTAATTAAAATACAATCATATTACATTACTCTTCTGTTTTATCCCCGTACTTAATCATATCTTGAATCTCATAAATCCCCACTCACAAGTTGATAGCAATTTTTTATTTGATTATATTTGTTACATACATGAATATTTATGTATGTATGTACGTTTACATATGTGTGTGTATGTATGTATGTATGTATGTATGTATGTATGTCTTAGCTTTGCTTTTGCTGTGATAATACACCATAACCAAAGCAACTAGGGTAAGAAAGGATTTATTTCAGCTTCCAGATAACAATCTAGCTCTGCGGTAAGTCAGGTCAGGAAGTGAAACAGGACAGGAACATGGAGGCAGAAGGGGATACAGAGGCATAGAGTGATGCTGCTTACTGGCTTGCATATAAAGGCTTCCTCAGTCTGTTGCTTTTTAGAACCTAGGACCATCATCCCAGACATGGCACCACCCATAATGGATGGGGCACTCCCCCATTAGTCACTAATTAAGGAAATGCTTTTAAGCTGGACCTTCTGCAGGTATTGTTCTCTTGATTGAGGGTCTCTTCTGTAGCTTGTGTCAAGTTGACATAAAACTATCCAGTAACATGTATGCATGCACATACATTCATATATTCATGTCTATGTATATAACCGTCTGTTTTTGTTGTGTGTGTATATATAGTTTCAGGGCTGACTGCTCTGCACTGGACAAGCATAAGAGCGCTCATCCCCAGCAGAGACTCATTCTCTTTCTCCCAGCAGTCACTTACTAGCATAATTCCCTACTAAGTTCTAAATCTTGTCCTCATTCCCACAGATAAGACTAACTACCACGCATAATGAATTAAATTTCTCCTTACAGCAAATGGAGACCACTACAGAAAACTACAACTAGACCCAAGGGTGTGGGTGAGCCAGCCACAATGAATCACCTGCGTCAAACTCCATTTAAGGATCATGGAACATCACAGAAGAGGTGACAGAAAGATGTGAAGACTCAGAATACTGGAAAGTTTTCTTTGAAGGAATTTTTACAGAACCGTATCCATATCAATATGACATCTTAATGTGGAAAGGGTAAATTTTCTATAGTACTGCCCTAAAGAAAATTATTTATAAGCACATTTTAAAAATAATTATTGTTTTCATTGGTTATTTTATTTATTTACATTTCAAATGTTATTCCCCTTGGCTGTTTCCCTTCCACAAATCCCCTATCCTATGCCCTTCCACCCTGCTTCTTGTTTGTTCTATGTTGTTCTTCCTATGGGGATGCAAACCCCTTCAGCTCCTTCAGGCCTTCCCCTAACTTTTCCATTTCGGTTCCTATGCTCAGTCTGACAGTTGGCTGCGTGCATCAGCATCTGTATTGGTCTGGCTCTGGCACAGCCTTTCAGGGTACACCTATACCAGGATTCTGTCAGCAAGCACTTCTTGGCCTCAGCAATAGTGTCTGTTTTTGGTTTCTAACATAAAAGAAAAAGCAATTAAAAAATGGGAAATATTTACTGTTTTCAAAAACTTTCTCCATTTTGTTTAGACTACACAACAGAAACACTTGCTGTCTGGATTTCCCACCATGCTGAGCAAATGCACCCAGAAACAGTTGAGCAGCGTGAGCTAAAGAGGGCAATGATTCAGTTCAGAGCACCAGATGAACTATGATTTAAAGATGATTTCCTGGATCAGCAGAGGCAGCACATGTACAAGCGAGTAAATGAAGATGAATACCTATGCTCCATTAGAAGCTATGAACACAAAAATTGGTAACTTATTACTAAATGTTTACATTTCTATATTCAGCAAATATGTGCTCTGGAATAAAACTTAAAGGAAGATATTTTCATATTTTGTTGTGAGAGCTGTACTTCAGGGAAAGGAAATAAATGCTAAATGATAAACTTGAGACATAATTGCATATCTTTATGATAAATGGTTTCATACAGAAATGAATGTTAAACAGTAAACATAAATATGTATAATAATTTATATTCATCAATAAGTATACAGATTAAGGAATATTTTGGCATCCATTTAAATGCACATGCACAAATTCATGATTATCTTATATAATTAATGTAATTATTTGATTGCACATCACATAAAAAGTATATGTATACATCTTTCATGTATATTTACCTCTACTTTCTAAACTGCATAATACATATGATAATTTAAAGCAAAAATGTAACATCATACAGTAATACATGCACACATACATGAAATATATGAAATTAATTGCATTTTTATTAAATAAAACAGTTATATACACTTTAGTTATTAACACTTATAATTCACTATTGAATGAGTTCAGTTTGATACTGACAGAAAGATATAAGTTGTAATTATTTTCTCTTACATTTGTAATTTTTAATAAAATACTCTAAAATATTAAAATATAATTAGAAATATAATTATATCCTATTCTGTTTGACTACCCAAAATAAAAGTTGGAAAGAAATAAGAACTAATATAAATATGCTTAAGCAATATGTAGGACATTCAGGATCACCTACTTACTCTATTGTAGGTGAATCTGAAATATAAAATCATGATTCTATAGGAAATCCCTATAAGTTAAGAAGCTAGAAAAACACCTAACTCGACCTGTAGAATCTCACTGGGATTTATGTAAAACTAACACTCACTGAAACTATTTAGAGTTGTGTATGAAGGAAAGTAAATGCAAGGCATAGGAATCCAAACATGTTTTGCTAGAGAATTGGAGCACAACTACTGTTTTTTGGAAAGATTCTTCAAGGAGAAATGTTCACCAAAAATTAATGTATACATGTGTACAACTAATAGATATTCATTAGAACCTAGTGAGAAATATAACAAAGATGGTTGTTCCTGGTGTTAGAGAAGAAAAAATTTTAGAGCTTTGAAAAGAAATGGTGTCTTCAAAGAAAGGCATCAACTGAGTTGCAGCACATTTAGATGTGTCTCATCACACAAGCGTGGGCAAAATTGCCTAAAGAATCTTTGCTTTGAGGAGTACATACAAACTGCTATAATTATCAATATGGCAGTCATGGGTTAGCAGAGACATGTCTGTATCCGTGCAACAGAATGAAAGGTAGTGAAATGTAGGGAGACTCTAAGGCAACGGTATCAAGAACACTTTCCCGAGACACTGGTCCTCTTCAGTATAGAAAGTGATACTAGATATAAGATCATCCTCACACTCTTCCAGCAGTACAAAAGCCCAAGTACCATACTCAGTGTCTCTAGACAAGAGCAACAACAACAAAGCCATAACTCGATCTACTTCTGACTCTTAAAGTGAACACACACATCAAAAACAGGAAAAAAAAATGTGCCCTTTCTGAAGGAAAAAAAGTAATCTATGCCAATTGTTATGAAACCAAAAATAGTATTACAATAAGAACAAAAAAAAATAAGGTGATAACTGTAAATATAAGGTACTGATGTCTGGGATTATCTTTTCTGGTTGGGTGTTTTCTTGCTTGGTTTCTGTCTTCTTCTCTGGTTCTTAGAAGTGTGAGATGGCTGGGTTACTCTTGGAAAGGAATGTTTCTCAGTATGACCATTTTGCTGTGTAAATGTAAAACACGTTTTTGCTCCCCAGGCAGACATAACCGGCAGTGTTCTAAGTAGGACACAATAAATTCTGAATTCAAAGGCTACAAAGAAAAACATACTTTCAGAGAGAAAAAAAATAGATTTCTCTTTAGGAAATCTAAATTTTCTCGAAACAGTGACCCCTTTAATCACACAGACTTGTTTCACCTAAACCAAAAATCATCTGCTACATTGCTATTAAAATGGAACAGACCGAAGCACCCACACTTTGGTCTTCCTTCTTCTTAAGCTTCATGGTTTCTGTGAATTGTATCTTGGGTATTTGGAGCTCTCAGGCTAACACAGACCACATGAAACTCAAGAAGAAGGAAGACCAAAGTGTGAGTGCTTTGGTTCTGCTTAGAAGGGGGAACAAAATACTCATGGGAGCAAATACGGAGACAAAGTGTGGAGCAGAGACTGAAGGAAAGGCCACACAGAGACTGTCCCACCTGGAGATCCATCCCATATGCAGTCACCAAACTCAGACACTATTGTGGATGCCAAGAAATGCTTGCTGACAGGAGCCTGATATAGCTGCCTCCTGAGAGGCTCTGCCAGAGCCTGACAAATACAGAGGTGAATGCTTACAGCCAACCATTGGACTGAGCGTGGGGACCCCAATGGAAGAGTTAGAGAAAGAACTGAAGGAGCCAAAGGGTTTGCAACCCCATAGGAAGAACAATAATATCAACCAACCAGACACCCCCAGAGCTCCCAGGGGCTAAACCACCAACCAAAGAGTACACATGGAGGGACTCATGGCTCCAGCTGCATATGTAGCAGAGAATGGCCTTGTGGGGCATCAGTTGGACAAGAGGCCCTTGGTCTTGTGAAGGCTCGATGCCAGAGTGTAGGGGAATGAGAAGGTGGAAAGGTGGGAGTGGGTAGGTGGGTGGCAGAGCACTCTCATAGAAGCAGGAGGAGGGGGAATGGGATAGGGGGTTTCTTGGGAGGGCAGGGAACCAGGAAATGGGATAACATTTGAAATATAAGTAAAGAAAATATCCAATTTTTAAAAATATATGAAATAAAAAGAGTGGAACAGGAAAGAGCCAACCTGAAGAACATAAACCATGAGACTCAGTCTTCAGTAAACTTAGACTACAAGCTAAAAATTATACTGAAAAGATTTTATAGATTCCTGGATCTGGTGCATCATTTCCTAGCCATCATGTTGATAGAGGTTTCAGCATTTTGTATGCTGCAGCTATTGTGTGAAATGTTTTTTATTATTATTACTTTTAATTTTTTTTACAGTCCAGTCATTGTCCCCCGCAGTCCACCCTCCCATCGTTCCTCATCCCATTCCTCTTCCTTCCCCCTTGTCTCCAAGAGGATGTTAAACCCCTGTCCCACACTAAGCCTCCCCACTCCCAGGATCCTCATGTCTCTGAAGGTTAGACGTATCTTCTCCCACAGAAGCAAGCTGTATATGTGTCAGGGGCTGCGGACCAGCACCTTTATACTCTCTGATGGGTGCTCAGTTTCTGAGAGATCTCAGGGGTACAGGTTAGTTGAGACTGCTGGTCTTCCTATGGGACCAACCTCCTCTTCAGTTTCTTCCAGCCTTTCCCTAATTAAACCACAGGGTTCACTGACTTCAGTCCAAAGCTTGGGTATATCTGCTTCTGTCCCAGTCAGCTGCTTGTAGGGCCTCTCAGAGACAGTCATGTGAGGAAGCTCCTGTCTGTAAGCATACCACAACATCAGTAATAGTGTCAAGCTATTATAGTGTCAGACCCTCCGCTTGAGATGGACCCCACATTGGGCAAGTCACTGGAAATTATTTCCCTCAGTCTTTTCTCCATTTTTGTCCCTGAAGTTCATTGAGACAGGCAAATTCTTGGTCAGTTTTTGACTGTGGGATGGCAACATCATTCCTCCATTTGATGCCCTCTTTCTGCTGGTGGTGGACATTATAAATTCCCTCTCCCAACTGTTGGGCATTTCATCTAAGGTTCCTCTCTTTGAGTCCTGAGGGTCTCTCACTTCCCAGGTCTCTGATATTTTCTAGAGGGTCCCCTACCTTCCATTCCCCAGAGGTCAAATATTTCAATTTTTCTGCTGGCCCTTAGGGTTTCTTTCCTGTCTCCCCATACCTGATCATGTTCCCCTTTCCTCTCCCCGTTCCCTCTCCCACCCAAGTGCCTTCCTCCCTCTGCCTTCTGTGATTGATTTCTTCTCCCTCCCAAGAGGGATTAAAATATCCTCACTTGAACTCTTCTGCTTGTTAACCTTCTTTAGTTCTGTGAATTGTATTCTGGTACTCTGTACTTATTTTTTGGCTAATATCCACTTATTAGTGAGTATATTCCATGCATCTCCTGTTGCATTTGAGTTATTGCACTCAGGATGATATTTTCTAATTCCATCCACTTGCCTGAAAAACTCACGATGCCCTCCTCATTTTTAAAACCTGAATAGTATTCTCTAGTGTAAATGTACCAAATTTTCTGTATCTGTTCTTCTGTTGAGGGATATCTGGGTTTTTCCCAGCTTCAGGCTATCAGAGATAAGACTGCTACAAGCATAGTGGAACAAGTGCCCCTGTGGTATGGTGAAGTACCTTTTAGGTATATTCCCAAGAGTGGTATAGCTGGGTCTTCAGGAAAACTTTTTTGAGGAACCTCCAGACTGATTTCCAAAGTGGTTGTATCCCATCAGCAATGGAGTAGTGATTTTCTTTTGCCCCATCCTCACCAACAATTGCAGTCACCTGAGTTTTTGATCTTAGCCATTCTGATTGTGTAAGGTAGAATCTTAGGGTCGTTTTGATTTTCATTTCCCTGATGTCCAAGAACCTTGAACATTTATTTAAGTGCTTCCCCACCACTCAACATTCCTGTTGTGAATTCTCTGTTTAGCTCTGTACCTCAGTTTTGATAGGATTGTTTGGTTTTTAAGAGGTTAGCTTCTTGAATTCTTTTTATATTTTGGATATTAGCTCACTATCGAATGTGGGGTGAGTGGAGATTTTTTTCCCCTCAATCTGCAGGTTGCAGATTTGGCCTATTGACAATGTTCTTTTACTGTGTGAAATTTTAGAAGACATTGGACATGTAAAATTTATATTTAGCAATAAATGCCTTGATATTAATTCTCAGTTTAATGAAGCATTTCACAATTTATATTTAAACATTTTAGATGAATAAAATTTTGTGAGATTCATTAGCATTTTCATCTATTCCATGTCTTAATTCTTTAATTTTTCTATGACGTGTTTTTATTCATCTCATTTTATTCTAAATGGTTATATTTAGAATTTTATGAACTAACACCTATTATATATGAAAATAATTTTTCTGTTTGAAAAATTCATAAAATTTTTAATATGCATTAGCTCTCTACCATTCATTTTGTCTAAGGAATTTGAAAATGAAGACTGTTGACTAGAACAAAAATTTTTATATATCATGTTCTTTCTTATTTGAAATATAGCTGTATATAAATTTCTCTTAGAAAATTATGTACATAACAAGGCATAGCTTCTGTTTCAGCTAAGAAAATCACACATTTAAGGCTGTACATTTCAGATCAATTCTGGATAGAATAAATGGTCTTTGGTGTCTACAAATATTATTGATAGGTATCTAATAGAGATGCATTGGTATATGTAATCTTAGCCAACAGGCCAAGAACTAGTACAGGAGATTCCTAATTTGATTTGTCTCACAGATGACCTTAAGATACTGCACAGAGCACTGGAATTCCTTATTTGTGCATTTTCCAATTTAAACATGCTATCATATATTCATTTTCAAGTGTTTTCTAAACTTTTCTTTAACCTCCTCTGTATTAGTCAGTGGACTTCAAGGAAGCAGAACTGATAAGCTCTGTAAAACTCAGAGGAAAATATTTTATTCTACACAGCTCTCCCACAGGATTGTAGGACCAGACTCTGGAATGTAGCCATCACCCTGGATACATGAGTGAGCATAGAGCACAATTGAAGTCAGAGAGCTGGGGATATGTCTAAGGAGTCAGCTGTAGCACAGGCAGGGTCACTGTTTTCATGGAAGGTCAGCTCATCACCTTTGGTGGAACTCTGTACTTCAATTAAATGTGTAGATTTATATGGACTTATGTGCGTATAATGGCTCATGCAGACTTGTATGGAAGTCAGAAAGAACATTGAGTACCTATTCTGTTACACTCCACCTTATTATCTTGAGAAGAGCTTTCTCAATGAACCTGAAGCCTGGCTGTGGGCCAGAGAGCAGCAGAGAAACACTGTCTCAAGCTTTTTCAGTAATAATGTACATGTTCCAGTGAGTTCAACTCAGGTCCTCCTGTTCGTACATATAGTATTTTTATCCATTAAGTTATCTCTTATCCCCAAATTTGTACTTTAATATCTTATACATATGTGTCCTCCCAAATCATCTTGAATAAGATATGTTCTGATATCTATACACTCTGGTCCAACTAACTTAAAACATGAAATTATCCATCACAAGTCCATGTCTTGTCAACTGAGGTCTTAGGTGCCTCTGCTTTAACTGTACCTAATATTTGAGTAAGTACAAACAAATGCACTTCCAGATAACACTTCCCAATTCAGAACTAAGCATGCCTTCATGAAAACCAAATACTGTGATATTTCTTTAAAATTTTACTTTGTATTATATTATGACATTGTAATATAGAAAAATAAATCGAAAATGTTCAATATATAACGAAATAAGAAATAAATACTAAGAATAAGCTCAGTTCTTAATTTTAGAACTGGTCATTTAGTTATAGCAAGTATTTCTAAATTCCTTCATTTACTTCTGTCTTTCACAACTTCTGTCCTATGGTCTCTTCTATTATTGGCCATTTCCTTATCATTGCAATGTCCCCTCTAGCTAGGGGGGTAGTTTTAGGAGCTTCAGGGATAAAAGGAGGTTACTTTCACATGAATCGGAACTTGGACGATTCTCACCACCTCTCCCCAGCAGTACAGAACAGTAGACACAACTCGTCACGGAGGAGACAAACTGTAGGGAGATGAGGATTTGGGTTGTAGAGCTGTGGGTAAGCTGCAGATAGTCTAGGGTTGCAGTTTTCTGATTTTGTTTGTTTGTTTGTTTGTTTGTTATAGTTATCATAGCAATTTGAACTCTTCTACTACAAAGTATTTCAGTTATAATTATGGTCTCCGTTTACTAAGCATACGTTCTTTTCTCATACATTCTCATACAATATCACTTGAATACAGTCTCCCACCCCTCTACCCCTCCCAGTTTCTCCCTTCCTCCAATCCCATCCAGATCATGTCTCTCTCTGTTTCTCATTAGAAAACGAGATTCTAAGAGATAACAACCAAACATAACAAACCAATATACAGTAAAATGTAAACCATCATATTTATGTTGGACAAGCAACACAACAAACAGAAAAGAGCCCCTATAGAAGGCATAAGCATCAGAGACCCATTTGACCCATATAGGCTCCATGCTTGCTGTTTTAGCCTCTTTGAGTTCATATGAGCTTCATACAGTTGTTTTAGAGGCCCTTGTTCTCTTGGTGCCCTCTGTTCCCTCTAACTATAAGACTTTCTGTTTCCTCTTCAGCTCTGAGCTGTGAAGGGAGGAATGTGTTGGGAACATCCCACTTATAGATATGTGTTCCTAGGTCTCTCCATCTATCGGCTTATTGTCTGGCTGTGGGTCTCTGTATTTGTTCCCATCTGCTGCAGGTGGCGCCTCTCTGATGATGGTAGAATAAGCTACCAATCTGTGAGTTTGGTTAAAAGCACTGGCTGCTCTAAAAGAGGACCCAGGCTCAAATCCCAGGATTCACATAGCAGTTCACAACTGCTTTCAACTAGTTCTAGGTGACCAGGTGCCCTCTTCTGGCTTCAGTAGATATGAGACAAACACATGACACCCAGACATAAATGCAGGCAAATGTTCATCTGTGTAAAATAAAATAAAATCTTTTAAGGCAGACTTGCAGTTTTCAAGAGCCAGCACCTGTGTTGGGATGAGATTTTTGATGACTAAGGTATTTTGAGCTATTTATGCTCCATTTAAGTAACCTATACTCCTGTTAGTAAACAAAAAATATCACTGGCTCACTATTGTAATTCTTACATCGTCCTCCTATGGGTTGTGAATAGTAGTGTGCATGCTGTGCATTTCCTCCGAAACCTTTACCCTCTGGGAGCACCTCAGAACTGAACAAAGTAATGCCAAACAAGCTGCTTTTATAGTACTGGAAAAAAAGGATGCTATTTTTCTGTTGATAAGAATTACAGGTAATAATACACCACATTTCTTTCTTGCATTCAGTCTTCAGAGTAATTGTAAAATTAAACATTAAATACATAAACATATATAACTACATAATTAAAGTATTCTTAATAAAAATAAAATGAAGTGCCTAATTAAATGGAGAGTTAGGGAAACTGCTCAGAGCAAATAACACTTAAGAAGAAATAAGCATTGAATGGGAATTAGGTAGTGAGTTAAGAGGGATACCATTACTGGAAATCTATATACAAGCAGGTCTTCGGTAAAAAGCTTATCACATTCTAGAGGTTGATTTTATGCTTACAATGGTAAGGAATATATATATATATATATATATATATATATATATATATATATATATATATATATATATATATATATATATATATATCTTTGAATAAGGCAGATAAACTAAAAGAAAACCTATGCATGTTTTTGGCCTTGAGACTAGTCTGACTTTAAAATGTACTTTATGCAAGAAAAACCACTGAACACAAGTGGAAGAAACTATTTTGTCTGCTTCAAAGCAATGCAATTTATCAAGGAACAAATGTCAAAATGCTTGTTTTACTGAAGGTAATGCTTGTTGGTTATGATCACTAGCTTGACATGCCTATGTGGCTAAGCTAAAATACTTAATAAAGCAAATTAATGTGCAACTGAGAACATTATTTTTTTAAATTGGAAGTGTGATTAACCTCTGCAATAAGTTATTTCTAATAATATCAGAGGACAAAATAATTCAGTCGTAAGCAAACTGAGGAGTATAATTTTGCTTTACTTCCTCATGATCACCATTTTCCAAACTCAACAGAGAAGT
This sequence comes from Mus musculus, assembly GCF_000001635.26. NCBI lineage: Eukaryota > Metazoa > Chordata > Mammalia > Rodentia > Muridae > Mus > Mus musculus. The sequence continues at coordinate 22,234,894 of NC_000081.6, read as the reverse complement.
GTGGGTAGCTTTAATGTTTTAAAAGTATGGATAAGAATGTGACAAAGTTTGGAGCTAAGACAAAAGGATGGACTATCCAGAGACAACCCCACCCGGGGATCCATCTCATAACCAGCCACCAAGCCCAGACACTATTGCATATGCCAGAAAGATTTTGCTGAAGGAACCCTGTTATAGCTGCTTCATATGAGGCTATGCCAGTGCCTGGCAAATACAGAAGTGGATGCTCACAGTCATCTATAAGATGGAACACAGGGCCCCTAATGAAGAAGCTAGAGAAAGCCCCCAAGGAGCTGAAGGGGTCTGCAACCCTATAGGTGGAACAACAATATGAACTAACCAGTACCCCCAGAGCTCATGTCTCTAGCTGCATATGTAGCAGAAGATGGCCTAGTCAGCCATCATTGGGAAGAGAGGCCCCTTGGTATTGCAAATTTTATATGCCCCAGTACAGGGGAATGTCATGGCCAAGAAGTGGAAGTGGGTGGGTAGGGGAGCAGGGTGGGGGGAGGGTATAGGGAACTTTCGGGATAGCATTTGAAATGTATATAAAGAAAATGTCTAATAAAAAAAGAATGTGCGATATCTTTCATTCTTCCCTATATTTCCTCCCTTTCTATGATCTCTGTCGTCCTTCTTTAAGAGATTCATAGAAGAGCTAGAGTGTTAGGAGAGGTTAGAACTTCAGCAGCTGATTTCATTTCTTGCGTCTTTGCCCATCAGGTACACATTACCGGCTGAGAACTTTGCATCTCGAAGCACATGGCCAAGATAACAGCAGTGGGAAGAACATCCAGGCCATACAAAGAGGCAGCCTCCTTCCAGAAGGGACTCTAGAGCTGGGACATCATTAGATGCAAGGAAGTCTGGGTTTTATCATCTGTAAACCAGACTGGGTCCCTTTTTACCTTAAACAGGACTAGGTTTGGGTGCACTTTACAGGCCATCTCCCTTTAAATGATTGCACCAATCTGATGGGATGATAAAGGTGGATTCTTGACTTCCTCCTGGAGAAAAAAAGACTGCCAATATAGGCGATGGCCTCAGAGCTTCCGAGGGGTCGGGGAAGCCTTCCAAAGAGAGATTCTTCTGGACAAGAACTGGAAGTATGACATCAGATCAAAAAGAAAGCAATCAGGGTTTAGCCTGCTTACTTCAGGACCTCAGTCCCTGGCTATCTACTTATTTAAGAAATAGCTTTTAGCATTTGTTCCTCAGCTGGATAATTTTGTATCAAAATTAGTTATCACAAGCTTGTCGCTTTTCTTCAGTGTTTAGCAACAAAATTACCATGTAAGGCCAGTTATAAGGAGAAGTCAGCTGACAACATGCCCATCATCTCTGGACCCGGAAGACAGCTCAGACAGGAAAGCTTTTCCTATGTACTCGTGAGGACTTGTGATAAATCGCCAGCACTGCAGTGGGAAACCAGGGCATGGATGACATGAGCATGTGTTTCTGTTGCTGGTGAGATGGGGACAGGATGAACTCTGAAGGCAGCCCATCTGGTCTCATCAGTAAGCATGAGATGCAGTGTGAAACTTTGTCTCCAAAGTAAGACAGAGAGTGCTAGAGAAGGAAACCCAGTGTCAACCTCTGGACTTCATAGTTGTGCATACATGTACACACATACCAACACAAGCATATGTCCACACAATTGTGCAAGTCACAACTTAGATTGGTAAAAATACTTAACCAAGTAAAGTTAACAGAGATGGATGCTTACGCCAGGATTTCCTGCTGTGCCTGTTATTTTGGAATAAACATTATTGTGCCAGAAAAGTTGTGGAAATTTTGACTTAACTGATAAAAATTTCAGGGACTTTTTTTTCACTTCAAAGTATTGGCTTAGATAGTCTCTCAGTGTGGCAGTCGACCATAAACTTAAAAGAAACAAAACAAAACAAAATGAAAACAACAGCAGCATGTTCTAGTCAGCATACTCTGCCAAAACATCTTTACTCCCCCCTCCAATGGAAAATGATCAAGAATCCGTGTGAGAGGGCATATTAATTAGTTGGGACCACATCAACCAGAGTTAATTTAATCCTTCACATGACTTCACATGACTACTAGTGTTCTAGGGGGAGGAGGGCCTGGGGCAGTGATGACGGCTGTGTGTTGTACAGTAGATTTGTGAAGTGGAAGCAGATCACAGTGGTCACTGTTGAAACTCTTCACCTGAAGCCTATTTTCATGGTAGTTTAAATTTACAGAAGGGAGTGTCAACTCACAATTGGACAAAAGCGCTACTGTGTGTCTTATTACTCAGTGAACCTAGGAAATAAATGTTTTGAGCAGAGACAGTATTACTTGTCTCACTGAACCATCCCTGGTTTTGAGCAAAAATATTGAAAATGTGGTAAATATTAAATAATTCAACAATGAGTTATAACAGCTTTCCTTATTTGGAAAACTACATTTAGTATGACTGTGCAAATACCAAAGTAGTACATACATACATACATACATACATACATGCATACATACACATATAATCTTTATTATGAATATTTATGTGTTATATACATATAAATCGTTATACTCACTCTTTTTCATATATCTGTCTTGTTTTTGCTTTATTCGTGATGAATGTAAGAAGCTGGACATTTCCCTCCATAACAAAACATGAGAATAACATGTTATATTCTAAGGACTATAGAAATTGAACATAGAGTAAATAGTTAAAACCTAAACATACAAATGTAAAGGCATGTTGCATCAATGAGAATAAACACTGAGAGACAAAGCTTAATACGACAATGTGTGCAAGATGAGAAAAAAAGATGCTACCTCTATCCCACATTACAAAAACTATGTATATTAAGGCTACATTTTATGAACGTTTCTGTAATCAGGGAAAGAACCATGTACAGGTATTCTGGGGACTGGCAACGAAATTATTTGATATTTAGTTCATTAAAGAAATGGCTATTTAAAATATGGTAGGCTTCAGAACTCTTTAATTCTATGTGTACAAGAATAGATCATAAGAGAAATATATTTGACATCCAGAGAGATAAATGCATAGATTGTCAGAGAAACAGCTAAGCACATGCTTTCAAAAGGAAGGATAATCAACAGGGTTGACTGGTGTTGACAATCAGGCAAGGCAGGAATTCAAATACCACTGGAATTAGCAGCATTGAAATTACAATTGACCTTGGCTGGAACAACATGCCCCAAAGAGATGGCAAAAGAAGCTAAACTGTGTGTTCTAAATTATGAAAGATTTGCACTGGCATTCCTAACTCATCACATGCCTTGGCAAATTATACTATTTAAAACCCAATGCACTTAGTCAACAAAGCAGAGAAAGCAGTTACACTAAGACATTACAATTAAGTCTCATTGTTTCCTTTAATTTCTTCATAAATATTACAGTTATATGGCTACAATGTTATATTTTGGCATACAAATCAAGCCAAATATATCACCACCAGATTGGACCAAGATCAGAGACATGGATATTGAAGAATCTAGATTAAAATGTTGCTGCTGTTTTCAAATAGGGATGGAATGTTGTGGAGGAAATATTACATATACTCCTGTTTATATAATCCTGAAAATTACATTCTAGCAAGTTCTTTATTACTCCAGTGTTTCAAGATTATTCTTTCTCTATGGATTGGTGACATTTGTAATAATGATACAGCTTAAATATGACATATTGTGTACAGAAACAGGCATTGAATAATTTCACTTTCTCCCCAGCTGGTGGTTGTAAAATGGGGTATTAAAACAAATCTCTGGGTTGTAGCATGGACTTTGAGAATGCAGACAACTAAAAAGCATGCTGCTGAGGATCACACTGTGTCTCCAGAGTCTTTGCTTCTGTTTCTAGTTCCCTATGACATCAACAGCCTCCATTTTTATACTCACCTACTGCCCAAGTACATGTGGTCAGGCTGGACCTACCATGGACACAGAATTTGAAAAGTGTCAGCTCAAATCATCTTTCTTTCTAAATTGTCTCTCTTAATTTGTTTCTTTCTGAATATTTGTCACAGATACACAAAAACTCCTCTCAGCCAAAAATCCTTCCTATAGATAGAGAAAACCACTTAAAATCAATTACAGAATAGATACAGAATCAGTGTGACCGAATTTTTTTTTTTTTTTTGCATCTACTTCATTACACTTACACAGAACATTTTTCATCATAACTTCTGGAAGTATTTTTCTGCCAGATTTTCTCAACAGGGGTATAACATTTTAGGAATATGCAGAATATGCATATAAAACTATGACATGCAGTGGACATAAATAACAGCCAATATGGTATGTAAGCATGTATGTACATGATTTTATGTGAACATATGTTCACAGGCATATAAGTAAGTATACATGAAAAAATACAGAGTATACATAACTACTTTGACGTAGATACTTTGTAAGTAGATACCTTTGTAACATTTTTCCCTATGTCTGTTTAACCTATGAAAAATATATTTGTGTTATCAGGTATTTCATTTATGTTCTTAGAAAATTAAGTTATATCACCAGAAGTTTATACACTTCATTCACATCACACGAGGGCTGCAAATAGTTTACCCAAATTAATGGTTCAAATACTTTCCTGTTTTCAGTACTTGATGTTGATAATTTATAAAGTATGAATTAAACTTTATCTTATATAATATCAACTCAATTGAGATATATATTTCCATGTATTCTTTGACATTTTCATAGAGGTATGCTGTATAACTTGATCACATTTATGCTTTATTGACCTCGATCTTCTCTTCTTAGGAACCTACAAACCTTCTTTTTCCAAATGCAGTTCTCCTTATTGTTAATGAATAACAATTAATGCTGCACACACGAACATAGACTGGGATCATCCACTTTTATGAATAACTTCTAAGGAAAAATAACTCTTTCTTTAGCCACAGTCATCAACAAATTATATTTATCATCTGGTTACTATCATTGAATCCATATTCCTGATTGGTCAAGCATTGTGAAAATTAATATATTTGGAATTTCAGGAAATATTACGATTTAATTATTTACAGCTTATCTACTCAATTAAAATTACATCTTTTGTCAATACTCCATAATTTATTCCATGTGCTGCCAATCATAATTTGGTTTACTGTACACAACTATTTTTCTCATCTTCCTTCTAAATTTGGCACTTGCCTTTACTATTTTAGTAATATTTATTTAGTTACTATAAAATATTCTCATATTTTCTACACTGTGGATTGAAACAGGAGCTTGGGTGTATCTTGCAAAATCATCATTTGTTGGAAGTATTTTCTTATCCTGTTAAATTCTCATTGAAGAGAAGCTGTACTGTCTGCCCTTTGATTCATTTAGTAGTCCAGCCTGACTTATGATATGGTGGCCTCATGTATCACCCAGTTAAGCAGTTGAGTTTGTAGGCATATAACACCATATCTGGCAAAACAGAAAAAATATTTAGTTATTATTGGTTTAAAATTATTCTTCTCTTCAAAGACTCCTACGGCTTTTTATAATTTCTTCAGTCATTGAAAAAATATAAAAGAAAAACCTTCATCTCACTTAGTGTCATGATGACTAGAGCATCTGAAAGTCCTAAAGGTTTGCTTCTAGTGTTAGTTGTTCTTCCTGTGATTCACACAGTTATTTATCCTATATGTCAGGCCACTTTCAAGTGCACAGAAAAAGGCATTTGTGATGTATTTTGAAATAATAGGCATATGAAAGTATCATTTTTTAAAAAAAATGTGATTTCTTTTTTCATATGTATCAAGCCTAAGGAATCAATGTCATGGTTTTATAGTTTTAAGCATTAAGATAATTCAAGATAGTCTTTGGCTATGCGCAGAAAAACTGTATGTTTGACAACCTGAATATCAAAAACTAGGATCTAGAGGTGTGCTTAGCAGGGTTTCCAAGTCCCACCACATCTTGTCTCCACATGCTCCCTCTAATCTCATGTGGGTCTCAGAGCACGGCTGAGGTATTCTGCCACTACAATTGAGAGACAAATTCTCAACAGAAAAACTGCTCTGAGGTCTGGCTTAGTTCTCAAATATGTTTTGCATTTATTCTGTGAAACTTGGCTTCAAAATTCTTGGCAGTTGTATATGTCCTTTGAAGCCAAGAAGCAGGTTTAAAATATCTATACTGTCCAGGTTTCTGGAGTGTCAACAATAAGAAAATTGTTCTCGCTTATCTGAAACACTATTCTTGACAGAAGTCTTACCTGCTTTTACTGAGGTATGAGAGACAATTCTGACACATGACTATTTTAAGTGATTGTGTTGAGATAAACTAGCAAATATATGGACACAGAAGAGCACTGTTCATTGACTGCCATGGTTCACTGTGCTCTCCCCAAAACCATGGATTGAAAATTTAACACGTAATGGCATATCAGGAGTTAAATCTGTCATGAAAAATTGGCCTTCATAAATTAATTAGTAAAATTACTCTAATGTAGATTCTTTGTTATGACTGTGAGTTTTTTATAAATCACCTTTTCCTGTTAGTGGTCTATGCAGATTCCTTTTCGTGTCTGAGTTACAGCTGTAGTTTGAAGCAAGATGACTCTTGCCACATGATGGTGGCTGGATAGTATATATCTCTCTTGGTGAAACTCTAAACAACACCCTCTCTCTCCTTCTTTTCAAATTTTATTTAGTTTTCTAAATATCAAAATGTTATAGTAGGTACACTGTCTTTCTATCAAATCTTCTACTTAATTATAAAAAATTGTTGAAATGGCTGAGTAGGTAATACAATTTGATGCTAATTCTAAGCACCTAAATTTGTGTGTCAATCACCATATTTTGAAAAGAGAAAAGTGACTGAGAAGACTCCTTTAAGTTATACTTCAACAGGTACACTGTGCTAAGTGTGCATAAACACATATATACACACACAATCAAATATACTCATGTACACACATATAAATACATATACACCTACAAAGATATACACCCATGTACATACACAAATATAAGTGTACAGATATACAAACACATAAACACTCATTCATAAAAATAGGCATGAACATATTACATACACAGTCAAAGTCACATACACAGACACTTAAGAAAACACACACAAAAGCATATACACATACACAAACATACACCCACACAAATACACCTACATACAAACTCATAGAAATATTTTGTTCAGATAATGTTTGGTGCATAATAAATTACTTCAGGGAAATATTGATTAGATTCTTTTGAGAGGCATATATATTACATTTATAATAATCTCATCAAATCTAATCAATTGGCAAAATTTTCAATGTAAGATGAAAAGTACTTCTATTAATTGTAGCAATCACTTCTACACTTCTTTTCCTTTGTTGACAGAATTCCCAGAGGACTAATAAAAATACAGAGAAGTCAATCTGATTTTCTCCATCTCCTGCTCTTTGGTTGACCATGTAACGTGATAAGAGTATATTGCAGAAATAGTATTCTACCCATAAAGAGCACTTGTACACATTAAAAGCATCATATTATTGGTTTTGTAAGTTAAAGAAGATGACATGCAGTGTGAAACACAGGTAGTGTAGATGATTTATACTGTATAACATAATTTCGGTGAGAATTTTTTGTCTGAATAATCTTTAAAAAAATATTGTAAAAACCAAACTTAATCATATAAAGTCTAAAGAATCTCTAAAGAATTGTTTTCAATTGTGAAAATATTAATAGTTTCTAAAAAATGTTTGAAAATCTATTAAGCATATGGATAGCAGAATCAATCATTTCTTATGTTTGGCTTAATGAAATAGTTTCTCAGTGACTTGGGGAAATTAAATGCATTTCACTTGATTGATTGACATATTACTTTTCAAAATTAGATTACCTACACTTAATACTTTGGAAAAATACTTGATTTTCAAGTGTTTCTTAATTTTCCATATAGCTCTAAACTCTTTTTTTATGATCAAGTTTAGTAACTGAGTATATGTGAGTGCATTTTAATTATTAAAATTAAATGAATTCTACTCAGTAAAATTATAACATTGGACTTTTTGAGAGTTTCTCTATAAAAGATATTCATTAATGTTGTTATAACTAATTGCATGCAGGGATTAATTCTTTATAAGCTGTTTACATTTTATTTCTTGTTGCAGCTAATCTTTTTGACTCAAGGCTTGGCTCTGTGCTGTTTTTATTGCTGAACAGAGAAAGAAATATATGTTATTTTAAATGACTTTCGTTTATCATGTTTTTATTTGGTATATGTTTGCTTCTTTTAGATAACTGTGTTATTGAAATGAGTTAGACAAATAGTACATATCCAATATTTAATAACATTTCACGTGAAAATGATATATGACCTCTGAGACCTTTTTCCTAATCAACATTAACTTAAATAAATATCCTATAAATAGGAATAAGGTTATGTTTGAGTGTTGTTAATCTCCACAGATATTATTTTGTTATAAGCCATAGAAAAATATCTTTTATATTTTCCCATTTTATATCTTTGTAAAAAAATAGTACTCATATTATTTCCTTGATAATTTCATATAGTAGTTTTTGTTATATTAATGTCCTTTCTCCAACCCCTCCTCCATCAACACACAAGATTATCTCTCCGTCTCTCTCTTTCCCTTCTTCCTTTCTTTCTTTACTTCTGTCTCTCTAATTCTTTTCTTCTGCTTCTCCCTGTCTCTTGCCATCTCTCTTGTAAACATATTGAGTGAGTTCCATTTGTATTGACCAACTACTGTTGAGTGAAAAGTCTACCCTGTAATTTGGTTAACTTTTAAGAGGTCATGTCATTAAAGGAAATCAAATGCCTTCCTCAATAGCTATCAAACCCTGTTAGCATCTCAACTAAAGGCAGAGCTATGTGCCCTTTCCTCACCCGTTTTTAAAATTTCTCTGGCTTGAGTATACTCAAGTCTTGTGCATATTGACATATTCACTGTAATTACATTTGTGTATCTACTGTGTTGTGTCCATAAAACATAATTTTTATTTAAATTAGCCACACCTCTGAATTATGATGCTTCTTTGCCTTCTACAAAGATTCCTGAACCATGTGGAGAAGGCATGTCCCTCATTGTCCCAGAACCTTTTTATCTTTCTTGACTCTTTGCCCCATCTTCTTGTATCGCTATATTGTACCTTTGTTGCTTGAAAGATTTGCCTCTTTCCACATGATCACTTATGAGTTTCCCAATTTGTAACGGTATCCCAAAGAAAACATGAATCTAAAGCATAAGAGCTAACATTCAAATAGACAGAAAATGTGATTTTTGTAGTTCTGTGTCTAGGTTACTTCAGTTAGAATGATTGTTTCCACTTCCAATTCATTTCCCTTAAATTTCACATTTTCTTAATAGCTGGGTAATATTCTACTGTGTAAATACATTGCATTTTCATTGTAAATTCATCAATTAAAGACATCTATGCTACTTTAATTTCCTGGCTCTTGTGAATAGAGCAACAATGGAAGAGCTAGTGTTTAGTAAAATATGGAGTCTCCTGAGGATCTGTGCAAAAGTCATAAGAGAGGAGTCATATGGTAGATTCATCAAGCTTTTAGAGGCCCCTCCACACAGATTTTCAGAGTGGTAACACCAATTTGCACTTTCCCCAGGAACAAATAAGAATTCCCCCTTCTCTGTTGCCTCACTACTATATTGTTCTTTATTTAGTTATACGTTTTTAACCAATTTATTTATCCAAATATACTTGGTGATTTTAATAGTGCCAAGGTGAATGTGTATATGCAGTGCTGCTGTGGTATAGTTAGATAATAAGTTAGGTATATTATCTCTACTATCTTTATTAAAGAGGTCTTCTTTACTTATTTTATAATGTCTGGACCAAGTTACATTTCCATCTGCTGTGTGCAAGTCTTCCCTTTACCAACACTTTTGTTACTGATTGCTTCTCAAATTTATTTTGTTCACAATGATTATTATTCTAATATTGGTTGATCAATAGAATTTTAGTATAGTTTTACATTTCATTTTTCTTGTTGCTAAGTACAGTGAATATGATTGCCTGTTGGTTAATAATTTAGACCTCATTTTATACGAAGTTTAAAGTTATACATTAATTAGAGTTCAGTTCACAGAAAGGAAAGATTTCAGAAAAAGATACTGTCATCATAGAACAATTTCATTAATACTCAAACAACTACAACATTTATTACAATACATCTATAGAAGTATTTCCTTCAAGAAGTCTAGGAAGACAACATTTAAATTCATGGTTCAAAAAGAAAGTATGGGTTTGGAGGAATCCATCAGTGGATCCCTCCTGCAGAGGTCCCAAGTTTCCTTCTATGCACCCACATGTCAGTTCATGGTTGATAATTCCAGTCAAGAATCACATCTGACTTCTATGAGCAAAGGTATGCATGTAACAGAAGCATCATTGGAGTTTCAACATCCCCTCCAAAATTAGTGCATAATTCACAGGACAACGTTCAGTGTGTTGTTTCATGAACATATATACAGTCAATTACAAAAAAAAGACCAATCCAACAAGTCTACCGTATGTAATTTCAAACCCTACATGTTCCACAGATTTGTATATACTCCATTTATATTTAATAATTCCCACACTTTGAGAGTAAAAATCACCATGAGTTTCCCTAGTCATATGCCTGTTTGCAGCAGCTGTGTAATTCAACCTTCTTTCCTTTATGGCCTATTACAGAGAATTAAGACACATCATTTAATGAACCTTCAAATTTTATAAGCCTGTAATATAAGAGTGACTATATGACATGAGGTACTCCATTTTACAAAATTCTCTTAGAAACTTAAGTCACAAGACTTCTGTGAATAGGCTGTTAACTCAAGATTTGGGCAGCTCTAAGTATATTATTACTTAGTAGTTCAACAGTAAAGAAAAAAACAAAGAAAAATTTGACTAGCAAGAAATAAATGACTAAATATAATTTTATATCTGAAGAATGTGAACTAAAGTATTTTAGAAGCTCTTAGAGTATAAGGAAAAATTGGATCAAATGCATATATGTGTGTGTGTATACATATATTTATATTATGCACATAAATACACACACACACACACACACACATATATATATATATAATGACTAAAAAGTTGAGAACAAATTAAAGGTGATGGTGCCTGATAAAATAGATAATATTAGAAATAAAATGGCACAGAAAAGTTTGAAATCAAAGGTAAAATATGGTGAAAGATATGTCCTGAAAATGGAGATTATTACAGGTAATTCTCTAGTGGAAAAGGCGCAAGTTGAAAAGTTTCCTAATTAATATAATACCTTCAAAACATTTAAGCTAACAGATTAAGCTATTGTGCATTGTTACAATCAGCATTAGAAAAAAATATTTTTTGAAAGCATGAGTGTAGGCAATTAAAGTGCTATTTGAAATTTTAGGGCTAGTGAGGCAGCCGACTCTCAGCTCCAGCTCTGGGGACTTAAGTATTGAAAGAAAAGATCCAATTCCCAAAAGATATCCTCTGATCTAAATGTGCAAACACACACACGCAAAAACACAAAGAGACACATACACAGACATACAAGTACATTGGATAGATAGATAGATAGATAGATAGATAGATAGATAGATAGATAGATAGATAGGGATTCACACATAGACAGAGACACAAATGTAAACACATACAAACACACTCATGTACATGTAAAGTTTCAAAAATGAGATTTAATACAAGATATTATACCTTAAAATATCTTAAAATTTAGAAGTTATGTGTTTACTGTTTTTCAATGTAATTCTCACATAGTGATCTGTATTACATATATTTAAATCTAGTAATATAGAAAGTGCTATCTCAAACATAATAATGCATTTCTTTCTTAAAGTAAATAATTTATCACTATTAATAGCAATATTTATCTTTAATGTTATTTTAAATAATAGGATTATAATTATTTTCCTACTCATATGATTGAAAAATTTATAGCCTTAAATATCTACTGAATCTATTTGATATAGTGTAAATTATTCAATATAGTGCATGAAAGTCTCTATATAGCGTTCATTGATTTAAAAATTATGAGATAAAGGACACTACAAACAAGTTCGTGGAACTCTTCTATTTTGGTTTAATATCTTTTTAATATTCAGCTTTTGCTTGAGGTAAAATACACTAAGACCTATGGCTAAATAAATTGATTTTTAGACCTACATTTGAAAATTATAAATATTAGGCATGAAGAAAGTATATAGACTCTTTATTTTTAATGACTTATTGTGAGTTAACACAAAGAGATCCCCTAAATTTGTAGAGATGATAGAGCAAATATGTGTTCCTCATTCCAAGATGTAATTTGGAAAATGGACTAAGACCTTCTGTGTGCATGACACAAGGAATAGACTCTTGGAATATGGCAATAGATTTCTGAGAAGAAATACAGACTGTCTATATCTCTGTGAATAAGGAGACTTTATAAAGTAAAATTATGGGTACATTTGCATTTGTTGGAGTAAAGGCATAAAGACCACAAATCTCTGCATTTATTTGGCAGTTTAGGATATAGGTCACAAAAACCAAATGGGCTCTGAATGGAGATAGGCCTAAATATTAAACCAAAAGGACATGTTTGAGGTGATGTTTGAGGGGCATAGTCATAAACAGCATACCATGAAGTTCTGGTTAAAGTATTTAACCAGAGCTAATCCTGATTAACTTTCTCATTATAGATCACATTTGGTTTTTCCAGAGCACTCTAGCCAATACAGAACAAATATAAAAATAATCTATTTCTACTTGTGAGAATCTATATTTCAGCAAAAGGAGAGGCAGCTGATTGCAGCACAAAAATTAGCATTGCCTTTACAATGAAATCATAATGGCTAAGGAAGAACTTTCTTGACGGTTACCAGGAAGCACAGAGTAATGTGATGACAGTAAGATATTTATTATACTGTTGAAAATAGACATTCCTAGAAGCAACATAAAATGTCCATTTTAAGTAAGGATTTATTAATGGCTTCTCAGAAGGAAACTGCAGTAAGTCAGTTTCCTAGTTATAAATGAAATCTGAAGAATGATTTGAATTTAATTCAGATAACTTCACCACATGGCTATATTTCGTAACAAAAAAAAAAAATGGCAGTGGAATGAATAATCCTCTCTGTATGAGAGTGAAGGCGATCACATCAACGTAATACAACATGTTCTGTTACAGGACCTGAAATAGCAATGATAAAGAGTATACTTTACAAACAAAGGTCTCCTTGCCAAGTTAGGCAAATGAGACAACAGGTTTTATATGCCAATTCAGTGATATACAATGTTCTCCTACCTTTGAGTAAAGAAATAGCTATTGAGAGCCATACTCAGTATTCTCAAGAGAAGATAAAATCTTGCCACACTTTGACACACCACTGACTGCAAACTTATACATGGAGATGCTGTTATCAAATCTGATAGAAATCAATCTTGTTTTAAAATTGAATGTGTTATCTTAGGTGGTAAGGTTATTTAATATTGACAAGTGTCTCTGACATAATTAACTTCTAGGAAAGGCACTGGCTGACATTCAAGGAATTATACAATGTTTTCTCAATTATGCATTGTCAGATGGCATTAGTGGCAAGAAGGGAAAAAGCAATTGTGGCAGATGTAAGTATGTTTTTAATTAGCAAACAAGTCATGTAAACAGTAGATGAGATTTGAATCACAGTGAGGAGATGAGGTAGTATTTAGGAACAATAACCAGGGACGAGAAAAAGAAAAGAAACTAACAGAAAAACTTAGGTGATATTCTTCCTTTGCCTGTGAATAAAAAGAAAGGAGAAAATAATACTATAATCTTCCAATTACAGACAAAAGAAAGAACAATCTGATATGCCAGAAAATTTATGATGTTCTCTTGTCTTCCCAGAAACACAGAAATACAATGTGATTAAATCTTTTCTTCAGTCAGTTTACATCCCATGCAACTAAGTTATTGACAAGGGATACAAAGAGAAAATGCAAACAGCTATCAGCAGGGCTTTTGAGTGTTCCTATTATCTATATTGGTTTTTTTTCCCTCATTTATCTTTCCTAGGTGTTAGTTAACATTCCAGAAAGTCATTGTAAAGTTATAATTTAATGGTTAACAGTTCCTACATCTTGTGGATGATGCTTATGAATTAAAATTAACATAGATTTATTACTTTATAATCACAGAACATACCAATCCTTTCAGGTCATGACATATATGGATCAATGGATTTTCAGAATAAATTATAAGTATCCTTTCTCACGTGTTACACATCAAGTTAACAGTTATCAAGGGCTTCGCAGGACAAATGGGAAAATCCAAACTGCATCAATATTCAAAAATATCAACCAAGTTTGGGCACGTGCCATACTGGTAGGGGAAGAAAGGTTCATTATAGTTTCCTGAAGGAGTACAATCTTCCATTTGTAACTTTAGAAGTCATGGAGGAACATCATAGAAAGAGTTTTCAGATGTCAGGACATTTCCTAACTCATGTTAGAGATTCTGCCCAATAGTCAGAATCTATTATAACAATGTTTTTCCTTTTTCTCATGTGTGTCTTTCTGTACATTATTCAAACCTCCACTTAGTAAAGTCAAACCATGGTTGGCCAGCACTGCTTTGACTACTGTCTTCATGCAAGGTAATGGTTACTATTTTACACCATGTGTTTACTCTATTATTCAATATTCTCTGTATATTCTGAACAGAAGCATATCATTTTCCTTCTAAATGTGTAGGTCTGAAATTAGAGGCATGTCTTGACTTTAGAGTTCTTTGCAAATATGGAATGTCAAAAGTACCCCTCAAACACAGCTGATGCACTACATGTGAAAGTAGATATATGTTGCTACAATCAAAACTCGTTGTAAATATATCATAAAGTCTATTCAAATTCATAATTTTTGCACTTACATAGGGACTTGGAAATTTTTCTCACAGTTGGATATTGTATTTTAATATTGACTCTGACTTGGAGAATTTAACCACACTGAATATTCAATATTTTTGAGCCTAACCCAATGCATAGCATCCATTAGGATCTTTTATTCATTCAACTGAAAGCATGGAGACCAGTGTCTCTGAACATTTTCCACAGCCAGCCTTGGATCTGATTTGAAATAGCCTGTGGGATAGACTATAGCTGGCATCAAGAGGACTGTCAGTACAACACAATATACTATTTGCTGTGCTCACTGAATGGGGATCTTACATTCTTTTAAAAAAACCAATAGGATAACTAGTAGGAATTCTTCTACACATATAACAATGGAAAGACTTTCTGATAAGAAAAACAGTACATATATAAATTAACTAAACTGGAGAACTTTTTCTTTTCTTACTTTTTTTTTTTTTTTTTTTTGGCTCTGTCACCAGTATCAAAGGCAATTTTTCCTGTGAATTGTCTCTGCCTTGGTGACTGAACAGTGAAGAGCAAATTCTAGTTACATGTTGGCAGGGAGAGGATATAAATATCAAACTGCCATGAGCATTGGCAGAGGCTTAGGGGTCCATCCTGAGTTGAAGGATTATCCAATACACTTTTATAGAATGGAATAAATCCTAGGCCAGTACTTTCCACTCAATAGCAGAAAAAAAATCTAGAGAGCAAATCCAACAATATATATTACCAACAGCCAGCTGAGCCCACTTTCTAAAACCATTAGAAAACAGAGATACAGAAACACACACAGACACACACACCAGTTGCTGTCTTGAAAATAAAGAACTGTGAGGATTCAGTGCAATGGTCCTTAATGAGTGGGGCATGGGAAAGGAGAGATGGGAAGAAAATCCAGAGTACCTAAGAGTGATGAAGCACAAAGAATATATCAAAAACATTCAAGTGGAAATATTTATAACAGGGAGAGCAAACTACACATGTGTAAAAATTAAAAAGTGGTGTAGTGATACTGGAAGTTTCCTAGGATGATAAGGGCAGGGATGGAATAGAGACAGTTAACCAAGGCTGAGAATGTATTAAGAAGCCTTTATCAAGCCCACTAGGTTGGAAATTAACTAAAATATAATTACAAATAAAAGCATATGAATAAGAAACTGTGAATATGTGAATAACACTAGTGACAGAAGTTATTAAAGTAACGCTACAGTTTAAAGATTGGGAGATGATATTACAATTTACTGGTCTCAATCTCGAAGCTCTATGAACCAACATAAGCTATTATTATATCTACTGCTAATACACCACAATTATATCATAAGATCTATTAATGAATATAAAACATATGTTGGCTTCAGGACATAGAGCAATAGATGACTCAGCCATCAAATGATCAGAAAACACTTAGTCCTCCCTATCTCTGCCTCTCTTTCTACAGTGTCTCTCTTCCTCTATATTCATTCATTCATTCTCTTCTCTTTCACCAGTTGTGAGTTTATATTCAAACACCATCCACTGCAATCAATCAATCAATCAATCAATCAATAAATAAATAAACAAACAAACAAACAAACAACTCAGATGAGGTCTAAAACCAGGTAGAAAATTGTATTTCAGCATCATATATTATTATAAATGACTTTATATGTAGACATATAGGACTTTAATGGGCAGTGTCCATTTAGCTAAATAATAATATTGGGAACAATGAGTTCCACTGTCAATCCCTTTGGACAGAATTGTAATATTATATATGTGCTTCCTTATGATTATTAAATGTACTCACGAGGTGCAGATTTCACCGATGATTATACCCTTCCTGAAGAGCCATTATTGCAGATCTCAAAGTTCAAAGCTAGGCTAGAAAATTGATGAATATTTCTCCCAACAGCCTGCAAAGTACTTTCAAGTTCCATGAGAGGTAGACATTGGGAAGAAGGCTTCCTGGTCACTAGAATGTTTATTTTCCTATGCCTCATAAACTATATATCTGGTATCTTCAGCAATAGGGTCATTTTCATCAAGTTCCGAGGATCAAGGAAGAGTAATGGCAATAGATTCTGTTATTCTAGAAGTCTCCAGAACACTTCTGACCAAGAAATCTAGGCGAGGCATCTCACATCAGGTACTCAAACCCTATGGCTTCTGGGATTAAGATAATCTCTTGCATCTGGCAACTCCAATTGCATGCATATATATGTACATATATATGAATCTTGTAAAATAATAGATTTTTCAGGCATACTTACTTTGAGTTTTCTCTGTTCTCACCTCCTCCTTTGTTTCACCCTCCAATTGTTCTTCCTACGTATGCCTGCCTCCTTTCCTTACCTCCTTCTGCTAATTGATAATTCAGGTTTTGCCTAGCTTTTAATTTCTTAAGTTTCAATTTTAATTAATTTATTTGTAATTTCTCCCATTTTGGTTGTATACATTTGTTGCAACAAATTTTATCCTTAGAGTTCTTTTTAATGCATCCCATAGTTTTATTTGCTTATTTGTATATATTATGACTTCATTTTCTATTGTCTCAAAGATTTTTAAACACTCCCATTGAATTTCTTTTTTGATACATTTGCTGCCAAGAAATTTGTCTTTTTTTTTCCCTAAATGTATAAATTTATTTGTACCATGTGGTCTATCAGGTGCTCTGTCTGGGTGAAGAATGTGGAGCTGTGAATTTGCATAGAACCACACTTGATTGGTATATTCTCTGTTAGTCTTTGTGTTGCTTTGAATAAATTCATCCCCATAGGCTCCTAGGGAGCAACATTATTAGGAGATCTGCCATTCTTGGGCTGGGTGTGGCTTTGTTGGAGGAGACATGTCACTGGGGGAGGGGCAGGCTTTGAGGTCTCAGAAGCACAAGCCAGGCCTTGTATAGCATTCACTTCTGTCAACCTGGTAAAGATGTAGAACTCTCAGCTCCGCCCCGAGTGCCATGTCTACTTCCACGCTGCTGCCATGTTTCTGGTCAAGACTAAACCTCTCAAGCTGCGAGCCAGCTTAGATTAAATGTTTTCATTTATGGTGTATCTTCAGAGCAAAAATAATAATAAAAAAAAAACTTAACAAAGTCAACCACATTGGGTTTTAAACACAGCTGAATTCTGATACATATTTTCTGTTTAGATGAGCAGTATATTGCTAAGTGTAGGAAAATAGAGCCTTTGCTTTAATTATTGGCGCTACATTTCAAACTAAACAAAACAGACTGCTTCAAAATCTTAATGTAAATACAGGCTGAGTTAGTGTCTTTGCCTGTGTCACACTAAGAGCAGCAAAGATGAAACAATAGATGCTGAAATGATCCAGGATTTTTTTTTTGCTTTTGATTCATTTCTGAGATTACAAATATCAAACATTAAAATTATGAACTGTTTCCTTCAGACTAATGATAAAAATCATTAGTCGGCCATCATTGGGAAGAGAGACCCCTTGGTCTTGCAAACTTTATATGCCCCAGTACAGGGGAAAGCCAGGGCCAAGAAGTGGGAGTGGGTGGGTAGGGGAACAGGTATGGGGGAGGGTATAGGGGACTTTTGGGATAGCATTTGAAATGTAAATGAAGAAAATATCTAATAAAAATGTGGGAAAAAATTAAAAAATGTATTTCAGAAAAAAATAAAAAAATATATAATGCTAAAATAATTCATTCTTCAAAATCACATTTTTTTCTTACTGAATCTAAATGTGAGTCATAGAAAGACAAAATTATAATTCAATGAATTGTTAGTGGAATTTTTAATGTTGTAGTAATAACACTGTTTAACTGTCTCTCTTTTCCTTTTTTCTGTCTTTCTCTCATCCTTCTTCCCTTTAGTAGTGACCAGTAATATATCAATGCACTTTGTCACGTGGTATTTGTTACTGGATGTGAAAAGGATTTGACATACTTTCAAGATCTGTTAACAGGCCTTAAGCAATGTGATGGCAAGATATGGAAAGGGGAGAACTTTCTCCCATCCTGTGACTGAGTATTTGCATCTGGGGTTATACGTTATGAACATGAGTCTCAGTGTCAGATGCATCTTAGTTGTAACAGAGTGGGATGTGTTTAATACATTTTTTTTTTTGCATTGTCAGTTACCTTTGGCATATAGAGCATCAACGTGTTCGTCTCACGTGAAATAAAATATCCTGATTGCAAACATTTGGGGAAAAAATGAATATACTGTTGTATGAACAGCAAACAAACAAACAAAAGGGTTCATTAACCATTATAAAAACAATGAGAGAATATTCACTGAAAGTCAGTATGAAAACATGGACCAAATTTACAAAATAGGGTTCAATGAAGGCTTTAGCTACTAGGTGGGTCTCATGTAGCCCCCTTCCACATGCATGCCTGTGTATAATTAGTAAACATATAGTTCCAAGAAGGTCACTTAGAGGATCTGGAGCACCTTACAGAGTATCCATAAATTCTCCAAATGCATCCCAGCTTTTCTTCTCCAGCGACTCTTGCTTAGAGATTATTTTCTGTAGGAGCTTCTTTTTCCTTCCAAATGTGATCCTTTTTTGAATGTATAGGTGATTCTATTTGGGAGATGAAAAGAAAATTGACTTGTGAACTTCTTTAAAAATTTAAGAGTAGTTATTGTGGTTGAATTTGTTAGTTTCTAGCCAGGCCAATAGATCTTTACTTTTTTATTGTTTCTTAATTATGTATTGGACTAAAATACAAAGCTATCTAACATTAAATATTTATAAACAAGTAACTTATTTTGGAAAGTAAAATATGGTCACATCATTTTCCCTTTTTCCTTTTCTTCATCACAGCATTTCCATAGACCCCAACCCCTGTTTTTACAAAAATTGATTTCTATTCCTAAATACATAGCAGGGATGTATGCAGTCTGTCTAATATACTTGTATGTATATGACTTTAGAGCTCATCAAATGATGTTTGATAACTAACCAAGGTGGAGGCTTTTCCCTGTGAAATTCTATTTTCTAAAGATTACATATAGTTCCTTATCTAGGGTTGGGACCTCAGATGATTATATGTTATATGTTAGCATCTCTATTGGTGCCATATTTATACAGATCTTGATAGACCCACACTGTAAATGCACCTGCAGAGTATCTAAAATTCATCCATATTACATTAAGAAAAATATTCTCTGTATCTATATGTCTTTCTGTCTGTTTCATGTTGTATTGTGTGTGTGTAAGTGTGTGTGTTTGTGTGTGTAAGAGAGGGAGAGGGAGAGGGAGAGGGAGAGGGAGAGGGAGAGGGAGAGGGAGAGGAAGAGAGACTATGTTCTTGTTTTATCATTTTTGAATAGCATTGGAAGCACAAAATGAGAAAGGGATGAGGGATATGTTACAGAAATACTTAACACAGTTTTACAAGAAATGGAACTTTACTAATTCCACCTAACTCCAGCTAACCCTGATAAACAATGAAAAATTAAGCAATATCTGAATGCTACTTTCAATATTTACTGCAAATATTCATTTTAAAAGGCTGTTTTTTATCTAATTTGCTGCTTTCAACAAATGATTATTATAGCACACATATATTGCACTCTAGGTCAGGAGCATGGAAGGGTACAACTACAGATTAGCATAGGCTGTAAAAGTTGATTACAAGGCAAATCCAAGGCTGATTGCTATTTTGTCTTCTTAAAGGCGGGTTAAGCAAACAGCAGGTTGAGTAGAAAGTAGAACTTTAATCTTTTTTTTATTAGATATTTTCTTTATATACATTTCAAATGTTATCCTGAAAGTTCCCTATACCCTTCCCCTGCCCTGCTCCCCTACCCACTCACTCCCACTTCTTGGCCCTGGCATTCCATTGTACTGGGGAATATAAAGTCTGCAAGACCAAGGGGCCTCTTTTCCCAGTGATGGCCGAGTAGGCCATCTTCTGCTACATATGCATCTAAAGATATGAGCTCTGGGGGTACTGGTTAGTTCATATTGTTGTTCCACCTATAGGGTTGCAGACCCCTTCAGCTCCAATGACCTCAAAGCATACTGTTACATCAGCTGTGCAGTCCTGCCAACATTGTATTCTTTCAGAATGTAAGAATAATTTTTCTAGAGAGTTGTCACCAACCCCAGATGTAATTGTCACTTACCTCTCAACTGAGAAACTTATTTTGGCAACAGAGACCATTAGATAATGCCACAATCAATGACTATTCAGGGAATGAATGATCAAGTGGAGTCTGGCTCAAATTCATATAGCTACAAACATGACTCCTGGACCTAAGATGTACACAATAGTATATGAGAGGAAGCATAAAGAGTATAAGAATGAGACGAACAGAATGTCTGCTTTGAAGGTGACTCTCCAATACTTCTTGTTATATTTGCTATTTGACAATTTAACAAATGTGGTACAGAGTGTTTGGTTTATGCCCTCCTCAGCATCTTGGATCTTCTATGTATTCTTCCCACCGTTTATCATTTCTAGTCTCTTTGGCTGATTTATGACTTTGGGCTTTGTTTTGCAATCCATTTAATTTATAAAGGGGTACCTGTGTTCATCATGGAGTAAAGACCTTAAGTGTAGGTTGTGGGTATATATTTTATCCACTCATGTTCTAGTTCTAGTATGTAAAATGATATTATAAATAAATAAATGGTCATTGCTATTGATAATTTATTTGAAAACACACACACACATACATATATATATATGTATATATATATATGTATATATATATATATATATGTATATATATATGTATATACATATATATATATATATATATATATATATATATATATATATATATATATCCTGTGAATTAGAATGCAAAGTTTTGAAAATAGTAATGAAAATGAAATTATATGCTTGAGTACATTTAACTGAAGACTTTTGTTCTAAAAGTTATTTAGAATACATGAAGTTCCTTGTGATTTTATTTTTTTGTCATTGACTTTACAAGATTTATTTAAAAATCTGAATGTGAGTATAAAAAGCACAACAATCAAAGCCTTTGAGGTTAAATTATTCAGGTACCCAAACACACACACACACACACACACACACACACACACACACACACACACACACACGTGTGCACGCGCGCGTGTGTCTGTGTGTCTGTGTCTGTGTGTGTGTGTCTGTGTGTATGTGTGTGTCTTTGTGTGTGTGTGTGTGTGTGTGTGTGTGTCTGTGTCTGTGTCTGTGTGTGTCTGGGTGTGTTTAAATCAAAGAAGTGCCCTATAGACCAAATGTATTTTAAATTGAAATAGCATGTAATCTAACCTGCTACATTGGAAAATCAAATCTTTTAAATTTTATTCTAAATTTCCAAGGGAGGCTAGATTATATTTTCCTATAAATTTTTAGACTGCAATAACAGTATAAATTATTCAGTTTAAGACAGAATATAATATCTAAGTCAAAGCATTACAATTCTATCAGACTTTTTTTATATGACTGTCTAAACCCGAAAAAACTCATAATTAAAAGTTATACATATGAATCGGTATACACAGGCTTTATGTGTACTGTAAAGAAGTTTTATATCAAAATAATTTTCAATGGATTCAAGTTCCCTGAGTGACAGATGGAAATACATTTGGTTTTATTTTGTCTTATGTTCTTTTTTTTTTTTCCATTTTTTTATTAGGTATTTAGCTCATTTACATTTCCAATGCTATACCAAAAGTCCCCCATACCAACCCACCCCCAATCCCCTAACCACCCACTCCCCCTTTTTGGCCCTGGCGTTCCCCTGTACTGGGGCATATAAAGTTTGCGTGTCCAATGGGCCTCTCTTTCCAGTGATGGCCGACTAGGCCATCTTTTGATACATATGCAGCTAGAGTCAAGAGCTCCGGGTACTGGTTAGTTCATAATGTTGTTCCGCCTATAGGGTTGCAGATCCCTTTAGCTCCTTGGCTACTTTCTCTAGCTCCTCCATTGGGAGCCCTGTGATCCATCCATTAGCTGACTGTGAGCATCCACTTCTGTGTTTGCTAGGCCCCGGCATAGACTTACAAGAGACAGCTACATCTGGGTCCTTTCGATAAAATCTTGCTAGTGTATGCAATGGTGTCAGCGTTTGGATGCTGATTATGGGGTGGATCCCTGGATATGGAAGTCTCTACATGGACCATCCTTTCATCTCAGCTCCAAACTTTGTCTCTGTAACTCCTTCCAAGGGTGTTTTGTTCCCACTTCCAAGGAGGGGCATAGTGTCCACACTTCAGTCTTCATTTTTCTTGAGTTTCATGTGTTTAGGAAATTGTATCTTATATCTTGGGTATCCTAGGTTTTGGGCTAATATCCACTTATCAGTGAGTACATATTGTGTGAGTTCCTTTGTGAATGTGTTACCTCACTCAGGATGATGCCCTCCAGGTCCATCCATTTGGCTAGGAATTTCATAAATTCATTCTTTTTAATAGCTGAGTAGTACTCCATTGTGTAGATGTACCACATTTTCTGTATCCATTCCTCTGTTGAGGGGCATCTGGGTTCTTTCCAGCTTCTGGCTATTATAAATAAGGCTGCTATGAACATAGTGGAGCATGTGTCCTTCTTACCAGTTGGGGCATCTTCTGGATATATGCCCAGGAGAGGTATTGCTGGATCCTCCGGTAGTACTATGTCCAATTTCCTGAGGAACCGCCAGACTGATTTCCAGAGTGGTTGTACAGGTTTTCTGTTTGTGAAGATTTATTATGATAACTACGTAATTTATGTTTAATTTTTAAAATTTTTATTGGTTATTTTATTTATTTATGTTTCAAATGTTAACCCCCTTCCCAGTTTCGCCCCTGAAAAGGCCCATCCCCTCCCCCTCCCCCCTGCTTCTATAATTTTAAATTTAGTCATGTTTATGATTGGAGAGAATATTGGATATTATATTATACAATGTTATTTAGCTGTCTTTTAACAATCTCAAATGGATTTCATGAATACATTAGAAAACATATAGAATTTACTTAATTTTATTTTAAAGTAAGAAAATGGGAGATATTTATTTGATTTTTTTTCATTTCTTCATATAAGCATAAATGTTATAAACTGAGATAAATAAAGTTTACTTTCCTGGTTACTGAAAAAATTCCGATGAAAGTGCTTGCAACAAATGGAGTAAAACTAACTATCCAAAAGATAATCAATTTTTAAGACTGAAATTCACAGACCTTAAATTATATACCAAGGTTATATATGACTAAAATTTTATGGATAGTATTCAACTAGCTTTAAAATCTTTGGATGTAACAGAATGGACCCTGATTAGAGTATTATTCTACTAACTACTGTTGTGAAGTTTGAGGAGTCTTACAAATTTTTCATGCCTTGTGATTCCAAGCTATAAAAATTAGAACTATAGGGCTCTTAGATTTTATGAACCAGACTCAACCAGTTCATAAGCTATTCTTTGCTATTAGGAACAGTGCGTTTGAAAGGTGCAGTAACTCTTTCAGGCTAATTAGTTTAATTTACATCTAAGGCATAACTTTATATTCAAGAAGATTTGGCTTCATTGAATTTCAATTATTTCCCCATAGGCTATATTCGTTAGGCTCCAGTCATTTTTTGGCCTTTCTCTGAGTTAATATGAGGCTAAATCTATGATAAGATAAAATGAACATATATTTTCCATATTTTTTTCAATTTCAAAATTTCAACCTGTTTTTTATTCGATATTTTCTTTATTTACATTTCAAATGTTATCCCTTTCCCGGTTTCCCTCCCTCCCTGAAACACCCTATCATATCTTCCCTCCCCCTGCTTCTATACTTGCAGTATGTCTATCAGGATGATTTGAAGCACACCAATCTATCAGTCATCCATAAAATCAGTCCGCCATATATTACTCTATTTTTCTAGACTCTCATCTTCAATTCTCCATATTCTTAGTTTTCTCCTTAGCTTTGATAAGATGCTTAGTCTTAAGAAAACAATGTTCTTTTACATATTTAATTTTTATCTCCTATCGCTGATATCTTTTACTCTAAATTTCCTGTTGTATATGTAAAATGCTTAAATATACCACTTATTTCTATTTACTAAGGCAGAGGTAAATAATATTAATTTCAAAACATTTCATGTTCTATGTAAGGAGGGAGATGTACTCACCTTCTCTGAGCAAAGCTTCATTTCCCTTTGATATTTACTATTGTGCATCAGCTGATTTTTAATTTATTCACCAATATCATACTTTTGCCTTTATAGACATGAGTATTGATGCTTATAATGAATATTAAGTTCCATTGTTTAGATTAATATCAGTATGTACAATGTATATATCTTATAGGATTCTAAGCAAGAGAATTTCCAAGCTCATGTTTTCCATGTCTGTAGGAAAATTATTTCCTGACAAAAGAAATGAAAGAATATTAATTTAAAATTTTAGAAAAATGATTTGCAATGAAAATATAAGGAAGTACCTTTTCATGGAAAACGTTACAGTAACAGAAGGGAAGCTGATAGCCTAGATGCTAGATAAAACATCAGGATCTCAATCATCTAAGTTGAAAATGCAGTAGGGTCATTATTATTTAAAATTATGTTAATGAGAAGAAAAATACTAAAAAGCAAATATATTAATTACCAAACAAAAATAAACATCATTATAAAAAAAATCTGTTTGATGGTGTTTTGTTAATTTCCAGTATATGGGGGATTTGTACATATGGGGCACTGACTTTCAAATTTTAAACTAATTCCATTCAAGTTTTTTAATTAATTAATTAATTAATTAATTTACTTTTCAAATAAACTATTTTCTAACTCATCTCTACTGAGTGCTTTTTAGTTTTTGTTTATTTTATATATTTTAAAATTTTATTCACATCTGAAATGCTGCTTCCTTGTCCCCCATTCACACAGACCCTGTCCCTGTAACCCTTCTGCTTCTCCTCTGTGAAAATGGTCTCCTCTTGGGTATCCCCCAACCCTGGTCAAAGTAGGTACTTTCTGTCTCACTGAGGTCAGACAAGGCAGCCCTGTTGAGGAATAAATACCACAGTCAGACTCTGGCTTTAGGGACAGCCGCCTCTCAAATTACTGGAGGGGCTCATATGGAGACAGAGTAGCACATCTGCTAAATTTGTGTCTGGGACCATGTTCCAGGCCATCTGTATTCTTTGGTTGATGTCTCAGTCTCTGAGTGCTCCTAGGGGGTCGTGGTTAGTTGACTCTGTTGGTCCTCCTGTGGGGCTCCCAACCAATTCAGAGCCTTCAATCCTTTCCCCAACAATTCTGTAAGAGTCCTGGCCTCCTTATAACGTTTGTGTGTGGGTATCATCATCTGTCTCAGTCAGCTACTGGATAAAGACTCTCAGAGGACAGCCATGCAGGCTCCTGTCTAAAAGCATAACAGAGGATCACTAATAATGTCAGGCCTGGCTTGTGAAATTTAAGAGGGAAGATTAAATACTATTATCCCTGGTTATTGCTATTTTGATTGTGAAGATTTTGTGGTTTTTGGTTAGCTGGGGCTGAAGAATCAGCTGTGATTAACAAAACACCAGAACTACTAAAGCAAAACCTTTGCATTACTGGGAATTTTGATGCTGGTTAGCTGGAGTTAAGAAATTAGTGGTGATTAAAAAGGGACCAGCTTTACTGAGGTGAAATCTTCTGGGAAGTGTTTTCTGAGAGGACAAAGAAGGTGTGGCTGTACTTAGCAATGTGTAAGAGTCACCCAGGTGGTACTGGTTTTGAAGGCATGAAGAGTTTATGAAGTGCAGCTGAGGCTCCCCACTATGAGAGGCCATGAAAGGCCATTGGTGAAGGTGTAACCTCAGTGATTTAAGGCCCAGGAATGAAGGGGACATGCAAATGAGTTGAGTTTTGGCATCATGAAGAGAACCTATAAGAGGATATTAGTGAAGCCTAGTGTTTTGAGAAGCCAGTGCCATGAGATGACCAAGAACAGCAGCAGCAGTGGAGTGCAGGCAGCTGGAGCCTAGAAGACAAGGTGTGTGCTACAAGGGGCAGAACTGGAGAACTGACCCAAGGCCTTGGAGGAGCCCAGACATGGGAGAATTAGAGTTTGATTTTGATTTTGATTGTGACTGACTGTGCCCTGATATTTTTCCCTCTTGAAATAAGAAAGTATTTTAGTAGAGCCCACAGTTAAGAGACTTTGAATTGTAAAAAGAATTTGAATTTCAGAAGAGATTGGATATTTTAAAGGGATTGAAATTGAAATATGTAAGAATTTGTAAAGACTGTGGGACTTTTAAAGTTATTTAGATTTTGGAGATGAATAAGCAAGTAAGGGTTGAGGCTTAATAGTAATGTGTTTGTGTGTCAAGTTGACAAAGGGTCAGTTGTACTGGGTGGCTTTTGTGTGTCAATTTGACACAAGCTGGAATTATCACAGAGAAAGGAGCTTCCCTTGAAGAAATGCCTTCATAAGATACAGCTTTCAATTAGTGATCAAGGGTGGGAGGGCCCATTGTGGGTAGTGCCATCCCTGGGTTGGTAGACCTAGGTATTATAAGAAAGCAAGCTGAGCAATCAGGCAAAGCAAGCCAGTAAGTAACATTCCTCTATGGCTTCTGCATCAGCTCCTGCTGCCTGACCTGCTTAAGTTCCAGTCCTGACTTCCTCTGGTGATGAACAGCAATGTGGAAGTGTAAGCTGAATAAATCCTTTTCTCCCCCAAATAATCATGTCAGGGACAGGTGTATGCCCCATAACAACTCAAGTGGGGTCTGTCCCTAAACTACTACAGTGTACCCTGACTATGGTATCTGTTCCCCCAACAAACCTTCCTAGTCCAACCTCAGTGGGAGAGGATGCCCCTAATTAGTCAAAGATTTGATGTGCCAGGATGGGAGGATACCCAGACAGAGACAATTCTCTCAGAAGAGGAGAAGGGGATGGGGTCTCAGTGGGGGTGGGGGTGGGGGGAGGGTCTCAGAGAGGGAGGAAATGGAAGGGGATGCTGCATTTGGGATGTAAATAAATATACATTCAAATAAAATAAAATAAAATAAAATAAATAATAAACATAAAGATCCCCCCAAACTCAGAGGCTTCAGATTTCCATTCATTCTTTATCCTGTCCCTCTAGATCTCTCCTGTCTCTCCACACATCTGATCCTCCCCCTTCCAGTTTCTCTCCTCATCCCCTTTCCCCGCTACTTTCCGCCCTCACTTTGCCTCCTATGACTATTTTGTTCTCCTTCTAAATGTGATTGAAGAATTCTCAGGCAGACCTTCCTTCTTGCTTACCTTTTTTGTGTCTGTGAGATGTATCTTGGGTGCTCAGCTTTATGGCTAATGCCTACTTATCAGTGAGTACATACCATGCATGTCCTTTTGGGTCTAGTTTATCTCAATCAGGAAGATGTTTTCTAATTCCATCCATTTGCCTGCACATGTCATGATGTCCTTGTTTTTAATATAATATTTCATTGTGTAAATGGACCACATTTTCTGTATTCATTCTTTGGTTGAGGAACATCTGGGTGGTTTCCAGCTTCTGGCTATTACAGATAAGGTTTGCTATGAACATAGTGAAGCATGTGTTTTGGTGGTATGTAGGAACATCTTTTGTGTTTATGCCCAGGAGTAGTATAGCTGGGTCTTTAGGTAGAACTATTTCCAGTTTTCTGAGAACCTGACAGATTACTATCCAGAGTGGTTGTACAAGTTTGCAATCCCACCAACAATAAAGGACTATCCCCCCTTTTTTCTACATCTTCACCGGTGTGTGCTGTCCCTTGATTTTTTGATCTTAGTCATTCTGATGGGTATAAGGTGGAATCTCTGATTTGTTTTGATTTGCATTTTCCTGATGATTAAGGATCATCACTAAGGATAACTAAGGATGTTGAACATTTTTTAAGTGCTTCCTGGCCATTAGAAATTCCTCTGTTGAGAATTCTCTGTTTAGTTCTGTGCCCCATGTTTTAATTAGGTTATTTGGATTGTTGGAGACTACCTTCTTGAGTTCTTTATATATTTTGTATATTAGCAGTGTATCAAATATAGGTTTAGTGAAGATCCCTCCCCAATCTGTAGGCTGCTGTTTTGTTGTATTGACAGTGTCCTTTTCCTTACTGGAGCTTTTCTGTTTCACAAAGTTACAATTTATCAATTGGTGATCTTAGAGCCTGAGCCACTGGTGTTCTGTTCAGGAAATTGTTGCCTGTACCAATGAGTCTCTATATCTGCTCCCAAAAGGTGCTCAATGAATCCTCTTAGATTACAATTGGACTGATACACACTGATCTGAGTATAGTAGAACATCATTAAGAATCATTTCATTGATTTTTTGTTTGATTTTTTAATTTTTAATATTTATTTATTTATTTATTTATTTATTTATTTATTACCAGTCTTATTTGCTTCTTTCATAGGTCTCTGATTCCTGGCTATCCAGGCACTGTAAGGCAGTGTATGATGGTACATGATCCCCTGCACCTGTAGCACCAGGGTATATCATGATATATTTCAGGCAGTGTAAGCATCCACACACACACAGTTTAACACACACACACACACACACACACACACACACACACACAGAAATCTTTAAAGAAAAATTACAGTATGTTGACTGGATGACATGTCTATTGGTGAGAGGATGGTATTGATGTCTTCTACTCTCACTGTTTGAGGGTCAATATGCAATTTAAGCTGTAATAGTGGTTATTTTATAAACTTGAGTATCCTTGTGTTTGGGGCATAGGTGGTAAGAACTGAAATGTCATCTTGGTAGATTTTTCCTTTGATGAGTATATAGTTTTCTTTCCAAACTCTTTTGATTAGTTTTAGTTTGAAGTCTATTTTGGTGGGTATTATTATGGCTATATCAGCTGGTTTTTTAGGTCCATTTGCTTGAAAAATTTTTATCAGCCCTTTTCTCCCAGTTAATGGCTATCTTTGATACTGAGTTATGTTTGCACAATGCACCAGAAGGGTGGATTCTGTCTTTGCTTTTGTATCTGCTTTTATTATTATTATTATTAATTAAATTTATTTATAACACAATATCAGCCCTTCCTTTCCTAATATCCTCACACAAATCTTTCTCCCATTCTCCCTTTCTCTTCAAACCACTTGGCCCCCAACTTTGATATGAATTTTTTTTTTAGCTTCACCCTATTATACTTTATTTTGTCATGTTAGATTGTTAATCTCATAAAAGCCTGCTCTTTTCTAATGTCAGACAGAAAGGGGATAGATCCAGAAGGGATGGAAGATGGGGAGGAAGTGATCATAGTAGAGGGAACTACAATAAGGATATATTGTATGAAAAAAGAATCCATTTTCAAAAAAAAGGAAAGAAAGAAAAAAAAGGAGTAATAAATGAAATTGAGCCTAACCAATTTTGTTCGATAGAAAGCATACATTTTTGGACAGTGATTTTTTTATTTTATTTTATCATCTTTGACAATTTACAAAGAAAATAAATTATTTTGATTAATGAGCTTTACTCGATATAATTTGCTTTAATTCATATTTAAACTAGTAGTAATATATGCGGAATCAGAAACTGACATTGAACATGTAAAATGTTTTCACTTAATATATATTTTCCTTTTTTTCTCGGGAAAGGCTTCTGAATCTACTACACTAACATCCCCACATTGCTACACATAACAATATGGCATTACAGGGAGCATTAAAATTGTCTTCTGTTTTGAATTGTTATAGCAATAACACTGAGAATGTTATAGAAATAACAGGTGAGTAATCACTTGGCATGCTTAAAGATTAACAGAGGTAAAACCTTTTACTAAAAAGTGATGTAGATCGCAAATGTTAATGATCAAAGAAAAGCCATCTTCAAACAGAGGGTTTTATTAGCTTGTGCATGGCTCAAGCTTATGGTTTTTACACATATCGTCATCCCTAAACCATTGTTTAGATTTCAGCTACAGGTTACTTTTTGAATAGTTTTTACAAAGACAGGAGATTACAAGCCTGGCTACTTGAGCAAATGTGAGATTTAAACAGCAAAGATGTTTTCAAAATTATTCCTTAAATATCCCTGTGATGTTATTTTCAAATGAATAGCTGTTAACAGGTGCATCTTGCTTTTCTGGCATAATTATGCTTTTACTGATAAGAACACTTAATGGTAGAAGAGGACTTAATGATGGTTGTGACCCCACCGTGCCCCTTTAGATACCTCTTAGAGTTCTTTGACAAGTAGATTAGTCGAAGGACCTAGTTTTCATCAGGACAATCTCCTTTTGTTATAGGAACTGAGTCTAATTGGAGAAAAAAATCTTGGCGAAAAAGTGGAGATAAAGTAAGCAGAAACTTTCTCAAGAACTCTAAAATATAATTATGGCATAGAAGTTTTTCTTGGAGTTCCTACTAACCAGACCTCTGGCTAGTAGTGTAAGACCCCCGAAGCTGGGCCTCCACTCAAGTCCCAGGATGAGCTGGCCAACACCCCAATGTCCCAAGAGAAAACCACACCTGATGCAAACTGCAAGAGGTTTTATTATCAGCTAGCTAAGGACGAACCCCTTGTGCCTTGCAGAGCAGGGGAGTTCTACCTGGAGTGGTGACAGTAGGAGGCTTTTAACAGCTAGCTGAGGAATTGGGAGGAGTTGGGAGGAGAGTTGGGAAGAGTTGGAAGGAGTTGGAAGGAGTTGGAAGGAGTTGGGAGGAAATTTGGCTACAGCTCCTTTCTGGTGGGGGTGGGGGTGGGGGTGAGCTGCAGCCTCCTCTCCGATGTCTATCTCTATGTCCTTGTAGGTCTTCCTACAATTATCGCATCTCTGGCTGTAAGGCACAGAAACAAAAAAGGCTTTTTGCTGGCTATAGAGAACGAAGAGCTTCTTTCTGGCTGTATTTTTAGAGATAAGGGAAAACAAGCTTGGGGAACATCCAGGGACTTTACCTTCCAGGGAGAAGCACTCTAAGTCGGGGTCCCACAGTAGAATACTTATACTCTTGTTGTATAAGAGGCAGCTTGCTTTGACTTAAATTCTTCTTTGTATAACTTTGAATTTCCAATGTACATTACAAATGCTTAATGGCATCTATTTTTCTATTTTATGTTTATATGCACCATAACAAGAGTCAAGGATTAGAAAAAAAGTAGGGATAATTTATGAGTTTTTGTTTGTTTGTTTGTTTGTAAAATAGGAAAATCTATTGAGATTATCAAGTTCCTACACAGCAATGAAACATATTTTAGGTATGGACTGACTTTTATTTGTAATATGTAGCAACATATTAAGTAAAATACATGAAGAGATGAAAAGGAACTGGGCACAATGTGTCATTTTATGCACAATCAAGCATTTTCCCCGTTCTCTGAGTTATCTTTCACTGAGTAGATTGATGTCTTGTAATATACTTCTCTATTTGTTCCTTTTTAAAAACCATGCGTTGACATTCTTCTTTTAAAAAAGAAAATCCTTATCCATTACAATGTTCTCAAGCATTTCATGATGATTTCCTCTATCAGTTTCATAATTTAACTTACACTTGAGTGTTTTGTCCACTTTGAGCTATTGATAGAAATCTTTTCATTTTAATCTGCATGCATTTTGATATTCTTAGCACCATTTGTTGAAGAACCTAATTCTTTTCCAAGTGTGTGACCTACAGTATTCCATTTGATGATTTTCGTCGATGTAACAGATTTTATAAAAATTTGGTACCATACAATAGTGATAAGTGTATACCACCTTCTACTTCAGTGATATTCACTACAGTCAAGTCATGGATAAGCCTGACTGTTTTCTGTTGGGTGAGCAGTGTGGTATACATAAACATGAAATATTATTCAGAAATTAGTAAAGAAATCATTGTAATTGTGAGAAAATCTCTTATGAGATTGTGTGAGAATTGGAAGCAAGACAGTTAATAGGTGTGACTATAGTTAAAGAATGCACTATACATGCATGAAAATATAATTAAGACTATTTTGTATCATTAATGTAACTGCCAAAGTTATAGTGAAAATTACTTCTAAAATATAGAGAGTTGGTCCATATTTTAAGCTAGAAAAAGAAAAAACTAATAATAAAAAGATAACCACTACTCTGATAGCAAACATAATTAATGTTATGAGTAGACCATAAACAATCTTAGTTGCTGTGAAATAAATATGTTTGAAATACAGTAATAAAAAGCTTCTGTCTTGTCTTCAATTAATATATTTAGAAAAAAATAACTCTAAGTACTTTGAATGATCTCTAAAAAGAGTAATAAGACTAGCCTTATCAAGTAGTTCTAATATGTCATGTTGTCATGTTAGTCAACTAGTAGTTTTAATTAGTGCTTTTATGGTTCCACCCTAGACAATCACTGAATAAAATAAAATTATTATTATTTTCCACTACTAGTGAGACATCTGCATCTAATGTATTAAAGTTACAAGAATTTTTATGTATTTAAATAAATTAAAATTATATATAACCTCTCTCTCTCTCTCTCTCTCTCTCTCTCTCTCTCTCTCTCTTTCTCTCTCTTTCTCTCTTAGCCAGAGTACCGGTAATAGAAAGCTTCTATTTCCCTGAGCAATTGTTTCCAAGCCTGTTATTGACAATTAGCAAATGACTCCATGTTTCTTTGAAGGAAAAAGACGTGACTAAGTGATTTAAACACAACATGTATTAGTTAACTGGGATGCTACAGCCGGAAGAACAAACCTGACACAGAAGCTGGAGCTACAGACACACTGCTCAGATGAATGGCAGAGACATTGCTCCAGTAACTACTTCCCAGGGACACTTGTCCTGTTGCTTTTGTTCACAGAATCAAACTACAGACACATGTTCCACTGGAAACTACACATAAGTCATTTAGCTACCATTGTCAGAATAATGTGTTCTGTACTGTCTTGAGTCTGGACAGTAGAATAATGTCTAGGCTAGACATTAGTCAGCAACTCCTCATGGTTTGGAGTCAGTGTTTCTAATGAATTGAGGTGATCTAACAAGTGGATGTGTCAGTTGTGGGAGTAAGGAATCATACAGATCTCGTTGAAGTCTATTGCAAGAATCAGAACTCTACCATTTCATCAAAGTAGGATAAATATTGTGTACTCTGCATGCAAGTTCTGTGCTAACTCAGATCACTCCCATTATATACTCTGATTTTCTTAACCTTGGACATGAGAGCAGAATGATGTGGTGTCCATGCAAGTGTTAGCTCTGAAATTACATACAACCAGATCTGTATACATTTCATTAGTGAAATCAAGTTACAAGGCTAAGTGTGATGATAATGGACAATGAAATTATATAGATATAAACTTAACATATCAATACTTAGAGATAAAGAAAGAATTATTTAAAAAAGGCAGGAGGTAATTGAAAAGATTAGTAAAATTGGCCAAATTATTGTATTTCTTTCCACAGTATGAATTAAGCCATGAACATTTTTTTAATGGCTGAAATACACCAAAGAGAAAAGAGGTTTAGAGAAATAACCATCATACCATCACATTATGATAAACCATGCACTGCATATTTGATGAATCATTCCTTGAATTACTTATAATGTTTCAGTTATTTAGTCCCTTTGCAAAACAA
Source organism: Mus musculus (assembly GCF_000001635.26). Classification (NCBI taxonomy): domain Eukaryota; kingdom Metazoa; phylum Chordata; class Mammalia; order Rodentia; family Muridae; genus Mus; species Mus musculus. The sequence goes on along the minus strand of NC_000081.6, from coordinate 22,200,606 downwards.
AGATTATTCAGTACAAATGAATAGATAGCTTTAGACAAAAGAAATTCCAAGATTTGGCTTCAGAGATAAAACCAGAAATAGACACAAGAAGGATTGCCTACTAACCCTTCCCTTTACAATAGGTCTTTTCTCTGAAAGTCACTTTAGGAAATTAGGAGTGTTTCTACTGTCTTGGAGATATAAATTAGACTTGATCTGAACAAGAAATATGCCCTGGACAATATTCATGTTTGTTGTAATAGATCTGTTCTGCCACACTGTTTGAGATACTGACAGAATTGTTTAAAAATACTTTCACAATACATTTTGCTCAATTTCTACTGTAAATTACTTCAGGAATAATTATATATTTCATTGAAATTACCTCTTAGAAGAATATATGAACACGTTAGTGAATGTATCAAGTGATTTTTAAAATCCACCCTATTCTATCTAAGGTTACATACAACTCCTCTTCAGACGAAGAATTTGAATCTTCTCAATTTCATAAATAATAAAATGGAAGAAAAATTACAGTATTAAACAAATTACCAATTGGGGTATGCCTAGAAAACTAAAGAGATTCCTTTAAATAATTTTAAAAGTAAAGTGAAGGTATTTTTCAATTTGTTGATGGAGACTTTAAACTTTATTTTCCAAATTTGTTACTGCAATATAACAGGAAAATTATAAATACTGAATTCCTTGATAAAATGAAAAGCATATGAGATACCACAGGATGTAAGCAAGACTCAGAAACACAAGTGTCTCACTTCTTTCACATGTAGAAACTTAACAAAACAACATGGCAGGTTAGCAAGGGTCAGAGAGGCAGGGGAGTTGACAGCATTATGAGCACATGCTGTTCTTGTAGAGAACTCAAGTTCAATTCCCAGCAATACTCTGATGACTCACAGATGCCTGTAACTCCAGTTCCTGGAGGATAGTACATCTCTTATCCTACATCCCCACACACTGACTTATGTACCACCAAACCCCATCACGTATATCACAAAACACACGCACACACACACACACACACACGCACACACACGCACACACATATGTATACATATACATATACATACATATGTGTGTGCGTGTGTGTGTATGCATGTGTGCATGTGTGTGTGTGGGTATGCTACATATGTTAGGCTATATATGTTAGGAAGGGAACTATAGGGAATCCAATGAGGACTGGGGTGGTGGGAATGATGACCATGAGTGGCAGACAAGGAACTTAGTCATCAGCATATGTTAAATTGCTAAAATGAAACCTAAAATTTTCTAAAAAAAATATATACAGATAAGGGAAAAATTCTACAACAATAAGCAAATAAAACACACTTGAAAATCTGAAAAATCCCTTTTAAATCTTAAAATGCCACTGTTCAATTTGCCAAAGTCATTGCTGATCATTGATAATAACAAGGTATATCAGTTTCAGAAATAGAATCAGTCTCAAAATTCAATATTTCTGAACCTCCTTGGATTAGAATCTTTATAGTGCCTAAGGTTTCCTTTCTAAATACTAATTACAAGAATGGAAGTATGTCATGTAGTATACTTATTTTCTAATGTTTAACAAACTACCATATAAACACCTAAGAATGTACTACACATATAAAAATACCCAAAACAGTAAAGGCATACTCAAAATCAGCAAATGCTTCAGGTCTGTGACATGCAAGATGTGTGACCTGCAATAGAACTAAAAATCACTTGATATCTACACAGTTATCTGTCTCAACAAACAGAAAATTGAGATTTGAAAGAAATCAGGTACAATTGAGATTCTTAAGTCAGAGTTCACAGTTTCCAGTAGAGGTCATTACTGTAAGGCTGAAAACTATGATGAATGGTGAAAATTACTACTAATTATAGTGGAAATAAAAGTCAGCACTGGATAATCCCAGGTTATAAAGAATTGGTGAGCAACCCAAGGATTGATGTGAAACCCCCAAGGAGGACTATGTCTTGCAAGAATAGCTTATTATGCAACTACAGATTGACTCTGACAATAAAGGTACAAAGGAATCAGATGAGTAGATCAATAATCCCAATAAGCTGATTAAGCTAATGTAGAGAGAGTATTAAAGAATTGTTACCAGGAGTTACTACAGATATGTATTACTACAGATTTATTGCTTAATAAAAACATCCAATGGTAATATAATGAGTGATTATTTGATAATTATTTTCACATTTTATAAAATAGGAAAGATGCCTACAATTTTTATTTCTTTCTTAATAAAATTCATGAAAATTGTATGTATCAGTATGACATGTTATATTTTTTTTCTGGTTTTTTGAAACAGAGTTTCTCTGTGTAGCCCTGGCTGTCCTGGAACTCACTTTGTAGACCAGGCTGGCCTTGAACTCAGAAATCCTCCTGCCTCTGCCTCCCAAGTGCTGGGATTAAAGGTGTGCACCACCACGCCTGGCTGGCATGTTATATTTTTATGTACAGACATATAGTGTCATGTTTACATCACTTTAAAACATAATTTATAATGCTTTATTGTAGAAAATATCCAATATTCTTTTTTCTACTTTTTAAAATATAGTATATTATATATATACATAATATAGTATATAATATATATTATATTATATATTAGAGAGAGAGGGAGAGTATATATGTATATCTGATAGGCCAATTAAACTCCAGACTTTTTACTTCGACCTGCTTATAACACCAAAATATTGATGAAGATTTTCCATCGTTTATTCCCTGTTCACTTCTCAGGTTCTGAGAACAGAACAAAGTATCTATTCTGTTCTCATCTTCTAGATCAAAGATTTGGGGTCTCACACATGTGTGATATCATCTGAGTCTTATATATATTTATCTTTATATAGTAGACCTCACCTGGTGATGATTCTCCATTATTTCTGTAATAATGACTTCATCATTTTTAGGGAAAAATAATATTGGTTTTTACTATGCAACTCATTAGTCTTTAAAAACTTATTGGTTATTGAACATTTGGTTGTTTTCAATTATTGGATTTTTCAGAATAATGCTACAATGAAGGTGAGATTGCCAGTGTCTCTTCAGCACATTCACTTCATTTCCTTTGAATTCACATAAAATTATTGCTATTGGCATTGTAGTATTGGTCTATTGCTAATTAGAAGGGATGGTTCAGTGTGCCTGTAATTCTTTTAACTCTGTATATTCTATACATAGCACTCACAGCTTCAATTTTGTCACATACAAATGAGAACTTGTTTACTTTCTTTGAAATTTAGTTAAAAAAATCATGAAATTCCTCAATTCAAAACCACAAAGTTTGAATTTAACCTTTAAATTTTTAACTCTATTTAATTCTAAATATAGTGAAAAATATTTACAATAAGTTGAGATTAAATAGATAACATCAGACATAAGTTCATTGTATGTGATGATTATATTTTAAAACGTCGTACCTAATATTTTCCTGTTAACTTAAAAACAGGAAAATGATTGCCTTTCTCTCTGAATCTATTAACTGCAGTGTTATACTGGTGTCTTGGTCATTTCTCTTATGAAGAATAGGAAAATTAAGGACAAGATAGCTCATATATGAAGTAAGATAGGTGTAGTTACAGATCATCTCTTTAGGTGTATTATTAAAAAACAAAATCAAAAACAACAAATAACAAAAAAAACAAACAAAACAAAACACCCTACTAATACAATTAAGTACACCGAGCTATGATTATCGAACTTAAAAGTGTGTATCTTGATATGCAATTATAAAGCCTTTAGAAAAATCTAAAATAAAATGTTTTATTAATGTACTATCATCTATACAGGTATTTTAATCCAGCAACTAAAGACCAAAGACATTCTAGGTCTGTGTGATCTGGCTGGAATGCAGATATGACCATAGTACAAATCTTTAATCCCAAACAATGATGCCTAGTTGAAGGAAAGGGAAAATAACTCGCCATAGAAAGATTTGACAGGTTAGGATATGTTCAACTCTCCTGAGTACAGCAAAGCAAAATGAAGCTGTTTAAGAGAAGCACGGGGAGAAAGTTTATCAATGACTTAGGTATTGAGTCAGCTGGGAGTCAGGCAGTGGAATTGAGTCATTTGTGTTTTCGGGCAGTTCAGCAGAGGAGGTTGAAGCCAGAGATTAAGAAGGAGTAAGAAGATTAGAAAAAATTGTCAGAGTTAGTTTGAACCAAGCAGAGCAACTAAGTGAGAATTTGAGATAAACCCGATAGAATCAGTCAGGTTGGAGAAGAGTTTAAGCTTGAACAGCTGAGTTGAACCAGCCGGCCAGAGAGTGACAATTACATATAGTGAATAAAAGATACTTTGAAATCTGGATCCTAGCATAATTGGAAGAAAAAGAAAGCACACTAATGTTTCAGAAAGCAGAGGACATCTGACAGAAAGTTCACAAAGGATAGCAGATATCTGACAGAAAGCCAGAAAGGAGAAATTCACCCTGAGGCATCTCCAGAAGAAGTATCAACCATCACTATGTAGTCAGAAATAAGTGAGAAAATTAAATTCTCTATATTAAAAACACTAAATTTCCAAAAGAAATTAAGAAATTCTAACTTGTTGAGGAGATATAATGTGTAAATCCATTGGAATATTTATCTAGTTAAATATTCTTTTAAGTATTTATAAAGAATAATCAGTGATATATCACTTTAATAATTCATTGTGTGTTATGAGTATTAATTAAAAAGTCTACAGATTTGATAGGTCTAAGGTATTTTCAAAAACACGGTTAAAGACTCTATATTATTTCATTTCTAAGATTATCATCAATCTAGATAGTTATTGGTTGCACAGACTTTAGTAATGAAAAGAATTAGGCAACTAAAATGTAAACATGGTCATGCAGAGTCCAGTCCACATTTATTTTTACTATAACAATCAGTTTGTAGAAACTTTGTCACCACTCACTGATGAACAAACAGATTAAAAACAATTAAAACCTTCTCCTAACCACACTATAATGAATTGCAAAAACCAATCCTAAATTAGTGATAAAAGTTAGTATTACACACAGAATAGCATATCCACAACTTTTAAGTATAGGCATTGTATTAAAGATCTGGTGTTGAGTTGAAGCATAAGAAAATAATATTTTTCCAGTCCGACCAGCACCAGGGTAGCTAGGGCGCAGTCGGCTGACACCAGCCAGCTACCCACAACACAGATCTTAAGACTTCTGGTGAGTAGAACACAGAGTCTGCTCCAATCCAATCGCGCCGGACCTGAGACTGCATTACTTAGGGAAGCAGAAAACGCAGCCTGAGTAGGGGCACAAGCCCCTTCTGGTCTGACTAGCACCGGGGTATCTATGGGGCAGAATCAGCTGACACCCTCCAGCTACTCACAACACCAGCCACAAGATCTTAAGACTTCAGGTGATCCGGCCACCCTCCCTGCCAGAGGACAGGGGTCCGCCCAGCCCGGGAGCCCTCTGCCTCAGAATCGGAGGAAGCCATCTTGGTTCCGGGACTCCACTGAACTTAGTCCACACAGGTGAGAGTGTGCACCACAGAAGCTGACAGCTTGTGGGACAGGCGGGAGCCACAGAGCTACTAAGACAGCACCCTTTTCAGGCCCCAGACATCCAGCCACCTTCCTGGCCAGAGGACAGGTGTCCAACCAGCCCGGGAGGCTTTTGCCTCTAGATTGGCAGTAGCCATCTTGGTTCCGGGACTCCACCGAACATAGTCTGCACAGGTGAGAGTGTGCCCATACAAGCTGACAGCTTCTGTGACCCGCCAAAGCAACACAGCTTCTGGGAAAGGTCCTGTTTTGGGCCTTCATCTTCGGACAGGAGGAGGTCCAAACACCAGATATCTGCGTACCTTCCCTGTAAGAGGAGAGCTTCCCTGCAGAGAGTGCTCTGACCACTGAAACTCAGAGGAGAGATCCTGTCTCCCAGGTCTGCTGATAGAGGCTAACAGATTCACCAGAAGAACAATCTCTAAACAGAGACAACTATAACAACTAACTCCAGAGATTACCAGATGGCGAAAGGTAAATGTAATAATCTTACTGATGGAAACCAAGACCACTCACCATCATCAGAACCCAGCACTCCCACTTTGCCCAGTCCAGGGCACCCCAACACACCAGAAAAGCTAGACCCGGATCTAAAAGCATATCTCATGATGATGGTAGAGGACATCAAGAAGGACTTTAATAACACACTTAAAGAAATACAGGAGAACTCTGCTAAACAGGTAGAAGACATTAAAGAGGAAGCACAAAAACCCCTTAAAGAATTGCAGGAAAACCAGACCAAAAAGGTGATGGAACTGAATAAAACCATCCAAGACCCAAAAAGAGAAGTAGACACAATAAAGAAAACCCAAATTGAGGCAACACTGGAGATAGAAACCCTAGGAAAGAAATCTGGAACCATAGATGTGAGCATCAGAAACAGAATACAAGAGATGGAAGAGAGAATCTCAGGTGCAGAAGACTCCATAGAGAACATCGGCACAACAATCAAAGAAACTGGAAACTGCAAAAAGATCCTAACTCAAAACATCCAGGAAATCCAGGACACAATGAGAAGAACAAACCTACGGATAATAGGGGTGGATGAGAATGAAGATTTTCAACTCAAAGGACCGGCAAATATCTTCAACAAAATTATAGAAGAAAACTTCCCAAACCTAAAGAAAGAGATGCCCATGAACATACAAGAAACCTACAGAAGTCCAAATAGACTGGACCAGAAAAGAAATTCCTCCCGACACATAACAATCAGAACAACAAATGCACTAAATAAAGATAGAATACTAAAAGCAGTAAGGGAAAAAGGTCAAGTAACATATAAAGGCAAGCCTCAGAATTACACCAGATTTTTCACCAGAGACTATGAAAGCCAGAAGAGCCTGGACAGATGTTATACAGACACTAACAGAACACAAATTCCAGCCCAGGCTACTATACCCAGCCAAACTCTCAATTACCATAGATGGAGAAACCAAAGTATTCCACGACAAAACCAAATTCACACATTATCTCTCCACGAATCCAGCCCTTCAAAGGATAATAACAGAAAAAAAACAATAGAAGAAAGGGAACAACGCCCTAGAAAAAACAGGAAGGTAATCCCTCAACAAACCTAAAAGAAGACAGCCATAAGAACAGAATGCCAACTTTAACAACAAAAATAACAGGAAGCAACAATTACTTTTCCTTAATATCTCTTAACATCAATGGTCTCAACTCCCCAATAAAAAGACATAGACTAACAAACTGGCTACACAAACAAGACCCAACATTTTGCTGCTTACAGGAAACACATCTCAGAGAAAAAGATAGACACTACCTCAGAATGAAAGGCTGGAAAACAACTTTCTAAGCAAATGGTATGAAGAAACAAGCTGGAGTAGCCATCCTAATATCTGATAAGATTGACTTCGAACCCAAAGTCATCAAAAAAGACAAGGAGGGGCAATTCGTTCTCATCAAAGGTAAAATCCTCCAAGAGGAACTCTCAATTCTGAATATCTATGCTCCAAATACAAGGGCAGCCACATTCATTAAAGATACTTTAGTAAAGCTCAAAGCACACATTGCACCTCACACAATAATAGTGGGAGACTTCAACACACCACTTTCACCAATGGACAGATCATGGAAACAGAAACTAAACAGGGACACACTGAAACTAACAGAAGTGATGAAACAAATGGATCTGACAGATATCTACAGAACATTTTATCCTAAAACAAAAGGATATACCTTCTTCTCAGCACCTCACGGGACCTTCTTCAAAATTGACCACATAATTGGTCAAAAAACAAGCCTTAACATATATAAAAATATTGAAATTGTCCCATGCATCCTATCAGATCACCATGGACTAAGGCTGATCTTCAATAACAAAATAAATAGTAGAAAGCCAACATTCACGTGGAAACTGAACAACACTCTTCTCAATGATACCTTGTTCAAGGAAGGAATAAAGAAATAAATTAAGGACTTTTTGGAGTTTAATGAAAATGAAGCCACAACATACCCAAACTTATGGGACACAATGAAAGCATTTCTAAGAGGAAAACTCATAGCTCTGAGTGCCTCCAAAAAGAAACTAGAGAGAGCACACTTTAGCAGCTTGCCAACACACCTAAAAGCTCTAGAACAAAAGTAAGCAAATTCACCCAAGAGGAGCAGAAGGCAGGAAATAATCAAACTCAGGGGTGAAATCAACCAAGTGGAAACAAGAAGAACTATTCAAAGAATCAACCAATCGAGGAGCTGGTTCTTTGAGAAAATCAACAACATAGATAAACCCTTAGCCAGACTTACTAGAGGGCACAGGGAAAGTATTCTAATTAACAAAATCAAAAGTGAAAAGGGAGATATAACATCAGATCCTGAAGAAATCCAAACCACCATCAGATCCTTCTACAAAAGGCTATAGTCAACAAAACTGGAGAACCTGGATGAAATGCACAAGTTTCTAGACAGATACTAGGTACCAAAGTTAAATCAAGATCAGGTTAATGATCTAAACAGTCCCATATCCCCTAAAGAAATAGAAGAAGTCATTAACAGTCTCCCAACTAAAAAAAAAAAAAAAAAAAAAAAAAAAAAGCCCAGGACCAGGACCAGATGGGTTTAGTGCAGATTTCTATCAGATCTTCAAAGAAGATCTAATCCTAGTTCTTCACAAACTATTCCACAAAATAGAAACAGAAGGTACTCTACCCAACTTATTCTATGAAGCCACAATTACTCTGATACCTAAACCACACAAAGACCCAACAAAGATAGAGAACTTCAGACCAATTTCCTTTATGAATATCGATGCAAAAAATCCTCAAAAAAGTTCTTGCTAACCGAATCCAAGAACACATCAAAACAATCATCCATCGTAACCAAGTAGGTTTCATCCCAGGTATGCAAGGATGGTTCAATATACGGAAATCCATCAACATAATCCAGTATATAAACAAACTCAAAGACAAATACCACATGATCATCTTGTTAGATGCTGAGAAAGCATTTGACAAAATCCAACACCCATTCATGATAACATTCTTGGAAAGATCAGGAATTCAAGGCCCATACCTAACCATGGTAAAAGCTATCTACAGCAAACCAGTAGCCAACATCAAAGTAAATGGTGAGAAGCTGGAAGAAATCCCACTAAAATCAGGGACTAGACAAGGCTGTCCACTAGTTCCCTACCTATTCAACATTGTACTTGAAGTCCTAGCCAGAGCAATTAGACAACAAAAGGATATCAAGGGGATACAAATTGGAAAAGAAAAATTCAAAATATCACTCTCTGCAGATGATATTATAGTATATACAAGTGACCCTATAAATTCCACCAGGGAACTCCTAAGCCTGATAAACAGCTTCAATGAAGTAGCTGGATATAAAATTAACTCAAACAAGTCAATGGCCTTTCTGTACACAAAGGATAATCAGGCTGAGAAAGAAATTAGGGAAACAACACCCTCTCAATAGTCGCAAACAATATAAAATACTTTGGCGTGACTCTAACTAAGGAAGTGAAAGATCTGTATGATAAAAACTTCAAGTCTCTGAAGAAAGAAATTAAAGAAGATCTCAGAAGATCAAAGATCTCCCATGCTCATGGATTGGCAGGATCAATATAGTAAAAATGGCTATCTTGCCAAAAGCAATCTGCAGATTCAATGCAATCCCCATCAAAATTCCAACTCAATTCTTCAAGGAATTAGAAAGGGCAATCGGCAGATTCATCTGGAACAACAAAAAACCTAGGATAGCAAAAACTCTTCTCTAGGATAAAAGTACCTCTGGTGGAATCACCATGCCTGACCTAAAGCTGTACTACAGAGTAATTGTGATAAAAACTGCATGGTACTGGTATAGCAACAGACAAGTAGACCAATGGAACAGAATTGAAGACCCAGAGATGAACCCACACACCTATGGTCACTTGATCTTTGACAAGGGAGCAAAAACCATCCAGTGGAAAAAAGACAGCATTTTCAACAAATGGTGCTGGCACAACTGGCAGTTATCATGTAGAAGAATGGGAATTGATCCATTCCTATCTCCTTGTACTAAGGTCAAATCTAAGTGGATTAAGGAACTCCACATAAAACCAGAGACACTGAAACTTATAGAGGAGAAAGTAGGGAAAAGCCTCGAAGATATGGGTACAGTGGAAAAATTCCTGAATAGAACAGCAATGGCTTGTGCTGTAAGATCGAGAATTGATAAATGGAACCTCATAAAGTTGCAAAGTTTCTGCAAGGCAAAAGACACCATCTATAAGACAAAAATACCACCAACAGATTGGGAAAGGATCTTTATCTATCCTAAATCAGATAGGTGACTAATATCCAAAATATATAAAGAACTCAAGAAAGTGGACTCCAGAAAATTAAATAACCCCATTAAAAAATGGGGCTCAGAACTGAACAAAGAATTCTCACCTGAGGAGTACCGAATGGCAGAGAAGCACCTGAAAAAATATTCAACATCCTTAATCATCAGGGAAATGCAAATCAAATCAACCCTGAGATTCCACCTCACACCAGTCAGAATGGCTAAGATCAAAAATTCAGGTGACAGCAGATGCTGGCGAGGATGTGGAGAAAGAGGAACACTCCTTCATTGTTGGTGGGATTGCAAGCTTGTACAACCACTGTGGAAATCAGTTTGGCAGTTCCTCAGAAAATTGGACATAATACTACCAGAGGATCCAGCAGTACCTCTCCTGGGCATATATACAGAAGATGTTCCAACCGGTGAGAAGGACACATGCTCCACTATGTTCATAGCAGCCTTATTTATAATAGCCAGAAGCTGGAGAGAACCCAGATGCCCCTCAACAGAGGAATGGATACAGAAAATGTGGTGCATTTACACAATGGAGTACTACTCAGCTATTAAAAAGAATGAATTTATGAAATTCCTAGGCAAATGGATGGACCTGGAGGGCATCATCCTGAGTGAGGTAACACAATCACAAAGGTACTCACACAATATATACTCACTGATAACTGGATATTAGCCCTAAAATTTAGGATACCCAAGATATACTATACAATTTGTTAAACACATGAAACTCAAGAAGAATGAAGACCAAAGTGTGGACACTGTGCCCCTTCTTAGAATTGGGAACAAAACACCCATGGAAAGAGTTACAGAGATAAAGTTTGGAGCTGTGATGAAAGGATGGACCATCTAAAGACTGCCATATCCAGGGTTCCATTCCATAATCAGCCTCCAAACGCTGACACTATTGCATACACTAGCAAGATTTTGCTGAAAGGACCCAGATAGACCTCTCTCTTGTGAGACTATGCCGGGTCTTAGCAAACACAGAAGTGGATGCTCACAGACAGCTATTGGATGGATCACAGGGCCCCCAATGGAGGAGCTAAAGAAAGTAACCAAGGAGCTAAAGGGATCTGCAACCCTATAGGTGGAACAACATTATGAACTAACCAGTACTCCAGAGTTCTTGACTCAAGCTGCATATGTATCAAAAGATGGCCTAGTTAGTCATCCCTGGAAAGAGAGGCCCATTGGTCTTGCAAACTTTATATGCCCCAGTACAGGGGAATGCCAGGGCTAAAGAGTGGGAGTGGGTGGGTAGGGGAGTGGGTGGCGGGGAGTGTATTGGGGACTTTTTGGATAGCATTGGAAATGTAAATGAGGAAAATACCTAATAAAAAATTAATTCTAAAAAAAAAAGAAAATAATGTTTTACCCTTAAAACTTTACCATGTTATATAAATTAGCATTTAGTAACACCCACCTCCTAAATTCTAAAGTATAAAAGCACTTGGTAATTGTGCATAAGGTCACATGTTTTGTACTCTGTATGCAGCAAGTGTATACAGCTAAAACTCTGGATGTGGCAGCAAAATAGATCTTGAGAAATTGAAATTTTCACATAAAGGACAGAATTATTCTCATCATGCATAAGCAAATTGAAATATCTATTATCCAAGAGGAATGCTATTCTAATACAGATGTTTGTTTTTTCCTATTAGGTATTCAGGAAAAAAATACATTTTCCTGTTATATTCCATGTTGAACAAGACATTTCAACGGAGAGGAGTACTTTAATTGGTTATCTGGTCAGATTCAAAATGGAAATTTTGAAATTAACATTCAGAGTTTACATTCCCAGAAGTAAATAAAATTCAGTCAGGAAAAGAAATCCTTTCTTGAGAGAGAGAGAGAGAAAGAGAGAGAGAGAGACTCTACATGATATAAATTTTAAAGTCTTTGTGTCATTTGCAACATAATTATTTCATTTGTCTGCTTTTCTTTCTAGAGAAATTTATCACCCTTGTACTATCTTTGTTAAAGAATAATAACAGAGTATACTTGCCTACAAGGATAAAATATAGTGCTTGTGGATCTAAAAATCATATTCCACAGAGAAATAAAAACAGAGCAAATTGGGGTAATATTCACTCATCTTTGAAAATGCAATACTCAATGACAAATATCTACAATCATATTTATGTTTATTATGTCACATGAACACTAAAACCAAATCAATTTTGTGTGGACACAATCACAGCCAAGGACATTTCAAGAAGAATAGGAAGGCCATGAGTAATGCAAAGGATTGTTCTAATGATTTCTGATATGCTGTGAATGTCAATGGCCATCACTACTGATTCCCACAATATAAACTGTAAATTTTTAAAGTAGTGAATGAACAGTACCATGTTAAAAAATACATATAAGGAACTCATATACAAATTTGAGAAATAGGTTGTGAAATTCTCAAAAGCACTATCTGTAAAACTGCATCATATGAAGCTTAGCAAGATGGCTCTGTGGTAAAATGTGAGCACGTGGTGAGATTCTAGATGACTGGAGTTCCAGTATCCAATTCCTGACAGGTGCAATTTTATTTAACTTCATAAATGAGCAAGAATGAGAAAGTAGTACATATTTGTAAAAATTATAAGGTGATTATAACGTGTAAAAGTTATATGGTGGTGAAACAGCATACACATTTTGTGGGAAAATTATGGAAGTATATTTAGTATTCATGACTTTTTTTTTCTAATGAACCAGTTCATACAATCTCCTATCACACAGGATTGTACAGTAAACAGGAGGAATGTAAATAGTACCTATTGTCACTTTCGAAAGCCGAACAGTTAGCCAATAACAATCAAGTTTACAATTACAGCTCAGAAATGTCATGCTGCCTTCACATGTCACTGTTTAAAATTACGTGAGAAACCCCAAACCTTCAGAGTGGTGAAGCATAATTCTCACTCAGGGAGAAACTTAGAATATTATAGTTGTTTTTTGTTTGTTTGTTTGTTTGTTTGTTTTGTTTCTGTTTCCTTTTGTTTCCTTTTCTCTAGTACAGACTAAGAGTTCTTTATTAAAATGACATGAGAAAAGAATAGTTTCCATTGGTGTATTTTAGGAGGAGGGATATTTCCATATGCATAAGGGAACAAAAACCAAGAGACCTTGGATCTCCACACAGAATCATTCATGTTTCACACACTCCTCACACACACATAGCATGAATGTCAACTTACAAAATATTGTCACACTAATGTGACTGAAGCAATTGTTTCACTGTGTAGAAGTTTACAATTGTTTGACACAGTCAGTATTGAAAAGGATTTTGAATTAGCAGCTAGTACATTTCAGGTATTTGGGTTAGTGGTGGTTACTGTGCAAGACAAGCATTGCTTAGATTTGTCTCCTAGGCTGAAAAAAGTTTTACTAATTGTAGCTCAATTCCATTGCGGAGGGGGGGGGGCTAGGGGGATAAAAGAACATGAACAAGTGTTCTATATTGACTAAAAAATGCTTTATTAATGCAATCTGCAACAAATTAACCTTAAAGAGCTTGGGGACATGAGCTGCAAATGCAAGACTGCTTGGAGAGAATGGAGACCAGGAACAAAACATCTTGATACCATTCTGAGAACTCTGCATCCACAATGCTACTTCCTGTGTCTGTCAAAGGGATTTTGATCATTTTATTGCTCTGTACTATGGAAGGCTTGCATAAATGGCCTCTTGCACATAGACAACTTTTTGTTATACATTAAGATAAAAAGAAATACTTTAGTGTATCTGCCCCTACAAACAAAGAATTTTTACTTCATTATTAAATAAGTATCATATAGTTACGTGAATATTGTCTCATTTATCTGATATGTGACTGTTCCAATGTCATTTCTACGATGAAATTTGAAAGAAACATACACTTCTTTTCAGAACTGAGTTTGACTTTGTGTGTTTTATTTCAAATCATGTATAATTATGAGACTGCAATGTGTAACAGTCATTTCCAACCCCAATAAGCCCACATAAAGAAAGAAAATCCAGTTATTATATTTATAAGCTTCATGCCTATATTGGGCAGATCAAGCACTATATAAACGTATTCCACTGCTATAAGACTCTTTGCGACTTGCAAGTTTTTCTAGCTCTGTGGTTCTATCTTGCTTCCTCCTCCTCCTCCTCCTCCTCCTCCTCCTCCTCCTCCTCCTCCTCTTCCTCTTCCTCTTCCTCTGTCCTCTACTTACTTTCTCCCAGTTCTCTCTCTCTCTCCCCATGCTCAAAGACCTGTCATTCAACCTTTCCCTTCCACTGCTCAATCACAGGTTCTAGCCTTCATTGACCACTACATGGGGAGAAGGTACACACAAAATCACCTAAGTGAACAACTCTTTGTGGGGTGGGTGGCACTCTTCTTGAGGAAGCCAAATTAACGTCAGAATTCAAAGAGCATCAGGACAACCCACTGAGGAAGGATGGACAAGGATTCAAACTGGGAAACCTCAAAGACAGGAAGGCAGCTGTTCACTACCTCTCCTCCCAAACTAGTGCCAGAAAGCAGGCTCTCCCACCGTTAGCCCTAGTAAGAATTTACTACTCTGATAGTTATCAAACCTCACTATTTTTTGACCTTATCAGATCGCCAATCCCAACCCATCCCATCCTACAGATCCTGAGTATGCAAAATAAATGTCTTCCAACATTCTTTTACCAACAAATTATACACAGACACACAAACCTTGCCCCAGAGACCCTGTGTTCTTTACCCACACAACCCAGTCCTGCCCAGTGAACAACAGAACCTGGATAACCCTGAAAGAGAAGCCAACAAAGGATGGCATATAATATATTTGTTAATTATATTTTCTTTTATATTTATTAGTTTTCCTTTATAGCTAACTATGATTACTCACTTTTATTCATTTATTGGTTCTGCGGTATAACCCCCAGTGAAAAATAACCAACTCTTTGGTTCTCAAAGGAGTAACTTCCTTGCACCCTTTTTTCTTAGCTAAGTTTTATTTATTTATTTATTTATTTTTTAATCACCAAACAATATAACCAGACAGATGAAATTGACTTTAATCTAACTAAGGTCAAGGGACACTTTCCTGTGAATGCAATACATCAAGGAAAAGGTAGGAGTGGCCGACAAACAAGGTATTACAGACATAAAATTGCCATGTTCTATACATCTTTAGTTTTTAAATAGGTAGAATAAATGATGTTAAAATTCTTTTGTCTGCTAACAATTTGATTGCTTTCAGATTTTGATTTTTAAGAGTCAAAATTGCATAAAGTAGAATTTCACTTTTAGTTTGTCCTATGAACAGTCATTTTGAGATATTATTTCAAACATTCTGAAATGTGGAAGTAATGGTGCTTTCCACCTAGCCTAATAATGTATCTTATGGCATTAAGATCTTTTTGTTCCGATATAAAAAGGTTTGGAAAGTTCAATATAAGTGCACTGCTTAAACCATCTTTTATTTAGTATTATTTTATTGTAAGCAACCAACTTAATGAAGAATAGTCATGATTTATGCCATTATCATCATAATACAGGTTATAGATAAGTACTGATAAATATATGTACTGGGCCTATATTTAGACATTATTTTGTTGAATTAGTATAATTTGGTACCTTTTCTTAGCATTGTAACACCCTGCATTTAAAAATTGTGCCAGTGATCTTTCTAAAACCAAAACAATATAACTCTTCCTGAACAAATAACAATATAAACTAAGATCTCTCTTCTCCTGCAGTCATTTAATCTCACAAGCTGGAAGGTAGAAGGTATTAATGGCACAGTCTTGCAGTCTAAGAAAATCCATACATAACAAACGTACTGCAGGAAGTGCCAGCCTTCTGAATCTCATTCTTCATCTACCTTACAAGTTCTTCCTCAGAAACAGAGAATTTAGGAAAGCCCTTTCAACATATAGCCACATACTACATATATGTATGCAATCACTCAACCACTATGTGCTGATGATTAAGGAGGAATCTTAGCACAACAGGTCTTTCTTGGACTTTACCATCATGAGTTCATTCATATTGTGAGTGGTGCATCCCCTAGGCTCATGGTCCTTAGTTCTATAAGAACACAGGCTTCGAAAGCCATGAGAAGTAAGCCAGTAAGCAGCACTCCTCCATGACTTCTTTATCTGCTGTTGTCACAACGCCCTACCCTGCTTGAGTTTCTGCCCTGACTTCCTGGCTGGTAAACTGTGATGTGGAAATGGAAGCGGAATGAACCTTTTCCTCATCAAATTGTTCTGGTCCTGGTGGTTTATCACTGCATGTCTATCTAGTAGACTTATCTAAGAAAATTACTTTTAAAATTTATTTCTTCATTTTTAAAATTTTCTTTTCTACTGCAAAACATTATTGAAACAATGTTCAATAGGTTAATTAATATATGGCTGATGAATATATATATTGAATCACACATCTATATATTTGTGTATATATAAAATATTGTCATATATTGTAACAAGGAAGTATTGTGTTGATGTTTATGTCAGAAGAGTGCAACACCTGGAAATAAAAGTGGTCTTATAAGAGGCAAATATTAAAATGGAATGGCACTGATTAAGCAATCCAGTAAAATTTAGTTAAATTTGAGGTAAAGGAATTTTCCAGAACTAAGCATCCTCAAGTCACTGCAGAAAAGTAATGATTTAAGTAATTTTACTCACTGTGATTTATGTACATTTGCTAAGGAACTATAATCCGTAGAGAAGCAATGTATGTTCAACAGAAAATATGAACTAGCCTTTTCTCAAAGCTCTAAAAGCTAATTTACACAAATAAGACATACTCCTTATGAAAATTTAACTATGCCTAAATATTTCCAAAGTAATTTCAATTGATAATGGAACACTACATATACGATAAAGAAGTATAATAATTCAAATTCCCTTAATTCTGTGCTCTTTGTCACATTCCCATCCATGATCATGTGAAGTATAATGGTAAATATTTGATATGTTAAAGCCTATGATAATATGTGATTTGTTAAATAAAAACCATATTAGCATTACTGGACACACTTTATTTATAGACCTTTTGAAAGATTGATTGCTGGTAGTCTTCAAAAAAATCACTTTTGAGAAAATTCAGTAAGGTTTATGAGCATGACTTTGGAAAGACTAACTGTCTCTAAATTTTATTTTTGACTTCTAAAGTATTTGTTTTCACCTCTGAATTTTATTGATAACAGCTTATGTTCAGTCAATGAGTACAATTTTTTTTTTTTTTTGAGACAGGGTTTCTCTGTATAGCCCAGGCTGTCCTGGAACTCACTTTGTAGACCAGGTTGGCCTCGGACACAGAAATCTGCCTGCCTCTGCCTCTCGAGTGCTGGGATTAAAGGCGTGCGCCACCACGCCAGGCTTGCATTTAATCTTTGATTAATAATATATTAAAATGGTTAAAATACTTTTCTGTTCTTAATTGCCATTCCATTACAAAACTTATACTAATGTACTTAATCAGTCATATTTTATGACATTTGAAAAAGTTTTTGTCGGTTATTTTATTTATTTCCATGGCAAATGTTGTACCATTTCCCAGTTTCTCCTCTGAACCCCCCTTATCCCACCACACTCCCCTTGTTTCTATGAGGGCTCTCGCCCATACACACACTCTTACCTCCCTGCTCCTGTTTGTTATTTATATTTTTGATTTACAAGAAGAAATAAAAAATGTTTACTTTCAGAATGTCGAAGGGATCAGTAGATAAAGTCACATGTACACAAACAAGGTGTCCTCAACTCATTTCCCAGAACCTGGGTGCATTGTCACTTTTTTGTTACTGTGCTAAACCATCATTTTTGTAGTAGTAATTTCTTACCCAAAAGCCCTTATAAAAAACACACAACCCAGTTATTATGCATATATAAGCTATATGCCTAGATTGGGCAGATCTCTTACTAAACTAATTTATTCCCCAGCTATGAAACACTTTGCTACTCGCAGTTTCTCCAGGCCATGTGGTTCTTCTCTATCTTCGTTTCACCTCCTCTGTTCTCTCTTTGAGACCTCCAATCCCACCTTTCCCTTCCATTTCCCAATCATCAGCCCTAGCCTTTATTTGACGAGTAAGAATGTACAGTGAGATCATCTGAGTACACGATCTACTCCTTATCAGTGCAGGAGTTGTGGGGAGAGGGCAGTCCCTCTTGAGGAAGCAGAATTGGCATCAAAATACAAACAGCATCAAGGTAACCCACAACACATAGTAACCATAAACACCATGACCAAAAAGAATTTGTTTATTTTTATAGTTTCAGTGTATAAGAGAGTCAATGTGGTCAGGGACAGCATGGTGAGAAGTGACAGGAAAGGGACCTGGGACAGAGAGCTATGTTCACAATTGTATTGCCGGCAGTGGGGAGAGAATATGGATGGGAAGGAGCTATTCTTGCTCTCACAGCACAGCCCCAGTCAAATCTTCCTCCAGCAAGGCCTCCACAAACAATGCCATCAATTGGGGATCAAGTATCCAAATGCTGGTTGATTTGAGGGGAAGGGTTTACTCTAGTTCTTATTTAAAGAGGTCAATGTGGAAAGAGGACCCAACTCTACAGTGTTGTGCTCTGGCCTCCACACATAATCAATCAGACACTCACACTAAACAAGTCAGTAAATAACCTTAAACAAAAATTCAAGACTACCTCACCTTGAGATCCAACCCATCTGCACACAGCGAACCCCAGCACTATTGATAAAGCCAAGAAGTGCTTGCAGATAGGAGCCTGGTATGGCTGTTCCCTGAGAGGCTCTGTGAAGAACACTTGACTAAGACATATGCACATTCTCACAGCCAATGATTGGAGTGAGCCCAGGGACCCCAATGGAAGAGTTAGGGAAATAACTTAAGCTGAAGTCTAGGACTGCAACCACAAAGAACAACAATATCAACTAACCAGACACCCCAGAGCTCCCAGGGACTAAACCACCAATGAAAGTGTTTTCATGAATGGGTCCATGGCTCCATCTGGCTAGGTAGCATAACACTGCCATATCTGGCATTAAGGGTAGGGAGGCACTGAGTCCTGTGTAGGCTTGTTGCCCCAGTGAAGAGGGATGCTATACAGATGAGGCCGGAGTACATGGGTGGAGGAGCATGCACTTAGAGGCAAAATGGAGGGGGATACGGTGGGGGGTTCATGGAAAGGATATCAGGAAGGGGGCAATTCCTCTCCTGGGCATATACCCAGAAGATGTTCTAACTTGTAATAACGACACATGTTCCACTATGTTCATAGCAGACTTATTTGTAATAGCCAGAAGCTGGAAATAACCCAGATATCCCTTAACAGAGGAATGGATATAGTAAATGTGTTACATTTATACAATAGAGTACTACTCAGCAATTAAAAACAATGAATTCATGAAATTCTTAGGCAAATGGATGCATCTGGAGGATATCATCCTGAGTGAGGTAACCCAATCACAAAAGAACACACATGGTATGCACTCACTAATAAGTGGATATTAGCCCCAAAACTTAGAAGATCCAAGATACAATTTGCAAAACACATGAAACTCAAGAAGAAGGAAGACCAAAGTGTGGATACTTCCTTCCTTCTTAGAATGGGGAACAAAGTATCCATGGAAGGAGTTACAGAGACAAAGTTCAGAGCTAAAATGGAAGGAAAGACCATTGTACTGGCTAGTTTTGTGTCAACTTGACACAGCTGAAGTTATCACAGAGAAAGGAGCTTCAGTTGAGGAAATGTCTCCATGACATCCAACTTGATTCTTGGTCATGATGTTTGTGCAGGAATAGAAACCCTGACTAAGACAAATTGGTACCAGCAGAGTAGGGTATTCCTGTGACAACCTGACCATGTTTTGGGGAGGACTGTGGAAGGACCTTGGAACTTTGGGCTTGAAGAACCATTCGTTGTTAAGAACTCTGTCAGATGTTGTGTAGGAGCTTGGAAGATAATGTTGAGAACAGTGCAGAATATGGAGGTCTGGTTTGTGAAATTTCAGAGGGAAAATTAAATACTTTTCAGGGCCATTGCTGTTTTGATTGTGAAGATTCTGTAGTTCTGGTTAGCTAGGGCTGAAGAATCAGCTGTGATTAACAAGATACCAGAACTACTAAAGCAAAAACTTTGCATTACTGGGACTATTGATGGTGGTTAACTGGAGCTAAGAAATTAGCGGTGATTAAGAAGAGACCAACATCATTGAGGTGACATCTTCTAGGAAGTGTTTTCTGAAAGCACAAAGAGGCTGTGTTCCAGAGATAGCCAAGGTTGTACTCCTGCTACAGCGGGACTTGGTAATGTGTAAGGGTCACCCAGGTACTGGTTTTGAAGGTGTGAAGGGGTCACGCAGAGCAGCTGAGTCTCGGCACTGTGAGAGGCCATGGAAGGCCATTGGTGAAGGTGCAGCCTCAGTTGCAATTGAAGGCCCAGGACTGAAGCGGTCATGCAGTGTTTTGGAGATGCCAGTACCATGAGATGATCACCAAGAGCAGCAGCAGCAGTGGAGTACAGGCATCTGGAGCCTAGAGGATGACGCGTGTGCTACAAAGGACATGGCTGGAGAAGTGATCCAAGTCCTTGGAAGAGCCCAGAAGATCATGAGTTGGATCCCAGACATTGGACGGTTGGAGATTGATTTTTGCTTTTGATTGTGACTGTGCCCTGATATTTTCCCTCTTGAAGGAAGAAACTGTTTTAGTGGAGCCCACAGTTAAGAGAGTTTTAATTATAAAAAAGTCTTTGGATTTTAAAGAGATGGATATTTTAAAGAGATTGAAAATTTAAGAATATGTAAAGACTGTGGGACTTTTAAAGTTATTTAGATCTTGGGGATGAGTAAGACTGTAAGGGTTGAGGCTTACTAGTGATGTGTTTGTGTGTCAAGTTGACAAGGGGTCAATTGTACTGGCTAGTTTTGTGTCAACTTGACAAAGCTGCAGTTATCACAGAGAAAGGAGCTTCAGTTGAGGAAATGCCTCCATGAGCTCCAACTTGATTCTTGGTCATGATGTTTGTGCAGGAATAGAAACCCTGATTAAGAAAACCATCCAGAGACTGCCCCACCTAGGGATCCATCCCATATACAACAACCAAACCCAGACACTATTGCATATGCCAGAAAGATTTTGCTGACAGGACCCCGATATAGCTCTCTCCTGTGAGTCAGTGCCAATGCCTGGCAAATATAGAAGTGGCTGCCCACAGTCATCTATTGGATGGAACACAGGGCCCCCAATGGAGGAGCTAGAGAAAGTACCCAAGGAGCTAAAGGAGTCTGCAACCCTATAGGAAGAACAATGTTATGAACTAACCAACACCCCCACAGAGCTGTGTTTCTGATTTCTTATGTAACAGAGGATGGCCTAGTTTGCCATCAATGGGAGGAGAGGCCCTTGGTGTTGTGAAGATCATATGCCCCAGTACAGGGGAATGCCAGGTCCAGGAAGAGGGAATGGGTGGGTTGGGGAGCAAGGAGCTGGGAGGGTATAGGGTGTTTGGGATAGCACTTGAAATGTAAATGAAAAAATATCTGATAACAAAGAAGAAAAAAAAAGAAAAAAAAAGAAATGTAAATGTATAAAATAATAATTAAAAAATTCAGAATAGAAAATGCTTATTCTTCTAATATTCTTAAGAAATTTTATTTTATGATAAAAATCAAGAATTCTTTTCATCCATTTCTCACTGCTACAGGTAACAGATAATTAATCTCAGCATTTAAATATTTTACAAAAACATGAAGAGGGAAGTTATTGTCATAGAAAATATTTAAATACAAAAGTTATTGGGAACTTCATATATTATAAACAGCATAAAGTGGTGTATGAACATTAACTTTGAATTCTATTGTAATTTGAGTAAGAATATTCTCTGATTTGTTAGAAAATAGAGGGTCATTCACAGTCATTTCATAGGCAAAATATTCAACTATTTAATTTAGTCTCTTTCATAAAAACATTTGTTTTTACACAAAAAAGTTGTTTTTAGTATGACAAATTCCCTAAGCTTTTTTATCTGTACCTTAAATGAATGCTCAAAAATATTGAATCAAATCAAAATTAAGATGCAACATAAGGGTAATGCTTATTTCTTATTAATGCTACTTTTCTTTTTTCACACAGATAATCTGTTGTGATCTTTGAAACAGTATATACATAAGCTCTTTCCCACACATACCTTTCCATCATATTTGGGGTAGATCTCCCCTTTTGTGGAACATGATTTCAGATAGCTTTCTGTTTTCGGGTATCAGTTCATTTCAACTCAGAAACTTTTTTCTTAAGCACACACAAAAAAGAAAAGGAAAGAAAAGTAAAAACATAGAAAGACAGAAACCACATCAAACATGAATTAAATCCTAAACTTTAAAGGGTGTTCATGCTTGGCTGACAGTTACCATAACTTATAGCATTATAAGTTCATCAAAGAAATTGCCCAAAATAATTTCAAAGGCTGTTACTTAAAAACAGTATCTGAGGGCAAGGTAGTTACATGTGTCTGCTCCGTGCTTCTAACCTCTTTCAAAGCCTACCCGGGAAGATCATTGGACCTCACGAGTTAAGGGCAGCCTGGGTGATACTGATTGATCCGAACTCTAAAGAAAAAAAAAAAAGGAAAACAAAAAGTCCCAACTCATTACTTTTATAAAGTAGACATCAAATACAAAGTGCTGAAAGTAAATAAGAATAAATACAGAGCCAGCATAGATTACTATTGTTGAAGAGTATTGCGCATCTTGATTTTTTGTACTGGCATACATTTTTGTATTTTAATACATTTCAGTGGGCTCTTGTCTTTCTGCATTTGAGAACCTACTTTTCCCCATCAGCAGCCATCATTGCTTTTTCTTTCTTTCTTTCTTTCTTTCTTTCTTTCTTTCTTTCTTTCTTTCTTTCTTTCTTTCTTTCTTTCTTTCTTTTTTTTTTTTCCTGACCTTGGAGACAGGTCTTTCATAAGACTTTCATAATTTTCTTATTTCATAATTTTTAAAAATTTTTCCTGACCTTGGAGACAGGTCTTTCATAAGACTTTCATAATTTTCTTAAGGACAATAAAATCTATAGAGTACCAGGAGACCTTTATTCTTCTTTCTCTTTCTTACTGAGATTTTTTTTCCGTCCCTTTCCCTTCTTTTCTCTTTCTTACTGAGATTTTTTTCCCTGTCCCTTTCCCTTCCTCTCTCCTTGCTTGAGTGATTTTACCTCACCCTAGGCTCTCCAAGTGGCTTCAACAAAAAGGTGCTTAGAGCTACGAGTAATCCCTTAAGATTTAATAATTTTCTGCTTGTGTATTATATTCCACGACAATGGAAAGTAGAAATCTCATTTACAGATCTATTTCTTTTATTCTGTCCCCAGCAACTCTTAATATGTTGTTTTCTCTAAATAATATTAGTTTATTTTTTCTTAAACATATCATATAAGTATTCTGTCACTATTTTTCAGGGTAGCAGTTTCTGTTGGCCAAATTCTACATGCACAGTTTATTCTGTGTAATGTAGAGGAATCAAATTTAGTTGCAAAGTACATCTATGGTGATTTCAAAAATGTGCCATCAGACTTTGGCTTCTTAATTCATTGCCATTTTCTGTCTTCTGACAACTTGAAGATGAATTGCTTTGGTCTTGGCATTCTCCCCTTTTCTTGTCCCTTTCTGTATTCACTGTCTTGGGGATTCCATTTCAACACATAAATTTATGTATTATTTGGATGCAGATGATGTTATGATGTAACAAATCACTTCAAAACATAGTGGTAAAATTAATTTATCAGTATCATCCTTACTTCAGACGTGTTGACTAGACTCATGTAAATAATTGCTATCTGAAGGCTTTCATCTCAGTTGACTGTCAGCAATATTGAATAATGTTACCAAAAAACTTAATCAAACTGGTCCACAACAAACTTATTTTGCTTGAATCTTTAATGACTAGTCTGTTGTGGCTAGTGTAGAGGGAGACTGCTCAGGTTTCTGATTCTGTCATTTACCCTCTCCATCTGGCTGCCCTGAATCTTTTCATTCAGTGGCAAACTCTGTTTCTTCTGACATTTGCATAGCAGCTGTCTTTATCTCCAGCTAGAAGGCACAATGGAGGAAGATATTGCCTCATTTAGGCAGCACCAGCTCTGTCACAGCTGGTTGTCCTTAGTGAATCACAAAATCAGACCAAGTTTACCAGAAATTGATTATCCACAACCAGAAGTAGCAACAGTCATTGATCATGATGTAGGCGACAGGCCTAAAAAGGGACTAGAAGCTTTCATGTTTTACAATGCTAAGTATCATGCCCTTTCTACTATGCACAAATATAATATCTGCATTCTTTAGCTTTAGATTTCCACATCTTTTTCCATTCAGTATCATCTACCCTTTTCCTATCTCAGTGGATAGCAGCTTCTT
Organism: Mus musculus; assembly: GCF_000001635.26. Lineage (NCBI taxonomy): Eukaryota > Metazoa > Chordata > Mammalia > Rodentia > Muridae > Mus > Mus musculus. Next base: position 22,175,945 of record NC_000081.6, on the reverse strand, counting down.
CAACTTTCTAGTCATGTGAAATTTTTAGTGGATTTTCTCTTCCGCTCTCATAATATCTGATTTGATGCTTTAACAAATTATATTGTCTATTTGCAAAGTATGGGAGATATGGAACCATTTATCACTGTCTCTATTCCATTTGCATTAGTCTGGCATGAATTATTCCAAAAGACTTCTGAATGGTCGCAGTAGTTTTATTTTTCCTTTGTCATCACTTCTTAGGGTGGTAGATAGTCAGGAGAACATGAAAGTTAAAACTTATCTCTGTTTCACAAAGAAACCGTATCAAAAATATTGCCTTTATATCTCTAGAGCATTTCTTGTTCTTATCCTTTGTTTAATTTTCTGCCTCTTCCCACAAATATATATATATATACCGGCTGCTTTTACCTAATCCACATCTATGTACTAGCTTCTATTCCAACTTTATGATAGTGTGAAAGCCTGCTCATTTGACCACTGATTTTTACTTTCAGTACAGGATTTCATACATTTAACGACATGTTCTTTTTGTGGCCTTGAAGAGACAACAAAACAGCACAAAGCAAGATACAATAATTCAAGGCAGATGGTCTCATACAGAGGTTGGACAAGGCAGCTCAGTAGGAGGAAAAGAGCCCCAAGAGCAGGGACAAGAGTCAGAGACACACCTGCTCACACTGTAAGCAGTTCTATAAAACCACCAAGCTAATATACACAGTTATACACATAGAGAACCTGGTGCAGACCCTAAAGGCCCCTAGCTTGGTGCTTTAGTCTTTGTAAGTCGAAATGAACCCTGCTTAGTTGATTAAAGGGGGCATATTCTTCCAGTGTCCTCTTTTTCTTCTGACTCCTACTATTTCACCCCCCCAACTCTTCCACAGGATTCCCCAAGCTCTGAGGGGAGGACCTAATGGAAACCTCCAATTTAAACTCTTTCTATGTCTCTCTTTCTGTCTCTGTGTGTCTCTGTCTCTCTGTCTCTCTGTGTCCCTGTCTCTATGTCTCTGTGTCTCTGTCTGTCTCTGTCTCTCTGTCTCTGTCTCTGACTCTCCCTCTCTCTCTCTCCATAATGGCTGGATGTGGGTCTCTGTATCCACTTCCATCTACTACTCAAGGAAACCTCTCTGATGATAACTAGCCAAGTATCTTTCAATATCATTCGAAATCATTTCATTGATATATTCTCTCTCTCTCTCTCTCTCTCTCTCTCTCTCTCTCTCTCTCTCTCTCTCTCTCAGCTGTGTTTGAATTTTGTTCTACCCTAGGTCTCTAGGCTATCCAAACTCTGGTTTCTGACAGTAGTATATGGCATGGTATTATATTGCATGGGCTCCCTCTTATGACATGTGCCTCAATTAAACCAGGTATTGTGTGGCCACTCCTTTGAGTTCTGTACCAGCATTGCCCCAGCACATCTTATAGACAGGACATATTCCAGGCCAATATTTTTATAGCTGGATTGGTACCCAGGATTCTCTTTCTGTAACATGCAGAGTACCTTCCCATACCAAAGAGACTAGACAATATGAGTGAAGGCTTTATATAGTCACCACCTAGACCTCTCTACATTAATTTAGCTGTGAAGATGATTACCTGGGCAATGGGGACTGCTGACAATTTTTAGAGAGTGATCCTCTGTCCTAGCATCAGCCCAGATTGTTTGGTAACCTAACTGGAACCTATTGATCAACAAATAGAAGGAATGCAACCTTAGACCAGTGCTGGAACCCTGCCTGGCTACGAAAGATGGCCAACAAGTTCAGATTCTGAATTCTCTGTTATGAAGAGTCCTTATTAGCTTAGTGTCACACTCTACAGGATGTTTCCACTGCATAGGTTTCCACACTGCCCAGTAGAGGGTAAAGTATTATATTTTGGAATATAAATTTACCAAGAAGGTTAGCAAAATAAATAAATAAATAAATAAATAAATAAATAAATAAATAAGAAATCAAGCACACTTTGAAGGCTATTGAAGTTGAATATGCTAACCAGAAAAAACTCTTAAAGTGCTGTCTATTGCCTTCCTTTCTTCCTGACTACAAAATCTAACTTTTGCTGTTGCCTCTGAAGCATGGATAGTGCTGATATCACCATCTTGATGTTAGAACTTAATTTCTTCAGCTTTCTGATGTGGAAAAATATTGAAAGATCACCCTGAGGGTAACCATACCAGTGGTCAGAGTCTGAAAGGCAAAGGAGAGTGAACTGGAGTAAGAGAGAAACTAAATTTGGTGGTATAGTGAAATATGAAGCAACTCTGCATTACATAGTCCTCCTTCTTCCAAAGTAGTAGAATTGCTAAATTTCTGTCTCTTTCAGTTGCCTCCTTAACATCCTAACTTCCATTTCTATGGATGGCAGGTCATCTTTGAGACACTGAGACTTGATGATACAAAAGAGACCTTATTTCAGTCCCTTTAAACACACTCTCATGTTGAAGGAACTTACCAGACATTTGCCTTCCTTCTTTTGACAACTGTTTATCCCATTCATTAGATCACATAATGTTTGGGCATGGTATTTAATTTCTACAGTCCCCTGCAGATTATAGATGTTGCTATCTGTCATGTATACTGCAAAGACTATTTTTTCCTTTCTTATGTGGTTTCCTTGTTTCTTCATTATTGATGAAGCAATTGCTGATAGCCTGATGATTCTAATGAAATTTTTTCAGGTTTTAGTTTTTATATAGTTTTGTATAATTAACTTTATGTTGGGCATTGAGATTACTCAGTCATTCTTGACACATGTTACCAAGCCTGAAATTCTGTATAAACTAATTAAGGTTGAAGTTTAACATTGTCCAGATTGCCTTCCCAGCTTAACTCAAAATGGAGTAATCCCTTTATCAGGAAGAGTTCCTTCTCCTTCCCTGACTTTCTGTGGGGAGTTCAAACCTCCAGTCTACAAGTTCAACTTCCTCTTTTCCTCTTTCCCTTTTTCTGATAAGAACCAGCCTGGGATGACTCTCCATGCAAATGTGGCATTCACAGAACTTTAAAACTCTGGATAGTGATTTTTATTTACCCCTAAAACTCCTTCCCACACTCTAAAGTTCATATATACCCCTGATTCACTCCAAATAAACTGTATGTGTACAAACACACCCTACATAAAGGTATGAGCACAAGCTGAGATCCTCTCAGAAAGCTTTTTTATTAAAGATCATCAGAGAAGTCTTTCACCTGCAACACTAAGATGCTTGGAGAAGGCCTGCCCTCTCCTTCAGCACTCCTTCTCACCTGGACCAGGATTCTGTAGAACACAACCGCTGCCAGACTCCATCTCATCCTTCCAACCTGGTGTGGAGCAGCATCTGGACACCCCGAGGGGAAGAAATAGAGGATGCAGAACCGCAGCTGGACCCCAAAATGCATACTACACAAACTCACATTAATGCCATTAAAACAACTTACACATTACAAATTAACAAGATGATTAAGGACATTTGACAAAAGAATTAGTTATTAATATCTACAATGAACCATACTAAGCTTGGAAAACAGATCAGTGTGTAATGACACTTCTTGCCAAACCTGATAGCCTGAGCTCTGTTCTCAGAATTTGCCTGGTGAAGCAGAGAGCCAATTTTTGGAAGTTGTTTTATGATCTCCACATGAACTGCTTGGCACACACATACTTATAGGTAATAAAATAAATAATGAATAAAGTAACCAATCAACATTGAGTAATTTAGTGATGTCAATATGACTGGCCCATATTAAAAAATCTGGTGACATCAATATGACATTGCTCCTCATTGTTTTAATAAGGAACTGCGAAAACAATGAGTTAATGAAACTCAAAGGAACTGTTGACTTTTTTTTTCTTTTTTTTCCGTTTTTTATTAGGTATTTAGCTCATTTACATTTCCAATGCTATACCAAAAGTCCCCCATACCCACCCACCCCCACTCCCCTACCCACCCACTCTCCCATTTTGGCCCTGGTGTTCCCCTGTACTGGGGCATATAAAGGAACTGTTGACTTTAATGATATTATTATTTTATGCCATGATCCCATTCTTATCACTTTACAGGTCATCTTATTAGAGCCAGCAAACTGGAGGAAAAATCAAAATAGAACGTTAAATTTAAAATGAGATAGAAATTATAGAACTATCAGTTAAACTCTCCCACTTTATATCCAACAATTAATAACCATAGACAGATAGGTAAAATTGTAGTTCCATTATTCACATAGGTTATAAGGTTAACTGAAATGTCTAGCATATAGAGATTTATCTGTAGACCAGGATTTATTAGATTCGATTCCATTCGGTATTTTAAATCAGAGTATTAATAATGTTTGAATACCAAATCAAATGATTTCAGATAGTGTTAAAAATATTGAGTACTTTCTAGAATGAATTGTGTGCCAAATATCACAAAGCTTTCAGTTGTTAGATAGGGGCTACTGCCAAGACACGATTATGCAGTAGATTTAGCATGGCTTGTCCTTCAGTAGCATCTAAAACCTGTTAGGTAGTACAATTAATAAAAAATAAATTTGAAGTTTTGAGGAAGGCAAAGTTGGCAGCATCTAAGATGGAAATATGGAAGAACATTCTGGGTAGAAAAAGTCTGATAGGAAAACAGTAAAAGGGTTTGGTTGCTTATAGAGCTTGAGGATTTTGAAGCTTAAGCTCCAATGAAAGAAAAGATCTCAAGCCATAATTTTGCCATGGAAACACAGATTTCAAAATTATCTGTAGCTAATGCCACCTTGTGTAAACTCTCCAGTTAAACTGACATGTTATATCATTGTAGTAGACAATAATATCTGATCAAACTCCATAAAAATAGAATCTGTAGTGTGTCCAGTACAAGGAAAGACAAAGGCCAACGCTTCGGAATGATGGGAACTGTTATTCTACACAACCTATTTGTGTCTGACCTCATATAGAATATTGAAGAAATTGTTAGCTAAATAACAGAGTTATTGTTAGCTAAATAAGAGATTAATAATAAATAATAAATTGTTAGCTAAATAAGAGAGTTTTATCTTAATCAGTCAGTTCGTGTGGATTTGTAAATTACCCAATGCAGTCACATCAGTTTCCAGTGGTCTGATTTCTCCTATGGAACCCCTGTTTGCTATAAAGCCAGATCAAGTGGTCCCACTACCTCAAGAATGACTCCTCACTTTCCAGTGATGTTTACAAACTATTTTTCAAGTCAGGGACTCCATTTAGCATTAAAATACTGTGGTCAGTCTTTGATGATGATTCACACAACCCCTACCACTGACTACAATTACCTGTACAAACTGAGTGCTGTTACACACATATAAACATCTGAACAAGGCGAAGAAAAAAAAAAAAACTGTGTAAATAAAGTGTCCAATATACGGGATCAACTTGCAATCTCTAGGCTCCACAAAAGGTCCTGGATCACTTCTCTGGCTAGGCCCTCCACAAACCACACAGACTGTCCTCTAAGCTCAGCTTGGCTACACTCCATACCTGCTGCTCTGTTGGCAGAAGTCCCATGTTACTGGCATCTCCAAAATACTGGAGTCTCTTGTTGCAAGTGGGTTTTACATCCTTCAAAATCTTCTCCTAGAATCTCATCAGGGGCTCCAGTTCTGCCACACACAGCCGAGGCTCAACTGCTTTCCAAAACCCCTTTATGCTTTCTACGTGGGTAACGCTTAAAATCACCATGTTGGGCTGCCTGCAATAGGTAAAATGTCACCTATTTCAGGAACACAGCTTCTGTATGCTAACTGAGAAAATGCTTCCCGGAAATTTCAAGACAATGATGCTGGTCTCTTTCTAATCACAACTAACTACTTAGTTTCAGCTGGCCATCATTGATTATCCCAGCAGAGCAGAGGATTCATTTCAATGGTTCTGTTACCTTGTTAATCACAGCCAATTATTCAGTTCCAGCTAACCAGATCTATTTTTTTCTTAACTCAAAATATGTGGTCATTTCTCCTACTCCAAAAAAAAAAAAAAAAACCAAAAAAACAAACAAACAAACAAAAAAAACCCAACATTTTCTATATTAACATTTGTAGATTAAATAAGGGAAGAAAAAATCACTTTCATATATAGAAGAGAACATATTTGTAACTTTTGAACTATTTAACCAAGCAAAATACTATGGAGGCTTTATTTTTCTAAAACTTCTTTGCACGCTCTGATGATTTTAATTATCTTCTCTTTAAAACTTAGCATAAAACTTTGCACAAATATTTTAACTTTGTGTTTACATTCATTTGAGCAAAACCACAGCTGACATTTTGAAAGTGACAAAACACTTTCCATTCAATTAAGCTCTTTGCTATATAAAGATAGCTATTTCTTCTTGTTCATAATTCCCTTAAATAACCCTAATTTATTCTTAGAGTGAAGTTCCCTGTGTCTCCTTGGACACTAACTAATTAGAAAATTGTCTAATTCAACTTGAGTCTTCTGTTTCCCATAGGGGGTGGAGGGGGTGCACGTTCTCCATTGAAGAGATTAAAAGAAAGCATTCAACACATGTTCTCCCAGATTGTTTTAGTATTTGTTTGCTTACATGTTTGCTGTTCTAAATATAACTCTACATTTTTAGTAGGATAATTGATTTGCAATTGCAGATACTCACTGTTATAAAGAACTTACACTAGGCAAGGGCTACTTAAGTTGGCATAGATACCTGGACAAGCTTGTCTTTTATTATTCCTTTGTTTTTGTGGAAGAAAGAATTTTTAGGGCATTTTTTTTTTACTGTACATTATTCTGCGATGAAGTGAACTGGTGGATTTTTTCCTTAACCCATGAAAAAAATCAGAAACATTACCTTAAATGTAAACATATATGAGGTGAATAAATGTACAGAACTATGTATATGTACAATTTTTTCTTTGAATTCAAATTCCTTTATATGTAAAACTGATTATTTAAGAGTGCAATGAAAAAAGTGAGTGAGACACATATTAAATAAAATGCACTTCATATGAAAAAATTCAGCATTACTTCTGACTGAAATATTAGATATAAAATCTCAATGGCTTATTAGTGAAAAATTAGTTTTCAAATACTTAAGTGTGTTCTTTCTTTAGAATTTACTCACAGTGCATGAGAGAATATGTTGATGTTCTCTGTGGGATTCTTTACAAAACACAACACTTGCATAAATGGTCTTTAAAAAAAAAGCTTCATATTGAAAAAATTGTTTAGTATCTTCTTAGGTTTCATATAAATTCAGTTGTAAGGACGTGCCTCTAAGAAGTGTAACTATATCAGAGGAAGCATGGCAAGCCACACGTGCCATACAAGGAACCAACAATACCATACTTTTATGGGATACAGCAAATCATATGAATTTTAGCTTCAAAGATAACAATTGTTTGAATTTCTCAACTTGGTATTTTACAGTAAACTTGTTCTGCTGTATTTTAAAAGACTGCTTCCATGGGTATACATGCCAAAATTATTCAGTATATTGAAGTATAGGACAACTTACTCTCTGTCCCCCAAAAAAATAATGTTAAAATAATTTCATGGGTATAATATAAAACATTATATTGTTTGCTTATTAACATTATTTCCCTGGTTTATTTCTGTATTCATGGTTTATTTCTATTCAGTGTTTCAGAAAAACAATTTTCTCGGTTATTAACATTTTATTACTTTCAATTTATACTACTATATCAAAATACAGCCTCATATCTAGTATGATAGATCACACCTGTAATACTAGCATATTTAGCAGCCCAGGAGGAAGATTAAGATGGACATGCAATAAAATTAGGCCAGTTGGAGCACAGTGGTCCTGCTTAACATATTTTATATACATATATACATATATGTGTATATATATGTATATACATTTATATATACATATATATGTATATGTATATATAAACAAGTATTATGGATAGCACTGAGATAAACATTGATATGAATATATTATGTTTCACTGAAAGAGTGTCTTTCAATTCAACATGATCCAATTGTGTAACAAGGTCACTTATTAGTTCTAATTTTATATTTTAGGAACCTCCATACTGACTGCCATAGCAGCTATACAACAGGCAGAGATCTGATTCTGGAAGGTCCTGCAATTTCCAAGTACTTTTGCTCTTTACAATTAGGTATGCAGACGCATGTGGACAGAGATAATACAGTCTCAGGGTCTTCATCAGGCTCATTTTCTCTTTCCATCCCCTCTCTGAAGCAAGGAAGCCCCAACAAACCTAACAGTAGTTATGAGATAGACTGACTCCATAACGGGCTTCAAATTGACAATTCAAGAGCCTAGGCCTAAATCTGTTTCCAAGAACTGCACAAGTCTAGACAAGTCCAGGTCTCAGAGTGGCCCACATCTCCTATGCCCACTTTCTCCCCAAGACTTCCTCAAAACAGTTTACAGACTTCCCCAACAATGGTTCTAAGATGAGAATAGAGATAGAGCCAACAATAGAGGTCACCTACCTCTACTTGGAATTCCCCTAATTTGCTTTAAATCAGGCCTATATGCTCACTTGGGGACCTCTGTCTTGTAATATGTAGAGAAAACAACACCAATAAAGACCCCTAGCCTGTTTCAATAACACAAAAGGAGATTATTTGGAGAGAAGTTCAGAGGTGTCATCAAGGTCAAGGTCTTTCAGGACTAACCTGTAGCCTGGAGGCCTAAGATCACAAAAGGAGTTAAGTCCAAGACAAAACTTTATGGCTCCTTGTCAAGGTAGCTCCTTCTCTTTGGTTGGTAGAATGTGGACTTCTCAGATAACCACTCCCTTATTTAGTGAAGGGTGGAGATTGCAAGTTCCAGGTACTTGCTCTGAAGCATCCTTTCTCAGGCTGATCTCTGGAACCTCCTCAGACTAAGTAGTCTATTTCTGTGCCTCCCCTGAACTAATTTACATTCCCATTAGCAGTGTGTAAATTCACCACTTTCTCTTTATCTGTGTGAGAATTTGTTTTGGAGTTTCCTTCTAATCTGCCTTTTATTTTGTTGTTCTGGTTTAGTTTGGTTTGTTTGTTTGATGTGATTTTTAAAAATTTTTATTTTATTTTTTTACTCCTTCACTTTACATCTTGTTCCCTGACCCCTCCTGGTCACCCTCCCATGAATTTTCCCTCAATCTTTCCTGTGCTGTGCCACAGTTGATTCTGAACCCCCATTCCTTTCCCAATTCCTCTTCCTCCTAGTTTGCTTTCTCCTACAACCTCTTAGGACTATTTTATTCCCCCTTCTAAGTGATATGCAAGCTTCCTTGCTTTGATCTTCCTTCTTGTTTAGCTTCCTAGGATCTGTAGAGTATAACATGGTACCTGCATTTTATGGCCAATATCCACTTATAAGTGAGTACATACCATGCATGTCCTTCAGGGAATGAGTTACATCACTCAGGATGACATTCTCAAATTCCATCTATTTGCCTGCAAAATTCACAATGTCTTTGTTTTTAATAGCTGACTAGTATTCAAAAAATACTATTTTTTATATAATTTTTTTATACATTCTTCAGTTGAGAGACATCTAGGTTGTTACCAATTTCTGTATCTGCAAGTAAAGCTGCTAAGAACATAGTTGAGCAAGTATCTTTGTGGATGGTGTAGCAACTTTTCTATATGCTCAAGAGGAATATACCTAGTTCTTGAGGAAATACTATTCCCACTTTTCTGAGAAACCTCCAAATTGATTTCCAAAATTGTTGTAATGGTTTTCATTCCTACCAGCAGTGGAGGAGAGTTCCCCCTGCTCTACATCCTTGCCAGCATGTGCAATCAGTTGAGATTTAATCTTAGCTCTTTTAGTGGGTATAAGATGGAACCACAGGGTTGTTTTGATTTGCATTTCTCTTTGGTGTGTGTGTGTGTGTGTGTGTGTGTGTGTGTGTGTGTGTGTGTGTGTGCGTGCGCACGCGTGTGTGCTTACAATCATTCTTTATTACTATCTTTATTCTTTTTTTTAACAGTCGAGTCATTTATTCCCCTCCTGTTCTTCCCTCTAAAAGTTCCTCATCCCATTCCGCTTCCCCCTTCTCCAAGAGGATGTCCTCACCCCCCAAACCCCCCATACCCTGCCAGGCTTCTCCATTCTCTGGGGCCTCAAGTCTGTTCAAGTCTTTGTACCAGCTTCCTTGCATATTTGTGAGAACAAAGTAGCTTAAGTTATACACCAAAATACTCCTTAGAATGCAACAAGCCTGCTATTTGTTTTATTCATAACTGTGCTATGGTAATACATCTATACCAGTGATACATAAGAAAAATAGTTACTGAGGCTCCCAATTTGAGGGTATAAGCCATCATGACAAAGAAATCAAGGCAGGATGAACTTGACCTGGTTCTTAACATGATATACTGAGTCAGAATGCAGGAAATAATGGTTGCTTCTGCTCAGCTCACTTTTATCTTTTTTACACAGTCAAAGATTCTGGTCCAGTGAATGACTACAGGGGGTATGTTTCCCACAACGATTAACCAAACTTAGACAGCTTTTCACGTGCATTCACAAGCACATCTCATCAAGTTGACAACTGAGATTAACCATCCTTGTTTACATTTCTATTGGTTTAATATAATAACTGCATTATTATACTTCTGTCAAATTCTGATTATAATAATTACATTCACACTATATGTGTTTAAGCCATTTAGACCCACTAAGGCTTAAGAGTCATGAATTTGTATCAAACAATTTTACTATGTTTTTAACGAAAATTTCTCATACAGGTATAATAATGCTCACACGAACAGATAGATAAACCCTCACATGCACACAAAATGCATGTGTATGTCTGTATAGAACCACAGAGCATATATGTATTAATATGTTTCTTAGTTTTTTTTATTTGTGAGTTAGAAAATTAAATTCTACTGATTCTGTTGTTACAGTAGTCTCCAGGTATTTGTGTCTTCCAAGGAATTAATTCAGTAGGAAGACACAAATAATTTAATTAAAAGTTCATTGAGCCAAGAATACGCAAAAACTGTGAAGAGAGATTAAAATGGGCTGTCCCACAGGTGGCTCCCCAAAGCACAGGAGCGTCTAAAGCACAGGGGATTGTATGCTTTGTATTGTAAGAATCATTCTTTATGAATATTTATGTTATGGAGAGTGGAGTATCCATTGCCTACAGTGCTTTTTTTTTCTAAGTAAAAGCATATTTCTTCCTATGCTACTCTGACGATCACAATGTAATAACATTATAATGAAGCCAAAGTTTTCTGAGGTTACAGACTTGTTGATAGTACACGTGTGGGTGAAAATATCCTGGTGCCTTAGTTCTTCATATCTCAGACAATCTATATGTAGACAAAGTGATATGTAAGCATTCAGGGGCATTTTCTGCCATGCAAGGAGTCAGACACAGACATATATTTGTAGCTCAAGTCCATTCTTAAGAAGTTCCAGTTTCCATGATTGACCATATGGCAGTCTGTAGGATAAGACAATTTCCCCCCAGTGTTAAGACATTTAACTATTATAAATATTGAGGCTTTTTAAATGGGGTTATTTGATTTTCTGGAGTCCAGCTTCTTGAGTTCTTTGTATATATTGGATATTAGTCCCCTATCTGATTTAGGATTTGTAAAGATCCTTTCCCAATCTGTCGGTAGCCTTTTTGTCTTATTGACAGTGTCTTTTGTCTTACAGAAGCTTTACAATTTTATGAGGTCCCATTTGTTGATTGCTGTTCAGGAATTTTTCCCCTGTGCCCATATCTTTGAGGCTTTTCCCCACTTTCTCCTCTATAAGTTTTAGTGTATCTGGTTTTATGTGGAGTTCTTTGATCCACTTAGACTTGAGCTTAGTACAGGGAGATAAGAATGGATCAATTGGAATTCTTCTACATGATTACTGCCAGTTGAGCCAGCAACATTTGTTGAAAATGCTGTCTTTTTTCCACTGGATGGTTTTAGCTTCTTTGTCAAAGATCAAGTGACTATAGATGTGTGGGTTCATTTCTGTGTCTTCAATTCTATTCCATTGATCTACCTGTCTGTTGCTATACCAGTACCATGCAGTTTTTTACCACAATTGCTCTGTAGTACAGCTTGAGGTCAGGCATGGTGATTTCCCCAGAGGTTCTTTTTTTATTGTTGAGAATAGTTTTTGCTATCATAGGGTTTTTTTTTGTTTGTTTGTTTGTTTGTTTGGTTTGTTTGGGTTTTTTTTTGGTATTCCAGATGAATTTGAAAATTGCCCTTTCTAACTCTGTGAAGAGTTGAGTTGGAATTTTGATGGGGATTGCATTGAATCTGTAGATTGCTTTTGGCAGGATAGCCATTTTTACTATATTGATCCTGCCAATCCATGAGCATGGGAGAAAAAATAAATAAATATTGAGGTTTGATAATGAAACCTGTATCAAGGATTGTACAATAGTCTGTTACGTATATAAATAAGAACCAGGCATATTGTCTTCTAGGAAACATTTTTCCAAGTTCTACCTGTCAAGCCTATGCTCTACCTGATCATTGTGGATCCTACTAAGAAACTAATATTGCCTTCCTTGTCAGGATATGATGGCATTGGGCTGAGTTTTATTTAAATGATTAGATCAGAAAAGAATGAAACTTACAAATGCAATTCATGTGAAAACACATAAACTGAACTTTGATTTTATAAAAAAAAATTGCAGAGGTCTTCTTATTCTGCAACTAGGAAACTGTGCATGTGAAACATAATGTGTAGACAGAGACTTAGATTCTCTACCACCACTGAACAAACTTATATCCCCAGTCTTGACCTATGAGAAATAAATTCTCATTTATAATAAGGTAATCACATTCTGTTACAGCAGCTTAAAAAAACTAAGTAAGTTGGGTGAGTTCTAAGCAACATAATGATTAGTATCTTAGTTAGATTTCCACTGCACTGAAGACACACCATAACCAAGGCAGTTCTTATAAAGGACAACATTTAACTGAGGCTGGCTTACAGGTATAGAGGTTCAGTCCATTATTATATGAAGAAAGCATAGCAGTGACCAGGCAGGCACGACACTCAAGGAGCTGAGAATTCTATATCTTTATTGGAGGGCCTCTAGGAGTAAACAGACTTCCAGAAAGCAAGGATGAGGGTCTAAAAGCCCATGCCCACAGTGACACATCTATTCCAACAAGGCCACATCTCCTAATAGTACCACTTGGGCTGTGTATATGGAAATCACCATACCACAACCACACACACACACACACAGAGGGAGGTGGATAGAAAGCTAGGGAGGTGGGCAAAAAAGAAAGAACAGAAGAAAGTGAGGGAAAGAAAGTAGGGAGATAGAAAAGAAGGGACAAAGAGAAAGAGGGATAGTAGACAAAGGGAGAAAAACAAAACAAAACAAAAAACACAAAAAAACACAAAACAATATAACCAGAAATTAGTCCTTCATTAGCTAAGTATAATTAGTAAAACACTACTGAGATTTACTATCGAAGAAAAATGCAACTGTGTATCAGAAATCAACACCATGCTTGAAAAATGACAAATAATAAGAAATGAAAAAATTTATACAAAGTATCATAACTCACACAATTATAAATAGAAAAAGCAATTGATATAAAAAAACAACACTTAGTTAATGATATTCCAACACTCATAAGGCCTGCATTACTTCCTAGTTTATCCTTTCAAAAAGTTAAGAAATAACTGATATAATTATGTATTTATTAGAGAAAGGAAAAACATTTTTCAAATTACTATCAGTAATCTCATGTCTTAATGAAACAAAGACATTACTTGGAAATAAATACAAGCTAGTATCTTCATAGAAGGGTTGAAGAAAACTCAGTAGCCATGAAGAAAAGAAAGTAATAAATGCATGAAAAATTAACAAAATTGAGCCATTAGTATTTATTATTTAAAATAAAAAGTGTAACTTCCTAAAATAAGAAAAAAAGTAAAACAGTTAATGGGGGAAAATATTGAAAAGATGGAACATACATTTATGACTTCAAAAATATCAAAGAAGTAAGTACAAAGGAAATCTCACTTCACAAGAAGTATAAATCACTAAGAGTAACAATTATAATCATTATTGAATGCAATGTGTCCATATATTTAATGAAGAATTAGATCATATGATCAATATAAATCTATTCTCATTTTACATAAATTCAAAAATATTGAATTTTTTGTAATGGAATTGATCACACAGTATACAAATATGAACAAACCAATAAATAATGCTATAGATCCATAATGTTAGCAGTCAAAAAATGCTGAGCATGTGAGTAGTAAATGTTCATTGACTGAAAACATCCATTCCTGTTAGAGAGCAGGTCTTTCAAACTTGAACTCCAGTTAAACAATTTCACATTTGTAATGTTTCAAAGATATCAGTGACAATATTCTAATGATAAAAGAAAATATATTATAATATATATCAGAAATTATATATAATCACTTTCTCTATATATCTATATCCATATCTATATCTATCTATATATGTATATATTTATGTATTGGAAATACATATTCTGTAAAGCGCATACCTCTGCGTGGTTTCAGAACTTTCTCTAAGCACATTGCCAGTATTGACCAAGTATTCAGGCACAGAAGTCTAGGAGCAACTTTCCATATTCAAGCTTTAACACATTACTTAAATGTGGGTGGCCTCACCACATTTTATGTAGTTTGTTACTGCTAATGATCCATGTTGTACAAAGTTGTGTAGCTTCTACTCTTGCTTGTCCATGGTTAATGGACAAAGTTATTTTGAAAGATAA